>NC_042998.1:137649610-137977110 GCF_006345805.1 Octopus sinensis | reverse complement strand
TTTTCTCTTCCATTAGATGGGCCATTTCAGTTCTCCCCGCCAAAGATCTGCAGTCGTAGGTACATATGGCAATGGTTGTAATCGGATTTTGCCGCCATTGAACAGTCCGATTGACGTGCAGCGGCACAGTCATGCCTTTGGATGTCAGAAGTGAAAGTAGAAAATCTGACATCAGACGTCAACTTCGTGTATTTACGTCGTCATGTTTAAACTTTCGTTTATTTACGTACCACCACGCTTTAATTTACGCCGTTTATTTACGTACCACCACGCTAGGTTTATAAAAGCTTGAAGTTAATTTTTAAAATAAATGTGATACTTATTCTGTTTAAACTTTATAAATAAATATATTCTTGCATTATTCATTATTGTTTTTAAAAAAGAAATCACACCAAATCTGCACAAATGAACCCCCATGACCATCACCGCGATTACATACACCAATCAGAATGACCACTGACCACCACGTGCGTAATTCAAACTTTGAAATTTATTCAGTTAGAAAATCTTTCAGTGTGATATCAACACGTGCGAAACAATTTTCAATATGGTTTTTGCATATCCAAGTTTAAGAGGAATTAGTCACCGCGATATTACCATGGCCACGGCTACAACAGCAGATAGCATTAATTGGCTTAAGAGACATGGCCTTTTGAATACCCAGAAAATATGTATATCGTGTGGAGGTAGCATGAGTGAAATAGCGAAAAAAAAGTATATCGGATGAAGTAATATGGTCGTGTGGAAGGCCTTGTAGAAAATCCGTGTCAATTAGAAAAGGAACATTTTTAGAAAATAGCAAATTGAAGTGTCAACAAATCATAGATATATTATATTACTGGGCCAAAGAAGATTTAGCAAAAGGAATAGGACAGGAATGTCATTTAGCAAATGTAGCCGTGACAGATTGGAGGAATTTTTGCCGCGATATATGTGCAGAATATTATGTTGCACAGAATATTAAGCTGGGAGGACCCAACAGAATCGTAGAGATAGACGAAAGCGCGTTTGTTAGAAGAAAATATAATGTTGGCCATCGGGTTAAAACGCAGTGGGTGTTTGGTGCTTTAGAAAGAGATACCAGAAGATGTATTTTAGTGGCAGTGGAAGATCGGACAGCGGACACTCTTTTACAAATTATACGAGAGCGTATATTGCCTGGTACAACCATAATTTCCGACCTTTGGCGTTCGTATAATACGCTCAGTCAGCTAGGATACAGACATTTGACCGTGAATCATTCAATAAATTTTGTTGATCCGGTAACATTTGCCACAACCAACCACATAGAATGTTTATGGAAACACGTAAAGAATCGAAATAGAAGAGAATGTGGAACAGCCAGAAATTTACTTCAGACCCATCTCATCGAATTCATGTGGCGCTATGAATTTAAGGACGATATATTCGGAAAGTTGATAGAGCAAATTCGACAGCTATATCCATGTGTTTGAGATATAGAGAGTATAAGTATCAAGACAGAATGAGTATCGCATTTATTTTTAAACTTAACTTCAAGTTTATATTTTGATAATCTCTCCGTTGAAAATAATATTTTTACATTCTAAATAATTTGCGTTTATTAATTTGATATATTTACACGCGTTTTTGATTTTTACATTCTAAATAATTTCCGTTTATTAATTTGATATATTTACACGCGTTTTTGATTTTGCGTTTTTTAATTTGATAAATTATACGGAAAGAAACGAAGATGGACGAGAAAAAGTGTGACGTCAAAATGACGTCAGATTTTTCTTCTTTCACTTCTGACATCCAAAGGCATGACAGTGCCAGATAGATAGATAGATAGATAGATAGATAGATAGATACATACATACATACATACATACATACAGACATGTTTGAATGTCTGTATATATGTAGATAGATAGATAGATACATACATACATACATACATGCTTGCATGCATACATACATACATTCATACGTACGTACGTACGTACATACATACATACATACATACATACATACATACATACATACATACATACACACACACACACACACATATTTGCTGAGTGATGCAGAGGAAGTTTGCCAGGCTCGTAAAAACTAGCTCTGCAAAGGAATGGGTCCTATATTTGATATTACGATTAAGTTATCCGCAAATATACCAACCATAAACATGTGTGTAATACTTTCAGGGGTAGGTACGAATGATATTATACAATAGTAATTTATACTGGGTCAAGGGTCAGGTACTGACCGAGGTACACCAAAACACAAGAAGCGCAGTAAGCAGAGACAACAGCAGGACTTTTCGCTTAGTATATAGAATTATCGGCCTCAAAAGAATGAATGACAAATTAGTAGAGCCAGGATTGAATTTGAACTTAGATCATAGAGGGATGAAACCAAGCCTAATACCAAAAGGTATTTTATTCGATGGTGTATCAATCCTACCATCCACAGTTTTCCCCCATTTTCTTATTTTTTTAACCATATGCAAAAGCATAGAGTCATATATTTGACTCTTTATTTTGAGTTTCTCAAGACGATCCCAATTATCAAGACCTATCATGTCGTCTATTTTTCTTGTGATCGATCTCTGGAGTGTTTCAATTTTTATAATATTTTGTTTCAAAGCGAGGACGGGCGAAGCTGGAGAGAAGAAAGATAATGGTTGAGGATCCAGGAGCACATCTGCGGGCCATGTTGACATTGTTGTTTATGTGAGCACTCCAGCTTAACTCGTTTGACAAGTGCTAACACACGAAACTCTCAGTCTTTGAGTCATATTTTTACAATTTTTTCTCGTTTCATTATTATGGCTTGCACATCTCAGTCAAAATGCCTTCTTTGTATTCAGGTGGATGGATGGATGGATGGATGGATGGATTTTTTTACTTGTTTCAGTCATTTGATTGCGGCTATGCTGGAACACCGCCTTGAAGGGTTTTAGTCAAACAAATCGACCCCAGAACTTATTTTTTTAAGCCTAGTACTTATTCTATTGAGCCCTTTTACATAAACGCTAAGTTACAGCGGCGTAAACACACCAACAGCTGCTGTCAAGCGGTGACGGAGGACAAACACAGACACAAAGGCCCACCACACACACACACACACACACACACACACACGCACGCACACACACACACGCACGCACACACACACACACACACACACACACACACACACACACACACACACACACACACACATATATATATATATATATATATATATATATATAAATAAATATAAGAGAGTGGTCACTATATGGCTCACTCTAGCACCAGTTAATCCAAAAGGTTTCAACCACAAAAATACATGTTTCCCATGAAAGTCAGTACGATTGTTAGCTCACATATATATATATATATACGACAGGCTTCTTGTAGTTTCCGTCTACATTATCCATTCACAAGGCTTTAGTCGACTCGAGGCTATAGTAGAAGACACTTATCCAAGTGAGACTCAACTCGAAACAATGTGGTTGGGAAGCAAACTTCTTAGTATATCTATCTTATATATACAGGCATGATTTATATATATATATATATATATATATATATACATACATACATATACACAAACATATATATGTGTGGTGGGTGTTAGATGCAGTGACCAGCTATTTTGTGTCTGAATCAGATTAGACGTGTTAAGAGCAAATATGCGAATTATCGTTCATAAATGTGTGGGGGGGGGATGCCTAACATAGCAAATACAAAAGTCCCAGGCTTCGGTGTCACAAATTTACTATTAATAGAAACAGTAAAAACCCTACTGCTCAACATAACACTTTTTGTATCTTGTTATCTGCTGGTTTAACTTCTGGGGCGTATCTTCTTAATTGGCTCGTAGTTGAAGTTTACTCACAATATCTTTCTTTACTGAATACTAGTAATTATATTTATGAAACTTATATTACTGACAACTCTGCATTTAACCAGTTTAATATCATTATAATGTGGAATTTAAAGAACAAGTCTTCAGATTATATATATATATATATATATATATATATATATCAGGGCCGGCTCAAGGTACAGGCAACTCGGGTAGTCGCTAGGGGCACCATGTGCTACGGGGTGCGCCAAGGTGGGTATGACAAAAACAAAGAAATTTCCATGACCGTCATCTTGTACACTCTGAAGTTCAGCTTGCCCGGGGCGCCAGCAACCCTAGAGCCCGTTCTGATACACGCACGCACACACACTTGCGCGTGTATGTGTGAGGGTGTGTGTATATGTATATGTATATATATATATATATATATATATATATATATATATATATATATATATATTATATATATATACATATATATACATATATGTATGTATATAAATGTATATACACACTCACACACATATACATACGTATATATATATATATATACATGTATGTAGCTAAAATGCTAAGAAAGGATTATAAAATGCAGTAAATTTTTATACCAATATATATTTGTTTGAATAAAACAAGTTTATTTTTTTAACAAAGGAAGTAAATATTTTATCATATTTTTATTTATGAAAGTAAACATACAAAAATATGATTTCACATAACAAAAGTTTTCATACAACAGTTTTACTGTAAAAGTATCAGTGTCTGTTGTCGCAGACAGAGTTTTACTAAAACGAGAGATAGAAAAATCAGATTCGTATTATTGAAAATCCTTCGAATAAAAAAGTTTTACTAAATAAATTTTAGAGCATGTTGTAACCCAACAGAAGAAAAAATCATCTTTTTCTAAGAAAAATTATATTTTACCAATCGCCACCGATTTTCGCTGGGGTTCAACTTTCAAAGTTCAAAGTGTTTTTACTGGGGTTTTTTCAGTGCATTTGGAGAAACGCTGTAAAGCTAAGCGCTTTATAGACCAGTCATATTTATCTTTATACACACACACACACACACAAGCATATATCATGCTTCTGTCTACCTTCGTGCCGACATAGACGACATCCTGACTTTCTGAAATGTAATGCTTAATGATAAGTGGTGCATTGTGACAATCTAGACGTGTCTTATCTCCCTCATTACAATAGTCAAGCTATTGTATTTATGTGCCACACAAATACAGGAATGTCGACTACATACAACACAAATTCTTGATTTCTTAAAATTATCTCCGCCTCTTGAAGTTGTATCAAAATTATTAAATGGCTATTAAGATCAGCTCCACTTGATAAGGGGAGATCATCTCAAGATTCAAGATTTCTCCAAAGCTGACATACCATTTAGGAAAAGGGTTGGGATATAAGAGGAGAGCCATGGACGCATGTTTCTGGTTCAATAACCGTCATTAGCTCGACAATTTTCCAATATTATCTCAAGCAGCCGAGGGACTTAGACTGATACAAAAATAGTAGAGCCCATTTAAGACCTAGGTAATTTATATAATTTATTATTTTCTTCTTTTACTTGTTTCAGTAATTTGACTGCAGCCATACTGGAACACCACCTTGAAGGGTTTTAGTGGAACAAATCGACCCCAGTACTTATTTTTTAAAGCCTAGTACTTAATCTATTGGTCCCTTTTGCACAACCGTTATGTTATGGAGATGTAAACATACCAACACAAGCTGTCAAGCGGTGACGGGGCGAACACAGACACAAAGACTCACACATAGTTATACACACACACACACACACACACATATATATATATATGTGTGTGTGTGTGTGTGTGTGTGTGTATGTATATATATATATATATATATATATATATATATATATATATATAGAGAGAGAGAGAGAGAGAGAGAGATTATTATATATATATATACGACGGGATTCGTTCAGTTTTCATCTACCAAATCCACTCACGAGGCTTCAATCGGCCCGAGGCTATTTTGCTGTTGTTGTTGTTATTGTCGTCGTCGTCATCTTTGTTTAGCCCCGATTAAGGTGGTGAGCTGGCAGAATCGTTATAGTGCTGAAGAAATACCATGTGGCATTTCTTCCGGCTCTCTACCTTGATCGACTTGGCTTTTCATCCTTCCGGCGTCGATAACATAAAATATAAATCAAGTACTTCGGTCGATATAATCGACTAACCCCTCCTCTCAGAAACTCTTGGCCTTGTACCTTAATTAGAAACTGTTACTATTATTTAGCTCCAGGTTGTAGCAATGAGCTGAGAGGATCATTCAATTCCTGCCGAAGTCAACTTTGTTTTTTCATCCTTCCATGGTCGATAAAAATAGAATTCCAGTCAAGTAATGGAGTCTATATTAGTGACCACTCTCCCCACTC
The DNA here is from genome assembly GCF_006345805.1 of Octopus sinensis. Classification (NCBI taxonomy): domain Eukaryota; kingdom Metazoa; phylum Mollusca; class Cephalopoda; order Octopoda; family Octopodidae; genus Octopus; species Octopus sinensis. Next base: position 137,970,879 of record NC_042998.1, on the reverse strand, counting down.
AAAATTGCTGACCTTGTACCTAAATCAGAAACCATTATTTCGTCCTAGGTCAAACCTGTTCGAGAAAGTATTTCAGCCATAACCACTCCAATATTTCTATGGGTATCTAAGACTACATTAACTGATGTATTATTTTCTTATGTAATTCAATAGAATGGGTTCTAAACAAGATCTGGTTGCTTTTCTTAGCAGGTTGAGCGACCAAGCAGAAACTCCCTAGTTGGCTCCATTGATTTGGCTAGCGATAAATAACAGAGGCGGGTATATTGGACTCGCTAGAGTAACTGTTTCCCCTCTACTTATTATTGACATTATTAATATTGCTACTGCTATTTTGGGGCGCTTGTGTAGAGTGAAGAAATTACTGAATGAGAAGGATATAGTTTTAGGATGCTGTTGTAGTAATACTATAATCAGAATGAGACAACTGGGCGCAGATGTTTTGACGCTGACAATTTGCATAGTTGACTGAACAATAAACGTGTGTTGTAAATAGAAACCCTTGGTGCTGAAGGCAAACACACGCACGCAAGCAAGCGCAGAAATATACACATAGAAATAAAAAGAATGAGACATTACAATTTATTAATTGAACACGATTGACACAAGCACTTTGCCTCTTCTCGCACACATGAACAGAGAGAGAAAGGGAGAAGGGGAGAAAAAGGCGGAAGAGGGGAAGAAAGAGGAGATAGGGGGAGTGGAAAGGGGGAGAGAGAATGAGAGAAATATGAAAATGAAAGAAACATTAAAATATCTAATGTCAAATAAGTCAGCGTCGAATCTACGACGCCAACAAGGTGGAGCTAAAATGGCTATGCTAAAATGTCTAAAAGCCTGTTGTAAGTACGTTTGTTTGTTTGGTGGTGATAGTACATGTAGTAGCAATGATTAAGTAAATAAGAGATTACTTCGATATCACATTTCACACATGGAAATATCTTACATGTTTCTCATGCATGTACAACTTTATAACTCCAATTAGAAAATGAAACATTTGTAATGTAATATAACATCGACATATGGGATTTGGAATACTGAAATAAGCAGATGTGCTTCAAGAGAACACAGCTTGGATTTTAACGTATTTACATAATACATACACATGTATGTGGTGGGGGTCAGTAAACAAGGCTTTAGCAGTAGTCAGCAGTTTAGTAGTTCAAGGAGAATAACAAGAATGAATGTTCGCGCTTCTTAAAGTGTGTGTCTTAGGGAAAGTTGCTTGCTAGAAAGCGAAGGAAAACTGACCGCTGATGTTCTCTCAGAGTTCCTACTTATACCTATGAGAAAAACTGAATGTATATCCGAGAGCAAAGGTATGTATGTGTCTTATCTGTCATAAGCACCAAATGACTCTAGGAACCAAAATAAGTTTGACAGGTAACCTCATAAATTTCCGAGTAAAGGAAAAGGTCTTGAAGGAAAATCTAGGTTAAGGTTTCGATTCTTGGTTATGAATCCAAAAAATGATTTCTCTAAACATTTTGCCTGGCGTGCTAACGATTCTGCCAGCTCACCGTCTTTTCTGCCATAGGTACAAGGCCTGAAATTTGGTGGTGTTGGGCTAGTTAATTACAACAACTCCAGTGTTCAACTGAAACTTATTGTATCTACCCCAAAAGCATAAAAGGCAAAGTCGACTTCAACGACATTTGAACTCAAACGTAAAAGCAGAAGAAACGCCGCTAAGCACTTGATCCAATATGTTAACGATTATACCAGCTCGTCACCACAGTATATATTATAGTAAGGATTTCTTTAGAGACGAGGCTCCTGTTTCTATAAAAGTACCTAAAGTCAATCGAATCAATTGCATCTAATCCTACTTTATTGGCTGAGCCATCACATAGATAGACAGACCCGCAGACTGCTAGATACATACATACATACAGACAAAAAGACAAACAAAAAAAGATAGACACACAGGCAGACGGATAGACAGACGGCTAGACAGGCAGACAGACAGATATAGATCAGTTGTTGGCCAAAGAAGCATGACTCCGAATCCAGTCCAAATAAAAAGTTACATTGGAATAAACGTCTGGGAAGTCGTTATTACGACAACTTGTGACACCCCACGATGCTATGCCAACAAGTACGAAACGGTCGTTGATTTTACAAGACAGCGGGCCGCCAGAATCACCCTGGTAAAAAAAATATAAGAAGAAAAATTATTATATGTACAGGATGAATCAATTTTTTGAAGACACGTCTTTCAAGAGCTCTAACTTTCTCCTAACTTATTTTCTTTTACCTTAATTTTCAGATAAATAATGTCAGACATCATGTTGATTCAGCAAATGAAAAGGCAAACTGTAATTGTTGCCTTAAAAGCGCAGCATAGTGATACATAGATGGCTTGCTTCCTGAAAGTTGCTTGATCCTTCGTGGTCAAAGTTCGAAAGGAGCTGGAAGCTGCTGACGGGGATCCGACATCAGTAGCTAAACGCAAAACGCATTCGGAACACATAACTTTGTACAAATAGTCCATGAACTAAATGATAAAATATCTCGAAAAGTTAATCAAAGCCATTGCAAAAGACATCAGGGTTTCGGAATGCACAATCAGAAGACTTGTGCATGAGGATATCCAGTACAAGTTGTATGTGATGCGGAGGGTTCAGTTTATGTCGGATGTGACAACAGTAAATTGTTCGATCCGTGCAAAGCGCTTGCTTAGCAAGCTAAAACACCAAGAGATGGAATGCTTCGTTTTTCCAAGATGAGAAAAACCTCCATCAGAACAAAAGAATACACCGAAGGAACGACAGATGGTTATACTGAGACATTCTGTGTCACGATGAATCTTACTGCGGAGTGCTCAGCCACTTGCACGTTAATTTTACAAGCAGGTTGTTCCTTGGATCAGATCAACTGGAAACTTCGTCGTAGTAACCGACAGAGTACCTGTATCTGTGTTTGTTTTCATTTATGTGTATAGAGCGGTATGTGTGTGAGTGTATTGTGTACACATTTTTGATGTGTGTATGTGTTTTGCTGCATGTAAATATTGGTTTCATGAATCACTAGTACATGATAATGTGTGTAGTTATAAAAATGCGATGTTAGTATGCGTGCGCATATGTATGTGTGTGTATGTGTGTGAGTGAGTGTAGTGTGTGTATTGAAATATGGAGGTATGGTGTTTGTGCGTTTCTTTAATGCTGCGTATATGCGTTTGCCGTGTTTATACGTTTGTATTTATGCATTTGATGCCCTTTTGTGCATGCGTATTTACCTGTGTGTATTTGTGCGTTAGAACCCGCTTAATTTACGTATATGTATATGTGCATGTGCATTAAAATGTATTTACTATTTATATGTGTGTATGTTGAAATAGATATGTATATGTGTGTATTTGGTGCGTTAATCCAGTTTTGCATATGTTTGTGGGGTCGACCCATCATTTTCTATCACTTCGGATCACCCAATAGATTGTGAGTGAAACAAATTAGATGGAAACTTTATGGAAGATCATACGATGAATTTTAATCGTGATTCAAAGGTACAACCATGCCGCACGTACGTGTCACGCTGATTCTGCTTGAGAATTAATTTAAGAGTACACATGACCGTAGAATACTCAGCCACTCATATGCTAATTCTACGTGACCGGTGATATAATTTATGGAACAACTGAATAACCATTCTTATAGTTGAAATTGACAGAAAACCACTCATATATGTATATAATACTGAGTATGGCTTTAAACTGCTTCCGGTGCTGGGGCCCTGGTATGAGAGTTCCAGTGTTTTGAGGAGTGTGGAACAATATATTGGCCATTTGTTCTTAGGTCTACTCTGACCTGGAATAGTAGCACCTGTTAGGACCCAAGTTATGGGTTAACTAGCAATTAACTATTTGTTATGGGTTAACTAGCAATTAACTATTTGTTATGGGTTAACTAGCAATTCTCGTTATAACTTCTGTCTAGGTAAAGGTAAGCTGTAATAATAGAAACGTGAAGTGCAGTTGGCTTCTGGTCGTCTCAGCCTCTGTTGTACCATTGGTTTTATAGCTGGTTCCACTGAAAAGTGGGCTCATGCTGAACTCAAAAGAAATTCAGGTACAGGAACTTCTTGAACTCTTGGAACATTTTTGTGGACTCGCTGAGTTTAGAAAGTGGTCCTACTCAGTCACGAGTTGGCTTGCACATTGTATGTATGAATGAATGAATGAATGAATGAATGAATGAATGAATGAATGAATGAATGAATGAATGAACGAATTAATGAAGGTAGGTCGGTAGGTCGGTAGGTAGGTAGGTGCGTGGCTTGGTGGTTAGAGTATTCGGCTCACGATCGTAAGGTCGTGAGTTCGATTCCCGGCAGCGCATTGCGTCTAAGAACAAGACACTTTATTTTCCGTTGCTCCCGTCCACTCAGTTGGAAAAAATGTGCTGTACCTGTAATTCAAACGGCCAGCCTTGCCACATTATGTGTCATGCTGAATCTCTCAGTGAACTGCGTTAAGGGTACGTTAACAGCCACTTGCACGTTAATTTTACGAACAGGCTGTTCGGTTGATCGAATCAACTGGAACACTCGTCGTCATAACCGACCGAGAGCCAGGTGAGGTAGGAAAGTAGGTAGGTAGATAGGTAGGTAGGTAGGTAGGTAGGTAGGTAGGTAGATAGGTAGGTAGGTAGGTAGGTAGGTAGGTAGGTAGGTTAGGTAGGTAGGTAGGTAGGTAGGTAGGTAGGTAGGTAGGTAGGTAGGTTAGGTAGGTAGGTAGGTAGGTAGGTAGGTAGGTAGGTAGTAGGTTAGGTAGGTAGGTAGGTAGGTAGGTTAGGTAGGTAGGTAGGTAGGTAGGTAGGTAGGTAGGTAGGTAGGTAGGTAGGTAGGTGAGTAGGTAGGTGAGTAGGTAGGTAGGTAGGTAGGTAGGTAGGTTAGGTAGGTAGGTAGGTAGGTAGGTAGGTAGGTAGGTAGGTAGGTAGGTAGGTAGGTATTATGCATGTACGCAAGCGTGTTTGTGTGCACATGTTCGCATTTCCATATCTCGCTAAATAAAACTCTTACCAAACATGCTCCTGAATTTCCAGAACTAACACAAATATGACCATCACCAATCAGTCCTGTCCATACATCCTTGCATCTTTGATGGTGCCAAATGTGAACTTTCAATGTTTGGAGAACATTTGGATCAGCAGTGCCTACAACGAGACAAATTATTGAAAGAATCTGGAGAAAGTTTGAATCGACAAATCTATCAGTATGACTATCTATCTTAGAAACTCCATCGGTTAAAGTTGACAATGTATCTACAGAGGAATGTACAGACATGGACAAGATTTCTTGAAGAATACTATCAGTTACTCATGCATATAAGTTTCCCCTTTTCAATGACATTGATGTTTATGCAAGAGAAAAGCCACTGACATGGTCAGGTATAGCTTGGTACCAGCATCATCACAATCATTGGTCTCAGAACAGAGCCGGATCAAACATTACAAAGTAGCTCACCCGACTTTCTTACAGTTCCACCAATCCACCACCATGGAAATGGTACTTTCAATCGCAAGATAAAAATAAAAGGTAACGGCCGGATTTCAACTTGGAATGCAGAAAGTCTGAACAAATATCGTGAGGAATCTTACCCAACCTGCTAAAGTTTCGGCCAATCATCTGCTTTGGATTGGTAATTCCTTTACAGACGTAAAAGAAAAGTGAAATTTCTTCCCGAACAATACAGACTCATAAGGGCCAGTTTCATGGTTTCCATGGCATATAAATTCCCCGCCTGAGCAGCATGCCAGTCTGTCGCAGGACTACTCATTTTTGCCAGCTGAGTGGACTGGAGCAACGTGAAATGAAGTGTTTTGCCCAAGAACACAACACGTCGCCCGGTCCAGAAATCGAAACCACAATCTTATGATCATGAGTCCAATACCCTAACCATTAAGCCACTCACTTCCACCTTTTACAGACGAGGGTGTATAATTTACAGGAGATTTGGCTGCTATATCTTGCAGGTCGAGTGACCGCGTAGTATTTTTCGTTGTCCACATCGAATGTTTTACATTTATGTTGCAGCCTCTGACTTGATGTTATTGACTTAGATATCTGTGCTTTCAAAAGTCAGTGTCGATACTCGGAATTATTATTTCTTTTAATCAGAGTACAAGATAGGGAGGGCCCATTATCTTTCACAGGGACCATTATCCTTCACTAGGCCCCCGAAACTAGTATTATTGGAGTTATCCACTGTGGAATACCTGTGGTAGTGTTAAACCAAGTGACAGCTTAAGTCTACTACCCAAGAAAGCTAGAAACTCAGAGAGTAAAAAACTGCACAACTCCTCACCCTAGATCTGTACCGTTTTTTTTTATCGAACTCGAAAGGATGAAATGGAAAACTAACCTCAATGGAATATGAACTCAAGAGACTGAGGCATTCTATTCGACGCTCAAACGATTGTACCAATATACCGCTTTACAGAGAGCCACTTTGATAATCATCTTCTAAACACTACGTACGTTATTGCTTGAAGAAGTCATAGCTCACTCACCTTCTGTATTACCCCATCCAGTCATCCAGCAATCATGAAGATCAATAGATAGTTGTTTACTAGCAATGCAAATAGGAAACACTGATTTAGGATTCAAATCTAGAATTTCTGGTAACTCAATCATGGCGATGTCGTTCTCAAAGCCACCCGTTGGGGAGTAGTTTTCGTGCTGATATCAAAATAAAAGGAGGAAAAATAATTTTTTTTTTTAAATATCTACTTAAAGGGGGTAAATTGACAGATTTGTGGTGGAGCAATGAATAGAATGTATTAGCTAGAGGCACACAAAGCAGCATTGATTGAAATATATGTGCGTGCAATTATATTTAACATGTTCGTGTACACTAAAACGTGGAAAAAAACCTACAATGCAGAAATTATCTCGAGAGAGAAATTCTCCTTACGAACAATAAATGTGCAAAACATTTTATTGGACTATGAATGACGTCATCGGGCCATAAAACTCGTTTTCTGTGTCGTTATGCTTCATCAGCTACGGACACCGAATCTGTAGTCCATAGCCCACTAAGGACTGACGTTCTAATATTTAAACAAAAATTAGTTAAAAGTAAAGTTACCTTCTGGGGTCATGCCGACTCACAAGGGCCGGTTTCCCAATTTCTATGGTATATAAATTCCCCACCTGGACGGGACGCCAGTCCATCGCAGGATTACTCACTTTTGCCAGCTGAGCGGACTGGAGCAACGTGAAATGAAGTGTTTTTCTCAATAACACAACGCGTCGCCCGGTCCATGAATCGAAACCACAATCTTATGATCATGAGTTCAACACCCTAACCACTAAGCCATGTGCTTTCACAATAGTAATGTTTTGAAGTATGAATACCAATTAGGCACTAGATCAATTCAATAAAAATAGTGTTTCCAAACAGTGGTCCCGTGTCCCGTCATGAAAATTCCTTAACTGGGAATTTCCTTAACTAGAATGTGTTAAGTGTTGCAAGTATAGGCTCCAGGCATTTCATCCGTCGTTACGTTCTGAGTTCAAATTCTGCCAAAGCCGACTCTGCCTTTCATCCTTTCATGGTCGATAAAATAAGTACCAGTGGAGAACAGGAATCGATGTAATTGACTTTCCCCTCAATCAAAATTACCAGCCTTGTGGGAAAATTTGAAACCGTTATTTTATTTGTATATCATTCAAATCTGCTACATCCAATGATGGAAAAGTAATGATTCAAATGAAGCAATCGTCGAGGTATCTCTTCCATGCCTTTTCAATATACTTCCTAAATTCAGTGCTGTATCTCTCCTCTATTTCCTGGTAGCGTTTTTTTAAATAACGTATCCCATCAGCGAGTTCACATATATATATATATATATATATATATATAAACACATACACACACATCATACACTGTATATATATACAGGGTTGGCCAAAAGTCACCTGACAGTAAATCAAAACCATTCAATTCCAAGATTTATTTATGTTTAACAATTGAATGAATTTGATAAAAGTATCTAAATACGAAACTGAAGTACTTCTTCAGCGACATATTTTTCCATTCGAGTCAATACAGAATTACACATAGTATTTATGGAATTTTGATTTGCTGTCGGGTGACTTTTGGCCAACCCTGTATGTATATATATATATATATATATATCTGTATTGTGTGTGTGTGTGTATGGATGGATGAATATATATGCACGAATACATATACATGTGTACACATACAATGTAGGTGGCCACGCCTTATACTCTTTCCTCATACTCAAAATTCTGTGTATGATAATACATCGGATATATTCATACATACATCTGTGAACAGCAATGTTAACAAATAAGCATACATAGTGCTGTTCTCTCAATTATGTTTCTATGCATTCTTTGTCCACACATCAAAGCAAGCTTTCAGTCTGCAGTCCCCACCCTCTTTGCAGTACGATTTGATACGCTGCATAATTTAACCACACCTTACCCATCACATAGGAGTAGGTAGCTAACGTGAAATGTAGACAAATGTGGTATGTTGTTGTAATACTAATATTGATGTGGGTGGGGCCTTTCGGAAACAAAGAAATGCCTCTAATTTTTTCTACTGTTCTTACAGAACACCCATCTGGTTCCTGCAGACACCGACCATCTCTAAGTTACTTGTTCTAACACTATACAGCAAAGCCCGAATCTGGATCGTGGCTTAGTGGTTAGGGGCATTCGGCTCACGATCGTAAGGTCGTGAGTTCAATTCCCGGCGACGCGCTGTGTCCTTGAGTAAGACATTTTATTTCACGTTGCTCCAGTCCACTCAGCTGGCAAAAATTAATAGTACCTGCATTTCCAAAGGCAAGCTTTGTCACACTCTGTGTTACGCTCAATCTCCCTGAGAAGTACGTTATGGGTACACGTGTCCTATATATATATATATATATATATATATATATATATAAACAAAGATAAATGCGATACAATAAAATTAATTATAATCGCCGGTGTACCAGTACACGCCATATATTATACATATATCATTACATTCAAGGCGAAGAGTGTACTAGATACACAATAGCTGGATAAATTTAGTGAGATGAGAATTAAAACTTTTACAAACTTAACTTTTCTTATACCGCAGTTTCGCCAAATTCAGTAATAAAAATAGTATTTATTTACTCAGGCTGGCTCTTCAGTAAGATTCCTGTTAATGATGGAAAGACCATACCAATAGATCCATGTGCGTCTATCGAAATGCTCTTTCTAAACTATTCAAAACACTGCGCAGACTCCGAACAAACCCGACAAAATAGGGGATTGTGGTATATCGTCTAACGGTCAGAAATTTATCGAGAGAATATGTAAACAAAGATAAATGCGATACAATAAAATTAATTATAATCGCCGGTGTACCAGTACACGCCATATATTATACATATATCATTACATTCAAGGCGAAGAGTGTACTAGATACACAATAGCTGGATAAATTTAGTGAGATGAGAATTAAAACTTTTACAAACTTAACTTTTCTTATACCGCAGTTTCGCCAAATTCAGTAATAAAAATAGTATTTATTTACTCAGGCTGGCTCTTCAGTAAGATTCCTGTTAATGATGGAAAGACCATACCAATAGATCCATGTGCGTCTATCGAAATGCTCTTTCTAAACTATTCAAAACACTGCGCAGACTCCGAACAAACCCGACAAAATAGGGGATTGTGGTATATCGTCTAACGGTCATATATATATATTATATATATATATATATATATATATTATATATATATATATAGATAGATAGATAGATAGATAGATAGATAGATAGATAGATAGATAGATAGATAGATAGATAGATAGATAGATAGATAGATAGATAGATAGATAGATAGATAGGTCAATTAATCTTTCATAATATACTTCTTGTCTTGCTCTAAGACAATTTTGAGATAATCATGTCTTAAACAGTATACATACAGGCGTGGGTGTGTGGTAAGAAGTCTCAGGCCGACCAAACCACTGTGAGTCAATTTGGTAGACGGAAACTGAAAGAAGCCCGTAGTATTTATGTATATATGTGAGTGCATGTGTGTGTTTCAGTCTGTTTGTCCACACACACACACACACACACACACCATCGCTTGACAACCGATGTCGGTGTATTTAAGTCCCCGAACATTAACGGTTCAGGACATATATGATAGCCTTTGAGAATGAGGGAAAAACCCATTTAGTCGAAATAAAACTCCGGAAGAAGACCAAAACTTTCAGATAGGGACCGTTGGACTCTTATGCGAATTGTTAGAAAAGATCACAAAAGTACAGCTCCCAAAATTACTGCAGAGCTTAAAGACCACCTCGAGAACCCAGTTTCCTCAAAAACTGTTCACTGGGAGCTGCACAATGCCGGATTTCATGGGAGGGCTGCAATAAGAAAACCACTATTTTCAAAAACAAACATTGCAATGCTTTTAGAGTGGAGTAAAAAACCTAGAGAATTGGTCCCTAGAGCAGTGGAAGAATGTTATTTCCTCGGATCCTTTACCTTATTTCCGACCACCGGCCGAGTATACGTGTGGAGACAGCCAAAAGAAGCATTTGACCCAGATTGCCTTCTTCCAACTGTTAAACATGGAGGATGATCTGTGATGATCTGGGAGGTGGGGCTATGTCTTGGAAATCCACCAGCCCAATGGTTTCCCTTCGTGGCAGAATTAATAGTCAAAACTATTTAAGCATTTTATATCTGATCAAATTCATCCTATTGTTGCGGAACTGTTTCTGGAGGGAAACGCAATCTTTCAGGATGAGAATGCACCAATTCACACAGCTAAAGTTGTTAGTGAACGGCACGAGGAACATTCTAGTTGTACATCTTATCTGGCTACTACAGTCTCCAGATCTCAATATTATTGAATATATTATTGAATATTTATGGTACATTTTAGAAAAAATAGTCAGGAGTCAATATCCTCCACCACCATCACTACAAGACCTAGAGACTATTTTAGCTGAAGAATGAACAAAAATTCCTTTGGAAACAATTCAAACTTTGTACGAGTCTATACCTCATAGAATTCAAGCTGTAATTACCGCCAAAAGCAGTCCTACCCCATAATAAAATTAATTTGCTTGATATTTTAAGGTGTTTCCATTATTTTGCCCAACCCCTGTATATATATATATATATATATATGTGTGTGTGTGTGTGTATGTGTGTGTGTGTGTGTGTGTGTGTGTGTGTGTGTGTGTGCGTGTGTGGAGGTGCAATGGCCTAGTGGTTAGGGCAGCGGACTCGCGGTCGTAGGATCGCGGTTTCGATTCCCAGACCGGGCGTTGTGAGTGTTTATTGAGCGAAAACACCTAAAGCTCCACGAGGCTCCGGCAGGGGGTGGTGGCGATCCCTGCTGTACTCTTTCGCCACAACTTTCTCTCACTCTTTCTTCTGTTGGCCTGCTCGCTTAGCCAGCGGGGTGGCGTCATTTGAAGCTTAAAACAATGCGAAGCGCATTGTGACCAGCGATGTGTAACAACATCTGATGGCCTGGTCGGTCTCGGAGAGTCACGGAGATATATATATATATATATATATATTATTTAAAGGTCACAATGCATGTATTAAAGCGCTACTAATAGTTACATATGTCGAGAAAACTCAAACATATTCTTCAGGTGCAAACCACCTATCATAACGAACTGAAGAAATTGAATAATAGAAGAAACGCGAAAAAACTGAGAATGCAGCATATAGAAAATTCAAACAGTAAACGACGGAAAACGGAAAACAAAAAGACGGAAACTAAAATATAAAAAATAAAAATGAAAAATAGAAAGGTAAAAGAGCTATCGAACAAAGATGAATTAATGAAATTCAAAATTCATCCAGTCAGAATTTGAAACCAAGACGTGAATAGGGGTGAATAAGTACCTCATGGTACATCATTCGGTAATCTACCGATTCTGCCACCAACCATCCATGTATCTCAAGTGTTATAGAGTATTTCGCATATTGCCATGACCCTCTATCGCCATCCAATTTCATTATTAAGAATTTGAATTGGGAGATGGAGTCATAGTTAATCTTTCATTAGCTGATTACTCAACCGTGGACACCACCGCTGTGGATGCCTTGATAGAGCTTGGTGTTCCTACCCATTGATCTTCAAGGATTCCTCCGTTCAGCATCAAATGTAAGAAGCACTGTTACCTCAGTTGAGCTCTTCCGCTACCGCTTCACAATCTGCCATGCTACAGTACCATGACTTTGCTGTAGCCCTGAGAGGGTGGTTGAACGAATGTTTAGCCTTGCCAAAGGGCAGTCCGTAACCATGCAGGGCACGGTCGTCACACAGTGAGATATCTTCCAAATACCCGCATACCCATGTTATAGTAATTAGCTATAAAATACAAATTAAATTGATTTACAGCTTACCCTAATAATCCTGATCGGCTTTATATTTTTTTCGTGTCCTGACGGTTTATTAATAAGATATTCACCCAGTGTAACAGTCCAGGCTCCAGCATTGCGAAGAGACGGTCTTTAAAAAGAAAAAAAATTCAATTTAATGAAAGAACACACACACGCACACATACATACACACACAAATACACATACATACATACATACATACATACATACATACATACATACATACATACATACATACATACATACATACATACATACATACATACATACATACATAGTTCATAGGTGATATCAAATATTCTCTGTATAGAATACACTTAGTAGTACTCAATGGATTTAAGCTTGAGCGGATATAGATGTAAATGTAGGAATAAGCGAATTAGATCAATATATAAAGTATATCAGATACACGAAATACAATATATATATATATATATATATATACATATAAAAAGGTCAAACTTACTCAGAGTACAAATGAACTACGGAATTAGTAACTCTTATGTCTATCATTTGTCTCTTTAAAGGTACTTGGGATGCAGGGAACGAGGAATTTATTCACTGGCTTCCTATCTGAAAATCGAGTCCTAAACTAAAGTTATTATTTACAATTACACTTATTTAATCTAGCCTAACAGTGGTCTGCATTTAAGCAGGATCCTGTGCATGTGAACCTTCTCCAGCACACTCTATACAATCTGGGAGGGCTCGTACCCTCACCTGCTGTGGTTAAGTAAATTACTAGCACTACGGTCACCATGACTAAGACTTGAGATGAATATTAGAGTGGTTTCCCATTGCCTTCTCCAGACACGTGGGATTTGAGCTCAGAATGTAAAGAGCCGGAAGATATACCGTAAAGCATTGCAGCTGACGAGCCAACAATTGTGCTATTCTCTCACCCGCAGAGCAATGTGAAATGAAGTGTTTTGCTCAAGAACACAACACGCCACCCAATCCGGGAACTGAACCCACAGTCGTCTAAGCAATTCTCTAATCAGTAGGCCACGCACCTACTACACTTCATTTAATATAGCATATTGATAATATGAGTAACAGTCTCGGGCTGTGGATTGATGGCACTGCTAGAGTCTTTGGCGAGATCACTTGTATGCGTTTCAGGTTCCTTACTTTCTGGCAGCAACTGCTGTGGTGACATTGATACCAAGCTGGGATCTTTTTGGTTTGAACGGCCGTTTTTTCTAGCGGTGTCGTATGAAATTGTCACCCTAGAATCGATCTATTGCATTTCAATCTCTTTTAGGGTTAGGGTTAGTTAGGGTTAGGGGTGAGGGAAGGGTATCTTTTTTTCTTCACAAATGTAAATAAACCCAATCTGTTCCTTAAACGAGGGACATATTCATACGGCACCGAATGTTTTTTACCTCAATAGACGTCACTGATTGGTTGAAATTGCAGAAATTGAAGAAAAACAACAACAAATATCTTACAAACTATAGAATTTTCTCAATAAAGCCAAGAGAAAAAGATGTTTTATAAACACATTCTACCAGTATACGAAGTTTAAAATTTTTTAGTTACCTAGAAATTATGTTAAAAACTGCCGTTCAAACCGAAAAGATCCCCAAGCTGTAGTGATCCAAGTCAGCAGCCTTTCTCTTGAATAAACACAAACGTTTCTGGAGAAGGGAGACTGGCATACGTGGGCAACCGACAGTCTTCCTCAAAAAAACTTTTACCCAGATGTGATGATTAACATTACCCAACGGATGCCTTATAATATAACGCATACCATTAAGAAAGCCTTTTTTCTGCTGGCGAAATTGGGAATCATAGCACTTTATTCAGCCTATCGTTGGGTCTCTTAAACTAATTTAACTCTGATAACCAATGTCTCTTCAACTCACTAATTCACTAAGCCTGATGCACCCACGAACATCCTATACCACATCCAGAAAAGAGCCGCCCTACTGGCTGAAATAAAGTCACTAACAGATATGTTCCAGATTCTCGTCCACATTATGTTGTTTCCATTCTTTGTCTTTTCTCCCACTACTACTACAATGATCTCTACTTGCCTTTTCCACTCAGAGATTCCTAGCTCAGTAGCCTTTCCTTTTTTTCATCAACCTTATTCTGTCCAATCCCACCAGAACCCACACTAATCACTATTACTAATCTTTCTCTTCCAGAACATCATCCCCCTGGAATTCTCTCCTGGCTAATGTCTCTTCCGCGGTTGTTTACTAACAAAGTTTCCAGAGGAACATTAATAGCGTTAATCTTACCGGTCTGCAAAGGTCATGAGCACTGCCCTTTTCTCTAGATCCAACAAGTTATAAAAAAAAAGAAATTTAACATGAACTACATCAAACAATGTGCTATTATTAAACCTGTAGTGTGTTTTTCAAAGAAGATTGGGTTGCTATTTCTAAAAGGTTGAGTGACTAAGTAACGACACTTTCTTTGGCTCGTACTTAATGAATAAAAGAAATCCTTAAAATAAATGTCACTCTTTTATTTCTTTTTAGTAATTAAACAAGAATTGAACGGTAAACTTCTTTTGTAATAAAGTGGTGTATAAATAAACAGCAAGAATCTAATGGAAATTGAACCTAGTCCCCCTTCATTGACAGTTCACTGTATTTATTGATATATTATCAGCTCGCTGACAATAATTTCCACATTTAACATTTTTTTATATCCACACAGTCTGAAAGTTTTTTTTTCTTTCTTTTTGTTCAATCCTGCAATGTAAAACACATACCGACCATTCATTTCTAATTTACCTAACACTAAACTGAAATAAAATCTAAACTTCAATTATTGATGTTACACTCTGAATCTCTTAAAATCCCCAGAATGAATTAGTAGATGTTCGTAATAACATCAAAGCAAGCAGAATACGAAAATACATCTGCATCGGATTCCACTATGATATTCAGTCTGACAGTGTAGGTATTAAAACTGAACATAGCTTACAATAAGGACAAAAACACTTCACGATTAAGTGATAAGAACGCCGAACATGAACAAGTTACAAAGAAAAGCAGTCTATTTAACATATATACACTGTTGAAAGGCAAGCTACTGCAGTTTTCGCTAAGATAAAATGTCATATAAATGAGTTGTGTTAAAAATACTATTTTATATATCCTAGCAGTGGTTAGCAAAAACGCTAGATGTATTTCGACCTTCTTGAACCTCGTCAATGGTGTGTACTTACAGTCACATGCCTAGACAAAACTTGTTGCCTCAAAAATATAGTAAACAGTAACTAATACATTCACTGATGTTGCGAATTGTCGCCCAACAGCGAAGGCAATAAAATTCGTTTGGGTATGTGGTTGCAAGTAAGGTCCAAGAAGGTTGAAACCTATCTAGCATACTCGCTATTTGCTACCTGTACGATTTTTCGTTTCACACTTATATATATTGTATTTTTAACACAGCACGTCTGCAAGAGATTTTTATCTCAGCGAACACTGTGGTATATTGCCTGTCAGCAGTATATATACATAAAGTATGATATATAGACCATTGCTATTTGAATTAACATTGCTTCCTTTGCATATACTGGATTATTTATTCAGCCTGGCTGCTATTCGCAATATCAGTGAATGTATTCTTCAATGTTTCCTAGATTTTGGAGGCAACTAATCTCTTCTAGGCATGTAGCTGCGAGTACACGTCATTAACAATGCCTAAGAAGGCCAAAATGCCACTAGATTTTTCTCATTAGCTACTGCGGGACGATTTTTCAAGTCCCTCCGATATATATCATGTTTTTAACACAGCATGTCTATAAGAGATTTTATCTCTGACGAAAACCGCAGTATCTTGCTTGTTGACGGTGTATATACATTAAGTATGATACATAGATGACTATTTTGATTTAATAGTTCTTTAATTGCGTGTACCAGATTACGAAAGATTTTTTTGAAATTCTTCTGTGGGTACTCATTCAACAGAACTAAAAAGAAATACTAATCGTTTTCTAACTTTCTAAGATAAAAAATAAGATACGTTTTCAAGAAAGTGTACTTATTTCTTGGGAGTTTTATAGATATAACAGTTAAATAAAATTGATAAGGGGAATTTGTTTTACCTGTAAACGCAATGTGCAGCCGTAAGGATCCATTTAGGACTAATGAGTACTCCACCACATTGGGTTGTATGGCTAGAGTTCAGTTTCCCTTTGAGCATAACTTGCCATGGCCACTGTCCGTCGGTCGCAGCCAGACCACCAACAATATAAGAAGAAACACGAGGTTCACACTGAAACCAATCGGAGTCTGAGAAAAAGATTGAAAAACATTGCATATTTTTAATTTCATAATCAGTCTTAAGAAGAATGCATTGTTCTTAGATAGATAGATAGATAGATAGATAGATAGATAGATAGATAGATAGATAGATAGATAGATAGATAGATAGATAGATAGATAGATAGATAGATAGATAGATAGATAGATAGATATACATATATGCTCACACACGGAAGATATTTAAGCATGCATGCATAGACAAAGAAAATAATAAAGAAAATAATACATATTTTCTCCTGATCTGGGACATTCGGTGTTCTTTAACACTCAGCGTCGTGTAGGGCTTTCCGAGGACACTATCCCGCACTAAATTTGGCATATAAGCAAAACACATACACTATGCATGTGTACCGGACAAAGTGTTATTACACATATCGTCTGTGAGATTTTTTCTCCCAGGACTATTTCCGCAGCGACAGGTCTTCTACATCTGAGTGTAGAGTGTACACGAACGTATTAAACATGATTGTACAAGATTATGACATTTTTACACACGCATACATGTAACTGTATATATATATATATATATATATATATATATATATATATATATATATAATACATTTCAGCACAGGCAGACAGACAAGTGGACAGACAGACAGATAGATATAAATAATGACTTTATTATACCTATCAGCACATACTTTGTATATATACTTTGTGTATGTTACATGTCAGACTTTCAGACTTGCTTCAACATTTTAATATTAATAGGTTTACATTTTCTATCTAGGGTATTAATTTTAAGTTTCTACTTTATAGAAATTTTTTTTCTTAATTGTAAACATATGTTATACTCAGCCAACAGTCACACACATATATGTATGTATGTACGTATGCATGTATGTGTGTATGTGTATGTGTATTTTCACGTATATACGTTTGTATGCACATATATGTGTATGTGTGTGTATATACATACATTTATATATAGATAGATGTGTGTTTATGTGTTTGCATATACGTATGCATATATGTGTAAACACACTTCTCACACCGCCACACGTTATACATTATTAGAATGAACTGTTAACGTTAATATGTAAAGCGTGTATTTATGTCGTTAATTTATAACGATTTTTATTTACAAATAAATATTACATACAAACTATGTTGAGACTGTTATTTCTTTACGAGTGGATCGCTCACGATGCTCGCTTTTCATATTGTTTTTGTTAGATATGTATTTATTGCTTAAAAGATTTTTTTGTTTTGTTCTAGGCTTTTGTTTTGTTTTTTGTTGTCAGGAAAATAACGCTATCTTCTACAGATGCCTAGCTAACTTCTCTACGTTATCCTCGCAGTATAGAAAAAATGTTATGTAGCCCTTCGCTTGCTAGCGTTTATTCTTACACCTTTTTTATTCTTTTCCTTGTTTCAGTCATTTGACTGCGGACATGTTGGAGCACCGCCTTGAAGGGTTTTAGTCGAACAAATTGACCCCAGGATTTATTTTTTTAGCCTAGTACTTATCCTATCGTACGTTTTTATTTCTTTACTACCCACAAGGGGCTACGCACAGAGGGGACAAACAAGGACAGACAAACAGATTAAGTCGATTACATCGACCCCAGTGCGTAACTGGTACTTATTTAATCGACCCCGAGAGGATGAAAAGCAAAGTCGACCTCGGCGGAATTTGAACCCAGAACGTAACGGCAGACGAAATACGGCTACGCATCTCGCCCGGAGTGCTAACGTTTCTGCCAGCTCGCCGCCTTATCCTATCGTAAGTTTTTGCCGACCCGCCAAGTTACAGAGACGTAAACACACCAATATCAGTTTCCGTCTACCAAATCCGTTTACAAGGCTTTGTTCGGCCCGAGGCTATAGAAGAAGACATTTGCCCAAGGTGCTACGCAATGGGACTGAACCCGAAACCATGTGGTAAGGATAATTGCTTTTTTTCCCGTCAGTATGGTCTTAGGAAGTGCGTGAAAAAAAAAACAATCAAAACAGCTTGAAAACTAGTGATCGTGAAAGCCATCTTTGCACTACAAAGGAATTTGGATTTGTATCTATGACATTTATATGTTCGAACTATGTCAGGAAGATCAGAGTCCTGAGTATAACAACAAAAATATGCCACTAAAACTGCAGCTTGTTGTTTTTTTGTTTTTTTTTTAAAGAAAATAGTTACTGTTAGTGGTCTTGTTATATGAATTGAACCACCGATGTTCTGGATAAGCATTCCTTACTACTACTGCACTAGTAGTCAAAAATTATTTTTAAATACGAGCTAACACAAACAATAGAATATTCAAAAAACATGAATACGTCCAAGAATTTTAATAATTTGCAAGAAATAAAAACTAAATGTGAAAGGACTTGAATTTAGAATTTATTTTCAGTTTTTAGTTTCATTTCGTATTTAGCTTTATACAGCTTTACTTCAGAAGTTAATCCAACGAATCCATTACTCATAAAGGAGTTTCATGTAGAACAAAAAAAATCCAGTTACGTATGATGACGGTGGATATTAAAATGTTAGCCATGATGTCTAACAAAGGTAAAGTGCAGACAGAAACAGCAGAAGAGAAAGTTATTTGCACAAATGTGCCCGAACGTTTGTGAGTATGCATGTTTGCACAAGCACGGTGATCAGCGCTTCGTTAAAAAGATGAACAACGATATTAACGTTTGTTAACATTTACAAGCATATATTTGTAAATTTATTTGCACGTGCCTTTGTGTGTTAGTGCGTTTTTATGTGGGTACACGCACGTGTTTGAATCTATGTATATGTAGGCAAGCATGGGATCTATTCTTTTTGAACGGCAGTTTGTAACATAATTTCTAGGTAACTAAAAAATTTTAAACTTCGTATACTGGTAGAATGTGTTTATAAAACATCATTTTCTCTTGGCTTTATTGAGAAAATTCTATAGGTTGTAAAATATTTCGTTTAAAATTTCTTGCATTTCGGCAATTTTAACCAATCAATTACCTCCATTGACGTAAATAACATTCTGTGACTAATGAATATGTCCCTCGTTTAAGAAACAGATTGGGTTTATTTACATTTGTGAAGAAAAAAGATACCCTTCACCCACTCCTAACCCTAACCCTAACCCACCCCTAACCCTAACTCTAACCCTAAATCTAAAATAGATTGAAATGCAATAGATCGATACAAGGGTTATAATTATGGGTGACAATTTCATACGACACCGCTAAGTTTTTTATAGCGGTGTCGTATGAAATTGTCACCCATAATTATAACCCTTGTATCGATCTATTGCATTTCAATCTATTTTAGATTTAGGGCTAGTTTGGGTTAGGGTTAGGGGTGGGTGAAGGGTATCTTTTTTTTTCACAAATGTAAATAAACCCAATCTGTTTCTTAAACGAGGGACATGTTTATTATGCACAGAATGTTATTTACGTCAATGGAGGTAATTGATTGGTTAAAATTGCCGAAATGCAAGAAATTTTAAACGAAATATGTTACAACCTATAGAATTTTCTCAATAAAGCCAAGAGAAAATGATGTTTTATAAACACATTCTACCAGTATACGAAGTTTAAAATTTTTTAGTTACCTAGAAATTATGTTACAAACTGCCGTACAAAAAGAAAAGATCCCAAGCATGTCTACACGCAGGTCAGTTTATGTGCGCTTGTGTTTATAACGTTTGTTTGTATATGTATACATACATACACAGAATTTGTGGCACTCCGTCGGTTACGACGACGAGGGTTCCAGTTGATCCGATCAACGGAACAGCCTGCTCATGAAATTAACGTGCAAGTGGCTGAGCACTCCACAGACACGCATACCCTTAACGTAGTTCTCGGGGGAGATTCAGCGTGATACAGAGTTTGACATGGCTGGCCCTTTGAAATACAGATACCACAGAAACAGGAAGAAAGTAGTGGTGAAAAAATATAGCAGGGTTCGCAACCGCCCCCTGCCGGAGTCTCGTGGAGCTTTAGATGCTTTCGCTCAATAAACACAACGCCCGGTCTGGGAACCGAAACTGCGATCCTACGACCGCGAATCTGCTACCCTAAACACTGGGCTTCTACGCCTCCACACATACATACATTCATACATATGTGTGTGTGCTTGTGTGTAAGTATATAAGTGTCTGTGTATATATATATGTGTGTGTGTATATGTGCGTGTGTGTGGGTGTGCGTGGTGTGTGTGCGTGCGTGTGTGTGTGTGCGTACGTGTGTGTGCGTGCGCGTGTGTGTGTGATGTACGAACATGTAATGCGATATCATATTCTAATTAAACAACACATTTTAAATATCATAACACAGTGTAAACCTACCTGGGTACTTATTTGTCGAGGACGGAGTTTTGTAGGTGCTCCTCTCCACCATATCCGTTGTTACAGACAGAGATTCCCAACGTCCTTTGTATCGCGTCGTCCAGCCAAACGTTGGTGTCGTAATGAGAAAATGGTTAGAAACACAGGAGTCCGGATACTGGCCAATTAACTCACATCTTTGCTCTTCATCCGACCATGTTTGGTCCGGAGGACAAAACTGGATTTTCATAGATTTACTGCGGATGCATAAATGATATCGGCCACACTGATTCGGGTCCTGTCGATAGATTATATAACTGTTGCCATAACATGGCTCCTGTAATTAATATATAAATATATAAATATATTTCGTTATGTGCACCAGAAGCAGTATTAGTTAAAATCAGCAATCTGTATATCATACTTAAAGCAGATACATCACTGAAGGCCTAATTAACTGCGGTATTCGTTCCGAGATAGTATCTCTTACAGATGTACTGCAGATACTTGCAAAAGATAAAGCCCAAAGAGGCAGAAACGTGCATTCACCAATGTCATCACCGCCAGTGGAAGATTTTTCTCTGCAACTGATATATTTTTGCATTTATTTTAACACTGTACGGTTATAAGAGATGCAATTTCGAGGCGGTTGTTAATTAGACTTTCAATGATGTATCTGCTTTAAATATGATACACAGATTCTTACATACAGTTCGTTATTAAAATGAATGATTCAAGTAAAACAAGAAATAAGTGGAAATTTTACCAGTGAGTGTGCTAAATAATAAGGCACAAAAAGAAAATGACTCTCCCCAGACACAACAGAATCAGAATGAAGATATGCATGTATGTATGTTATGTATATATATATACGAGCAGAACGCGCTAGAACGGGGGCATTTGAATATAACTGTGAATATAATAGGCTCGTATTTTTGACCTCGTGTTAATATCTGGCGTGCAGTTCGACAAATTATATTTTATGACGTACCTCACTGATGATCTGAGGATTAATTATGTAAGTAAAATTGCATAATTTATTAACAGTGAAACAATTGTATGGGGTTAATCTATATTTTTGTTATTTTTCATTTGTCCTGCTCGCCTACGTTCATAGTGTGCTAAATTTTTCTTGAGAACAATTCTTAGTGGTTGAGACCCTTGCGGATCTATCTTTAGCGTAAGAGCGTCCACATAGTGGATTCTCTCTCATATTTGTGCATTATATATATATATATATATATATATATGTGTGTGTGTGTGTGTGTGTGTGTGTGTGTGTGTGTGTGTGTGTGTGTGCTTCTAATATAGGATAATTTTTTTTTTTCAAAAAAAATTCATCAAAGTGGCAGCATATTAAAATACCTTTAAAGGCGAAAATTATAAACAAGGGCAAAAGAAAAACATTTCTATGCCAATAGAATCGTCAATCACCACATTATGTAATGTGATGATTGACGATTTAAGGTCTATTCTCAGCATATTGGCATAGAAATTTTTTTCTTTTGCCCTTGTTTATAAATATATATATATATATATATATATATATATATATATATATATGCGTTCTTGTCCCTGTTTGTATTTTTCTACATATCTTAATATATATATATTACCAGGTGGTGCTATTAAGTTAGACATGGCCTGGGCCAATTGTGGCCAAAACCTTTCTAAGTTATTCTAAGTTATATATATATATATATATATATATATATATATATATATATATATATATATATATATATATATATATATATATATATATATATATATATATATATATATATATATATATATATATATATATATATATATATATATATATATATATATATATATATATATATATAATATATATATATATATATATATGGAGGCACAATGGCCCAGTGGTTAGGGCAGCGGAGTCGCGGTCGTGGAATCGCGGTTTCGATTCCCAGACCTGGCGATGTGAGTGTTTATTGATTGAGTGAAAACACCTAAAGCTCCACGAGGTTCCAGCAGAGGGTGATGTCGATCCCTGCTGTACTCTTTGGCCGTAACTTTCTCTCGCTTAGCCAGTGGTGTGGCGTCATTTGAAGGCTAACACAATGCAAAGCGCAATGGGACCAGCGATATGTAGTAACATCTGATAGCCTGGTCGGTCACGTGATCACGTGATATATATATATATATATATATATATATATATATATGTATATATATATATACGTATATATATATATATATATATATATATATATATATATATACATATGTATATATATATATGTATATATATATATATACGTATATATATATATATATACGTATGTATATATATACGTATATATATATGTATGTTTATATAAGTATATATGTATATGTATATATATATATTTATATATATATATATATATATATATATATATGTATATATATATATATATATATATACGTATATATATATATATATATATATATACGTATGTATATATATACGTATATATATATATGTATGTTTATATAAGTATATATGTATATGTATATATATTTATATATGTATATATATATATATATATATTTATATATGTATATATATATGTATATATATATAAGAAATATCCCTCGGGCAGACAAAGTCATCGTACTGGGTGACTTTAATGCTAGAGTGGGTAGGGATTTTAACACATGGACTGTAATTGGAAAGCATGGGGTGGGGAAGTGTAATAGTAATGGCATGCTTTTGCTGCAGATGTGTGAGGAGCTGAGTATGTGTGTTACCAATACCATATTTCAACAAAAGAATAAGCTTAAGACTACATGGATGCACCCTGCATCGAAAGAATGGCATTTTCTGGATTACATCCTAGTTAGGGTGCGTGATAGACAGGATGTGCAGTGTGTTCGTGTTCTTCGTGGAGCTGAGTGTTGGACTGACCACCGCCTAGTACGTGCAAAAGTGAAATTAGTCACAAAGCATAAAATCCGAGCTGCAGGGATGACCCTGCCTAAAAGACTGAATGTTGATCGTCTTAGGTATAATAGTGTGAAGAGAACTTTACGAGAGGAAATGAATGCTGCAGATATTGGGGAGGATTGGCCGACCCTTAAAAAGTCAGTTTATGATATAGGCAAGAAAGTTCTGGGATTGATACAAAGAAAGCATCAAGATTGGTTCAAAGAAAAGGATGAACATATAGATGATTTATTGGCTGATAAAAGACGTACTTTGTCACGCTATTTGTCAGCAAAGTCACAGGAAAAGGAAGTGTTGCATAGGGAACTCAAGGACGTAAAATCACGTGTGAGGCAAAGGCTCTCTCAGATGAGGGATACGTGGTGGAGTAAGAAGGCTGACGAGATACAGGCGGCATCAGATTCCAATAACACAAAGCTGTTGTATGGTCTCTTGCGAGAAGTTTATGGACCGACGTCTTCCCTGATGACACCAATTCGAAGCAGGGATGGTAAAGAACTTCTTCGTGATTCACAAGGAATTCTGCGAAGGTGGCAAGAACACTTTGATGAACTTTTGAATCAGCAGTTAGTAGTTAGTGAGGATGTTCTCAATATCATCCCTGGATTGCCTGTGAAGGCAGCACTCTCAGAACCACCAAAGTTGGAAGAAGTTGCAATGGTTGTCTCAAGGTTGAATAATGGGAAGTCTCTGGGTATGGATGGCATACATGCGGAGTTGTTACAGCATGGTGGTGGGAAAATTCTGCAGAAACTTCACTCTTTGTTTGGTAAGGTATGGACAAGTGAATCTGTACCTGAGGACTGGAGAGATGCAGTAATGGTGGTCCTGTATAAGGGAAAGGGCAACAGGAATGGTTGTGGTAATTATAGGGGAGTATCATTGCTGTCTGCTGTAGGAAAGGTTTTATGCAGGCTACTTCTGGATCGTCTGCTGAAATACATTGCAGATTGTGTTCTTCCAGAAAGTCAATCTGGCTTTCGTGTGGGACGTGGCACTGCTGATATGATCTTTTCAGCTAGACAGCTTCAAGAAAAGTGTGTGGAACAGGGTCTGGATTTGTATCAGGTTTTTGTCGATCTGACAAAAGCCTTTGATACCGTCAATAGAAAAGCATTGTGGAAAGTCCTCCAGAAACTTGGGTGTCCTGAAAAGTTCCTTGCTTTGGTTAGGTCTTTTCATGAAGACATGAATGGTAGGGTGAATGTTAGAGGGAAGATGTCGGAGCCCATTTCAATACAAAATGGAGTGAAACAGGGAGATATTCTGGCACCGACCCTATTTTCCATATATTTCACGATGGTGTTCTGTATTGCATTCAGAAACTGCAGATACGGTGTTTATGTCCATTATCGAACCTCTGGTAGCATATCTAATATCAGGCGCCTTGCTGCAAAAACAAAGATATTTACCTCTATCATAAGAGACCTTTTGTATGCTGATGATTGTGAGCTAGTAGCACACGCAGAGATTGATATGCAACACATTTTGAATGCATTCTCTGATGCTTGCACTGCCTTAGGATTGACAGTCAATCTCAAGAAAACTGTTGTCATGCATCAACCTGTCCCTGGTAAGCAGTATAGTGTACCAAATATCTATGTGAATGGTAAACGACTTGATGTAGTCGATCAGTTTGTCTACCTGGGAAGCACTATTAATAGATATGGCAATGTGGATGATGAAATTCCATATAGAATTAGGAAAGCAAGTGTTGCTTTCGGAAGGCTAGAAAAGCGCCTCTGGAGTCGGCGTGACATGCAGAAAGACAAAGATAAAGGTGTACAAGGCATGTGTGCTCCCTTCTGTTCTCTATGCCTGCGAGACGTGGGTCACATATCGATACCACCTTAAACAACTGGAACGTTTCCATCAGATGTGCCTCAGACGGATCTATGGCATTAAGTGGAAGGACTGCATCAGTGATCTTGAAATACTCGAAGGCTCTCGGTGTGAAAGTATAGAAGCTCTTGTGTTAAAGCAAAGTCTCAGATGGAGTGGTCATCTGGTCAGAATGAAGGATTCAAGGATGCCAAAACAACTCTTTTATGGAGAGTTAGCTAAAGGAGAACGACCTCCACATAAACCAAAAAAGAGGTATAAGGACTTGCTGAAGGCTTCCTTAAGAGATGCTTGCATCTCTCCTGACACACGGGAAGGCATAGCTATTGATCGTAGCAGGTGGAGAAGGATTGTGCATGAGGGGACAGCCACTTTTGAGAAATCTCGAGTTGCACATAAGAAAGTAAGGAGGGATGTCAGGAAGGGCATCGCTGTTACACTTCCAGAAGGGAAGGGTCTTCCTTTGATTCTGACATGCAATGTCTGTACAAGACCCTGCCTCAGTAAAGCTGGACTCATGAGTCATCTTCGTAGTCATAAAACGAGACAGATGAGTGACAACCTGGCCACTGGTGGTGGTGTAACACACCATACTAATCATATCTGTCGGGCATGTGGAAGAGAGTGTAATTCGGCAGGAGGACTTAAACGACATGCAAAGGTACATGAAGCCCAGTTACAACTACAGCCGGCTATTACCAGTGAAGGTTTTAGTTGCCAATTTTGTACAAGACATTGTAGATCTTTAGCTGGGCTAAAAAGTCACATTCGATCACAGCACCAGTAACAGTTAAGCTTCGTGCAATGGCCATACTCGATAACGAGGGGGCAGCCATAATATATGTGTATGTATGTATATATATATATATATATATATATATATATATATATATATATATATATATATATATATATATATATATATATATATACTAAGTAATTAAGGGTTTAGCAACGATTTGCCTCACCACACACCGAATTTAGAAATAGCAGTCAACGAGTTATAGCTATTCTTTCTACTAAAAGGGAGATCTCAGTAAAACTACAGTACTTGAAAGGCAAACACAAACAGGCAAGAGAGAAAGAAATGACAGCAATCTATCATACAATTTTAAGTCACCTACGGACGTACGTTTCGAGATTAAATTTTAGGAAAGCATAAGAATTAGATAATTATGTCTTACCCAACTTCTTCTCTCATCAGCGTAGGACACTACAATTATGAATAATTGTATGTTAAATTTCGAGATACTAGAAGGCATCATCTCAACTCAGTATCAGAGCGAGCTAAAACCGTTACCAGTATCACTAAATTCAAAGTGTGAATGAAAGTGTGTGTCAGCAACCCCTTCCCACCCGCGTGTAGCCAAGACAAGATGTTGCGGTCATTTACTGGGATGAAATATGGTTATCAGTAATAAAATAGGCTAAAACTAATTAATTTGGAATATACATATGTGTGTGTGTGTGTGTGTGTGTGTGTGTATGCATGTATGTATGCGCATATAAGTATGTATATAAATATATACGGGATACAGCAGCGATCTATTCCATTATCTACTAAAGTTCTGCCCCATACTCCCTCCGATTATGAAATAGATTGCTGCTACATGGATAGCGAAATACATTCCAGAAGCGATAAACACTCCACATCTGAAGCTGGAGATTCAGATAGCCTAGAAATATTGATGATAAAGATGAGCTTAGTAACTGTAAGGGTCTGATACGAGAAAATTTTAATAAGAAAAAACTTAAATAAGAACATATATATGCATACAGAAAAATATTCAAAAATTAAAGTATTTTACAAGAATTGTGTAAGGTGGTTTGGCTCTGTGAATGTCATCAGCTCTGCTGCAGTAAGTTTCTCAACCGTTTTGTTTATAATTGTCATCATGTTCAACAAATAAATTAGTACGGTCAAGAGAACAAACGGGAAAGTTTGAGAAAAGTTAAGGGAACTGACTCAGAGTGATCAGTGGCATGTATTTGAACGACAAAGACGAAGTAGAGTAAATACAAGATAAAGTATTCATTTATTGAAATAATCTCCACTTGGTAGCACTTGGTACCAACTCCAAAAGCGAAGGGTAAATAATCTCGAAATTCAAGATTTCTCTAAAACTGACAGACCATTAATGAAAAGACAGTTGGTGCGTGGCACCTTGAGCAAGTGTCTTCTACTATAGCTTCGGGCCGACCAAAGCCTTGCGAGTGGATTTGGGAGACGGAAACTGAAAAAAGCCCGTCGTATGTGTGTGTGTGTGCGCGCGCGCGCGTGTGTGTGTCTGTCTGTGTCTGTGTTTGTCCCCCAACCATCACTTGACATGCGGGTGTGCTTACGTCCCCATCAACTAGCGGTTCGGCAAGAGAGGTCGATAGAATAAGTACTAGGCTTACAAAGAATAAGTCCTGGGGTCGATTTGCTCGACTAAAGGCGGTGCTCCAGCATGGCCGCAGTCAAATGACTGAAACACGTAAAAGAACGTATATATATGGATGTGAATGTATATGTATGTATAAGTATGTGTATTCTGTATTTATGTATATGTAGACAGACAGACACTTTTAATTTTTTTCCACGTCCGTCATCTGTAAATTAAAATACAGTAATTTTCAAAGTTAAAAAAATCATAAATAAGTATTGTTAATACTTGCACATCTTCGAGAATATTCATTTTGACAGCTGCATTTTGGCCTCTCTGCTAGAATTGGATGCACGCACCTCTGCCGTTTTGTCGCCCATACCTTTCGGCCTGAACAACGATGGCTTGCAATAACTCGTCCGTTGAAACAACTGTAGTAGAATGCACAGTCATTGGAATCTTCTGAAACTTTCAGCTGTCGATTATATTCACACATTGGTTCACCTTGCGCTAAATTCCAGAAAGTTAAACAATTCCAAACAATGATCCACAGATTTATGTAAAGATAATTCATGATCCCTGGATATCATTAACAAGTTATAAAATATATTATTTCTATATTCGTAAAACTATATTACATTTATTATTTATTATATTAATTATATTAACTAGACATATAACATGATGAAAAAAATATTTCTAAATCGCTTTATCTTAACTTATAGTTGTTGCTAGCTGCGCAAACAATGGCTGACTTTGACATCTGAAAGTGAGTGTTAAAACAAAAAGCGCTGGTCGTTTCATGGTGTTTATATATCATAAACAGCAACACTTGATCTAAATATTAGTGACAGTAAATGATAGCGCTAATGAAGGAAATATTGACACAGGAAAAGTTCAAAAGTTCATTTGTAGAATGAAGGAACAAACTGGATTCAGTATTACATCTAACATCGCCATTTCAAGTTTCAAGCAAAAATTCACTAATACTAACGTTTGTTTGTTTTTATTTTTTTTCTTTTGTTTGTTACTTTTGTCTGTAACTTTTTCTTTTTTCTTTTTTAATTATTTTATTTGGGTTTTTCCAACATCCGATTTTTATTTCTTCTTGTCACTAAAAACATACATACGTGTGCGTGCGCGCGCGTATATATCCAACCCATGCCAGCTTGGAAAAAAGGACGTTAAATGATGATGATTATATATATATTTATATATATATATATATATATATATATAGTTCAAATTTATAGAAAAACAAAGGCAGGTGTAGGAACAACAGGCAAGTGTATTAATTTGACGCTCATATATAATACATATGTAATGTATGTATGTATGTATGTATGTATGTATGTATGTATATACACACACACACGCTTACACAGTAGCGACACTTGTTTGATAAGACTGAATGTTAAGATGAAAACACATTACAAGGAGTTAGAGCCATTTTTAATCAGCAATTAAACAAACAAAACCGGCTAAATTACGGTATGAGTACCGTTACTGTCAAACTCGAACACGTGCTTTTGTTTACATTTCAAGAAAATCGTCGCTTTCCGTAAATTTTTTTTATTTTTTATATATGTGGGGTGGGGGAAGGGTATCTTTTCAAGTCGGCGTAAAAGCGAGACAGAGAGAGCGCGATTGGATCGAGGAAGTTCTTTTGAAGTTGGCGTTCCGTCTCTGTGTGTGTGTGTATGTGTGTGAGTGTTACAAATTTGTCCCTGCTGCTAAATTTAAACATACATGCAAACAAGCAAAAACAAAAAAAATATACCTTTTCTCTCTCGTTCTCTCGCTCTCTCTCTCTTTCCCTCTCCCTCCCTTACGCGCACATGTATACGTACAAAAAAGGTATGCAATAGGTGTACGTAGGTATGTGTTTTTGTGTGTGTGTGTCACTGAAGCCATTCACACACACGCATACATACTTATATACATACATACATACATACATACATACATACATACATACATACATAACAACCAGCGTGCGTGTGTGTGTGTGTGTGTGTCACTGAAGCCATACATACATAACCTCTCTCTCCTTTTCTGTCAGTCACTCAAATTCACTCACTACAAAAAGTGAATTAAAAGATTTGTTATCTCTCTCTCTCTCTCTCACACACACACACACACACACACACACACACACACACACACGCACGCGCGCGCGCGCACACACACACACACTCACACACACTCACACACACACATACACACGCATGCACATACGTACATCAATTCTTCCGATTCACACCAACTTCAAAAGATCCCATTTCCTCCCAACCCCATATATAAACGATCATCTTCACAAATGTAAATAAACACACGTGGTTTGTAACTAGAGGTCGTGTGTTCTTGTAACGAAAGATCGCCACAAGACCTGTTATGATCATTTTTCATTGGTTCTTTGAAATGTCAAAAACTTTTGGCGCATTTCTGCGTCCTGGTGACTGGCATAATTTTACTGCTTCGACATATGAACGCTACTGTTCCAAAAAAATGTAAAGGGCTCTCAAAAAATATGGAAGAAATCTTACATAAACGCTATGTGTGACCTGTCCGTCATGTGCACGTGTGTGTCTGTGTCTGTGAGAGTGTGTGCGTGCATACATGTGTGTATGTGTGTCCTTCCTTCCCCACTGCTTGATTTGTTTACGTTCCTGTAAGCTGTAACATAGCGGTTCGGTTTAAGTTACCTATAGAATATTGCCATCCTCGAGTATAGTCCGCCTTTGAGTATAATACGCGCGGGATTTTTAGGAGGCTGTGCTTCAGAAACACCTAAACCTTGTGTATAATACGCACCCCTTCTCTCGTACGTAATTAAGCCAGCAACACCTCGTCGAACAAACACTTCCGCACATGCGTAATACAATAATGGTGATGTTCTTAACTGTTATATGGGAATGTAAATATGTTTGTAAATTGCTTTTGTTACATGTTATTCTTTGTTCTGAATATTTTTATTTTAATAAATGTTGCTTACTGCAAGTTATGGATGATTCTTTTACGACTTCATTGCTTTCAGGCTTAGCTTAAGGTATTTTCGCGCCCGACATCACAAAATGCGTCTGAATAAACATTGCCGGACAGCAAATAGAGACTCGGACATTGCTTAGAAAATATTTTTCGTTTTTAACCTCGTATATAGTACGCACTAGGGATTTTGACCTTTAAATTTTTTGGGGGGGAAATGCGGATTATACTCGAGGATTTACGGTACTGGAGTCGATTCGTCAAACTGAAACCCTTATATTACACGGCTGTACTCTAATGACTGAAACGAATAAAATGTAAAAAAGTAATATGTATATACTGGCATACCCGTGTCGCCGAAAAATGCCGACAGTTTTATTAATGATAGAAAATGGCGCATCAACACAATGGAAGAAGTCATTGATAAATGTCAGTAATCGAGTAAACATATGTAGATACACAGAATTTAATCACTTGAACAATCATATATGCTAAACGTATAGGTTGAAAATATCATCATCCATATCATAAATAGGAAGCATCCACGTTCCCATGCTTGTATACATCAGACAGTGTCTTCTACTATAGCCCAGGGCCAATCAAAGCCATGCGAGTAGATTTGGTAGCCGAAAACTGAAAGTAGCCCACCATATATACGTGCACGTGTTTGTATATGTGTGCATGTGTCTGTGTGTTTGTTTCATTGTTTTCTTGCCTTATATATTAGATAAATTTTTGCACAGAAACTCGGTGTTCCATATCTGTGACATTTAACAAATTTAGTCCTGTATTTCTTTCTAGTGCTACTAAGGTCTAATTCTTTTCTTGTTACACGAGGTTTGTCGATATATATAAATATGTGTGTATAAACAAATATTCTTTTAAAAAAACTTTTTTAATTTTTCTAAATTTAATTGTTTTCCATACTTAAAGTTGAAAAAGTCTCAATGGCTGAAACCGGTACTGAAATGTTTTTTATAAAATTATTTTAGCATTTTCTATCTTGACTTTTTTTCCATATATACATACATACATACATACATACATACATACATACATACATACATACATACATACATACATACATACATAAGGAGCCTTGGATCTAGGTTAGAAACCGGCTCTTTCTCTATTGGCATGAAATCTTGAAATAAAACTGAACAATGACAAACATACATATATATACATGTATGTGTGAGTGATTGCATACATACATACACATATACATATTGAGACGTCATCATCAATATCATTTTATACGTTTCCAATGCTGGCAAGGTAGGGATTGTTCCGACAGGGTCAACGAGACAAGGGATTTAAAACTCAACTATTTTCTTTTCCTTTCTGTCATCTTAACTCTGAAGAAGGTCTGTGTCCGAAATGTTAGATACGCCACTCCCAACGGCAATTTCATTGTACGCTTTCTGTCGCTTTTCGCAGAATTTACAAGTCTCGTCGACGCAGGCCATCACTGAGTCCGTTTGGACTCTGTCTTTTTTATATGCACATACATACATACATACATACATACATACATACATACATACATACATATGTGTGTATAAGTGTGTGTGTGTGTGTGTGTGTGTGTGTGTGTGTGTGTGTGTGTGAATAAGCTTGTGTATGTAGTATGTCTGTGTGTAGTAACTTTTATAAGGAAAAGCTTAACAGTAACTTCGAAGTTTCGGCTTGCTCACCTTTACCAGGCATCCATCAGAGTTCGAAGTTACTGTCGACCTTTTCCTTGTAATAGTTACTAAATATGTGCTCTACTAAAAAGTACTGAGTAATCCTTCAGCGTAATGTTAAATTGGTTTAATTTATAACTTGACACAAAAAAAACAGACCTTTGTGTCTATATGCATACATGTATATGCATATATGTGTTTATATCAATGCATAATATAAGTAAATATGTGTATGTATATATATATATATATATATATATATATGTCCTTATGTATTAATGTCTCTCTTTCTCTCTATCTCTTTCTTTCTTTCTATATATATATATATATATATATATATATATATATATATATATACACACACACACACACATACACAGTAACATATGCCATATGCAAATAGAAGTTGCGTACACTTCGCTCTTAAAAAAGCTTTTTCCTCCTCAAGTTATATAACACTATTTAAAATTATTAGAAATGTCAGAGCGAGTTAAAAGTATACAAGAAATAACAGCAATAAAGATTTGTTTGCTAATGAAAGTGTTCCGTTGTTCGGTGCAACTCATTCGTTGCTCTGATATTACAGAGACTTGTACGGCCAGTAACATGAAAAGGTGAGAGTATTTCATGGTTCTAAACGATTAAGAATACCGCAACAGAGAGAGGAGGTGAGAGAGAAAGGACATTGATGAGATAGCCTAGCCTTTGAAATGCTGGTAGAATCGCTAGAGCGTCGGACAAAATGCCTTATAGCGTTTCTTCGGGTTCTGTAGTTTCTGAGTTCAAATCCCTCCGAGGTCAACTTTACCTGTCATCCTTTCGAGCTCGATAAACTAAAGTACCACTCAATCACTGGTGTCAACTAATCCCCTCCCCTCAAATCTGATGGCCTTGTGAGAAAATTATAGAACGATAGAAAGAATTGTTTTGTTTTAATTGTTGTTACTCTTCCTTTTCTTCTGCTTCTTTTTTAGCCCCAGGTTGGCGTTGACCCAGTAGACCTATGATCAAAGTTGTTCCAGATACGAGCGTCATGTTTTGTGTTGTTTTGTTGTCTTTTTATCCCAACTGTAGTATCATCTATGAGTACAATATGTAATGTTACCTTCCCTTTTTATGATGGTATGGTATGATTAAAGAGAAATTTCGTTACTACTTGGAGCGACCACGTAGACAAAGTTCAGCTAAATGACCATTATGTTATGGATAAACTAGTGAACGCATGGCTCAGTGGTTAAAGCGTCGGGCTTCCAATAATGAGGTAGTGAGTTCGATTCCCGGGCCGGGCTGTGTGTTGTGTTCTTGAGCAAGACACTTTATTTCATTTTGCTCCAGTTCACTCAGCTGTAGAAATGATTCACTGGTGCCAAGCTGTATCGTCCTTTGCCTTTCCCTTGGATAACATCGGTGGCGTGGAAAGGAAAGGCTGGTATGCATGGGTGACCGCTTGTCTTCCATAAATAACCTTGCCCGGACTTGTGCCTCGGAGGGTAACTTTCTAGGTGCAAACCCAGGATCATTCCTCAAGTAGTGAGCCATGAAAGGTTCTCTCAGATTCTCAGCCCTCTACGGTCCACAAACCGGGTGCAGCGTTTTCAGGTGTATATATAGCAAATAGTGAATAATACATTCACCGATATTGCGTCTGGCCACCGGGCTGCAGAAGGGACAAATTTCATTTGGGTATTTGGCTGAGTACACATCACTGACACGACCCCAGAAATGCATGTGGCGTTCTCTCTCCCTCCCCCACCCCATGTATATATTATTTTTAACACAGCACATCAATTAGGAAGTTTATCTCGGGCGAAAACCACAGCATTATGCCTGTCAACAATGTATACATGTTAAGTATGCTACAAAGATGGCTATTTTAATTTAATACTGCTTCCATTGCATACACCGATTTATTATTTAAAGTATATATTTGCACTGTAAGTACATCAGATTTCCTGTTGTTGCTGATGTTGTTGTTGCTGCTGCTGTTGTTGTTGCTGCTGCTGCTGCTGCTGCTGCTGTGGCGGCGGCGGCGGCGGCGGCAGTAGCGATGAGTATCTAGTTGTCGACTTCGTTATTTCGTCAAACCTTCCTGGATTCAGCGGTATTTCGTCTGCCGCTACGTTCTGAGTTCAAATTCCGCCGAGGTGGACTTTGCCTTTCATCCTTTCGGGGTCGATTAAATAAGAACCAGTTACGCACTGGGTTCTATATAATCGACTTGATCTGTGTGTCTATCCTTGTTTGTCCTCTCTGTGTTTAGCCCCTTGTGGGTAGTAAAGAAATAGGTATTTCGCCCGTCGCTACGTTCTGAGTTCAAATTGCGCCGAGGTTGACTTAAGCTTTCATCCTTTCGGGGTCGATAAGTTGAGTACTGGAGTCGATGTAATCGAATATCCCCTTCCCCTAAATTTCAGGCCTTGTGCCTATAATAGAAAGGATTATACTGTGTAACGTCTTTTCTTTTTTATTTCAGATTCTTCGGTTTTGGGGTGAACCACGCTTATAGCTTATGAATGAAAACAGCCCACCTGATAAAGATCGGTTGCCTTAATTGAATGCCCTATGAAGATGAAGAATTTTATTCACGTATTTCTGTATAGACTGCATTCTGGGAATTTTGATCAGAAACAGCTGTTAGCTTTGTTATGTCTTGCTTTGTATCAGTAAACAAGCTTTAAATGTGGTCCTATGGATGTACTGGTTAATCTATGTTTTTCTTGATTTTCTAATTATTTGCATTGGTTCCTGATAAATTTTTGTTTATCCTAATGTCACCTGCACTCGACGTATATGGTGTCCCTGCACACCTTTGCCCGGGGATAACACAGGTAACAGATACTGTTAGTACATACGGATATTTTATCCCTTAGTCGGTTACTACAACTCTCTCTCTCTATATATATATAGAGAGAGAGAGGGGGGATGAAGAGTGAAGATACTAGTCTAAGGTATGGCGCCCTGTGACCAAATTTAAGACCATTGTATGATGTACATTAAATGTAGACTAAAATTAATATACAACATACATACGTCACAACTGCAAATCCGATGACATAGGCAGAACACTTACACTCTAAAGGTCTGGGAGGAAAATCTGTATAAATACAAAGTACTGACTACAATAAGATGAGCACACAATCTAACACGACTCAATATCCCAAAATGGGGCTGACATAGCCTGGAAACATTGATAAAGATTAATTTAGAAAATGCATAACTCCAAACAAATTGTAAGAATCTGACACGCAGATATGAGAAACAGTAAAAAAAATTATCAAATTACAACAATGCCGTGTTTCCAGTATATAACCTGCACTCTGTCGGTTACGACGACGAGGGTTCCAGTTGATCCGATCAACAGAACGGCCTGCTCATGAAATTAACATGAATGTAGCTGAGCACTCCACATTCTTAACCTAGTCCTCAGGGATATTCAGCATGACACAGTGTGACAATGCTGGCTCTTTGAAATACGGGCACTACTCATTTTTGCCAGCAGAATGGACTGGAGCAACGTGAAATAAAGTGTCTCGCTCAAGGACACAATGCGTTGCCAGAAATTGAACTCACGACCTTACAATCGTGAGCCAAATACCCTAACCACTAAACCAATTTCCTTCGCGTTTTCAATATATGTGAATACGTATGTTTGTATGTATATATAAATGTGTGTGTGTGTGTGTGTGTGTGTAAGCATGTAAATTTAGGATGTGCAATATATTGCCAACGAATGTATCTTACTGGCACAGTTACTTTACACTGAACTGTATTTTAAGATATATCCTAGTAGCTCTTCTTCTTCTTCATGTAACTGAGTGATAGATCTACCTTTTCCTTTTTTGTAAAACTGTTGCAGATCTTGATTAAATTCAAAACTCCACAGAAATCAACCTTGATAGTTCTTTGATATGTAATAGCACATCACGTTTTCCTGTCTTGCCATGAATATGTAATAGTAAACCAATTGTTTTTTTTACCAGTTTAACTTTACTACTTCATTTTTTAATATGGTCTTCTCTAAACATGTGGATCTTTGTAAACAAGAAAAACAATTTTTTTACCAGCTTGTATTTACAGCAAGCGTTTGTGCAATCACTACACAAAAAGGTGAATAGTCCTCTACACAGACATGACTAACTTACATGTAATGTATACATATATGCAAATTATGTGTGAATGTATATGTATGTAGTTATATCTATATGTGTGTATGTAAACATGTTTGTATAAAATTTTGAATATCATATTTTCAGTGACTTATGAAAACACTTTCCGTTGTTTCTGGAAGCTTTTATTTTGTCATTGATTACTTGTCTTGAAAATGGACAAAATTTGGTATCACAGTCTTATCAAATACCTGCAGAGAAAGAGATTATCCCTCACCAACATTCACACTGACATGATTATTATATTAGGGGATGACACTCCAGCTTTAGTGACAGTGAAAAAGTGGATAACTGAGTTTAGGAGGGGAAGGAAAAGTGTTGAAGATGACCCAAGGTCTAGACGTCCTGCAACTGCTACCAGCAAGGAAAATATTTGTTGCATTCACAATGACAGGCGATTGACTATAAATCAAACAGCCAATGTTATTAGCATATTCCATGAAAAAGTTGAAAATATTCTGCACAATGAACTTGGCATGATGAATGCTTCTGTTCTGTGGGTGCCATGTTTTCCAACATCTGATCAAAAGCAAACCAGATTGATCACATCATGGAAGAATCTAACATTGTTTGAGGAAGAGCCAGCTGGTTTCCTTGAACGTTTTCTGACCCAGGATGAGTGTTGACTTTGTCATTTTGAGCCAGAGACAAAGAGACAATCTACGCAGTGGAAAACCTCACTCACCTGCTCCAAAGAAGGCCAAAGACATTTCATCTGCAGGGTAGGTAATGGCCTCAGTTTTTTGGGCTGCAAAAGGCATTATGTCTATCAACTATCTTCAAAAGAGTCACATCATCAACAGAGAGTACTATGCCATCTTGCTGAGGCAGCTACAAAAGGTTATCAAGACCAAACACCCAGAAAAACTTGCTTCATCAGGACAAAACCCTAGCATGCAAGCTTGGTTTCAATGGTTGCTGTGCATGATCGTAGCTTTGAATTGGTTGATCACCCTCCCTATTCTCCTAATTTGGCTCCATCTAACTATCATTTGTACCTCAACATGAAAAAACACTTGACCAGGAACCAGTATTGCAGTGATGATGTCATCTGTTGATGATGACTTTTTGACCAACAAGATGAGAGATTTTTCAATAATGGGATCCAAGCATTGCAATAGTGATGGAAGGAGTGTGTTGACCACAAGGGAGACAATGTTAAAAATAAACCTCATTTGGTCACATTCCATGAGAGTACTGTATGAGAGTCAGCCTATGACTTTTTCAGTTGACCCTCATAATATAAATATTAAATGAACATCATCATTATTTTAAAGAAAGCTAAAGAATCACAACAGAACATTTACTAATGGGAAGACAAACTCAATATAAAAAGTAGAGTCAAATTTATTATAAAATTTGTTTTCACTGGAACTTATTTAACCTGATGCAAACTGTTAACCTGAAGTCCCTGTCAAAATGAATTCTATAAGTATCATAAATTGGTAAAAAAAAGTAGTTTCAAATTTTGGTGCAAGGCCAGCAATTTTGAGGGAATGGAGCAAGTCAATTACATCAACCTCAGCACTTGACTGGCATTTATTTTATCACCACCGAACAGATGAAAGGCAGAGTCAAACTCAGAAAGTAAAGAGCTGGAAGAAATGCCACAAAGCATTTTATCTAATATGCTAATGATTCTGCCAGTTCACCGTTTTACTTGGCAAAGTGAATGTTATAAACAACTTCATAGCTTTAAAACACATTTTAATACACTTAAGTAATAATCTGGATGACGTGGGTAACGTTTCCAAATCAAATTTTCGATGACTGTAGATACCCAGGAAATTAATGAATAGCTTCTATAGAAGACTTTTAGGATCATTGTTCTTTGAAGTGTTCTTGTTTAGCTGTTAATTACTCTGATTACTTGCACCATCCCAAATAGAAGTTCTGTCACTCTGGCCAGAAGAAAGTAAGTTCTTGCCACCACGAATAAATATTTCTTGCTGAAATGTTGAGATTGCTTTCAATTTCTGTGTCAAGATCTGGTTCACTTTGTGAAGGAAGTCAGAGAAATTCTGAAATAGATATATATATTTGAAGTTCATAATGTAATAATTACATAGACAAGGATTGATCAAAGAACATTACATCATTGCAAGAAATAATTAATTTGGACACTGTACTATATTTGTATGACCTTCTTGCTTCTGTGTGTAAAAACCCTCAATCTTTCCTAGCTACTCC
Organism: Octopus sinensis; assembly: GCF_006345805.1. Taxonomy (NCBI): domain Eukaryota; kingdom Metazoa; phylum Mollusca; class Cephalopoda; order Octopoda; family Octopodidae; genus Octopus; species Octopus sinensis. The sequence goes on along the minus strand of NC_042998.1, from coordinate 137,931,740 downwards.
TGGTCATTCAACCGCCACTATTTTCAACATGAATTGACATGGAACAACACAGTTTGTTTGTTTTGTTTTTGTTCATTACTATCATTTACTTCACATTCCTTTACACTTTTTCACCTGTCTTAGACTCTAACTTTCAGAGGAAGACTTTGAGCTCAAAATACTACTAATACTTTCACTTCATTAATATTTCATTGAGCTTTAAATTAATGATAATACCTTATTTTCGCTTTGTCTTCTGTGTTCATATTTTCTCCATTAACTTTGAACACACACTCCTGACTGAACCCTAATCAACAACAAAATTTCAGTATCAAACCAAAATAAATCTCTTCACCATACCATTCTATCAACCCATACCCTACAAGTACTTTCTTCCTGTTCCTCTCTATTCCCAATTCCTACACAAACTACTTCCCCTGTCTACATGCACCACACCTAATTAATCTAAATTTGTAGCAAATTATATTTTTATTGTTATTTAAAGACAACCTTCTCTTTGGGATGTAGATTTCAAAAATCAAATACATTTTTCTCAAGGGCACACCATTTCAGAGCCTTTCAGGGTTAAACACATATACATAACCATATATACTTACATTTATATAGTAGAAAACATATATATATATATATATATATATATATATATATATATATATATAATTGCAACGTAAACAAAAGGAAACACACACACACACACACACACACACACACATATATACACTTTCATAAGGAAATAATTTATTCTCAAATGCAGGATAATGTTCATATAATAGCATGAATAGGATAAACTATCCATATATTGCAGAAAAATCTGTCAGCAGCCAACCATTAAACTCAAATTCGCATCCTTGTGATTATGTGTCAAGTGCTTTACCTTTATGCTAAACTGCCCAGTGTATATATATATATTTATATATATATATATATACACACTAGCTGAATTACCCAGTAATACCCAGAAAATAGGGGTTATTTCCAGTTCCTATTCCCATTACACTGTTTTATGTCCTACCCCATTACCTGTTCAGTTCCTATTTTAGTTCTGCTCCCATTCCTATCCCCAATATTATGTCAATATATAAATTTTAGAATCAGTTTGGTGTAATAAAGCCATTAAATATTTTATTAATCTTTATGGTAATAGTTTATTGCTAAAAATAGTTACTACAAACTATTAATACGATTAGTGGGTGAATAAGGAATGTCCCTATATTATTTTAACAAATGAATATGCATATGAGTAAAATAAATGAGCTGACTGGAAGTACCAGGAAAGCAGGGGTTATCCCCTGTACCCGTTTACCATTACACTGTTCCATGTCCTATTCTATTTCCAGGACTGTTCCCCTCTTTATGTCCAACCCATTGTTTATGGTAATAGTTTATTGCTAAAAGTAGGTATTACAAACTATTAATTTGATTAGTGGGTGAATAAAGAATGTCCCTATATCATTTTAACAAACAAATATGCAGCTGAGTAAAATAAATTAGATAAATAGAGTTACAAATACATTGACAAATACTCCACGTATTGTAGCTGGTGTTATCACTTGTCGTAGCTTATCATAGCTGATTAGTAAACATGTGCTACAGCTCACCCTCCGTCAGGGGCCCATTATAGATTTTAATTGAAATCCAATTCACCTATAATTCAACTGGATGTTAAGAAGAAATAAATAACAAAATCAGATTTAATGTGGAAAATTATTTCAATATACCAAATTTGAAAATTTTGACGTAATTTTAAAATCTCACAATATGTGACAGCAACAGGGAAGACCCTGCAAAAGTAGAGAGACAGACAGTTATAGGACGTCGCACACACACACACAAATTTACAAACATACACACAGGTAATCACGAGTTTAAAATGGTGTATAGTCGACATGTATGTATGCATGTTTGTATATATATATGTGTGTGTATGTGTGTGTTTCTTTGCAATGAACAGCAGAAAAGCCTCCTACCACCTATCTCCTTAAAGCTACATAACCCTCACACCCAGCTTTCTGTGTGTGTGTGTATGTGTGTGTGTGTTGTATCTATGTACTTATGAAAGTATATATGCAGTATCATGTGTATATGACAGCTTTATTAATGTTACCATCCCATTCTCACCACTGTTCTCACCTTCACTGATATAAGTCACCCTCTCTCTGTTACTACCTTTCCTTCTGTTACTAGCTCAGACTTATACTTTTTGCAACCTTCTCATTTTATCATATAATTCACCCAACATCCCTGGGGAGTACATTATAGATTTTTACTGAAATCCTATTATTGAACTGGATATTAGTGTAACATGTATGTAAAGTACAATGAATGAAACAATAACAATCAAAAAGTGCTTACAATGAAAACAAGTATACCATATTTAAAAAATCCACAGCTCATAAGCTGAAACTAGAATCAATCAATCAATCAACATGACCAGATGTTACAACTCTCATCTCCTCAGAGTAGACTAGCAAATGTATGAATATTTGGTCTATATAGAGTATAAACACAGAGATAGGGTCTATTTTACTTATATCCAATTAGGTATTCGGCCCTTTCCTGCCATTTTGCATCAAATGTGTAACAGGTGTAATTATATATATATATTTTACATATAATATTTATAAACAAAGCAGAAGGCTTTGTAAGTTATGGAGAGAAAGCAACTATGGAAGTCTATTAGTACAATAATAACTATAATAATACATCACAATAATAATATATACATTCTCCGAGTTAAAGTGACATTTACATATAAACAAATTGACTGAAAAAATGATGAGCCAGAATGAAACCCACATATCCATGCTTACATGACTACATGCACATCCAATTGCACCATGTGATCACCCATCAATTTCAGCCAAATTTTATGTATATATACTTAAACTGTCTAATACTACATATAATATTTATAAACAAACAAGAAATTGATGGGTGAGCATTTGGCCCAATCAGATATGCATGTAGCCATGTAAGTGTTGATATGTGGGTTCGATTCTGGCTAAGGTTAGCTAATCATTTTTCAGTCAATTTGTTTATTTATAAATGTCACTTCAAATCAGAGAATATATATATTATCCTGAAATATTATTATAGTTATTATTGTACTAATAGACTTAGAGTTTCTTTCTCTCCATAACTTAGAAAGCCTTCTGGTTAGTTTATGAATATTATATATAGTATAAGACAGTTTAAGTATATATACATAAAATTTGGCTGAAATTGATGGGTGAGCATTTGGCCCAATCGGATGTGCATGTAGCCATGTAAGCATTGATATGTGGATTTGATTCTGGCTAGGATTAGCTCATCATTTTTCAGTCAATTTGTTTACATATAAATGTTTCTTTAATCAGAGAGTATATATATTATTATTATGATACATTAATATAGTTATTATTGCATTTATATTTTATATGTATAAATTAGTGTGTATCTATGTGCATTATATATATATACAGTGTATATGTGTGTGCATGCAGATGCATATGGATGAGGACAGCTGTGAAAACAAGTGTTGATCTTAACTGTGGAGGCAACGTGTGGAAGAGGTAGACCTAGGAAGACATGAGACAAGGTGGTGAAGCATGATCTTTGAATGTTGAGCCTCATGGAAGTGATGACAAGTAACTGAGAAGCCTGGCAATATGCTGTGCATGAGAAGACTTGTCAGGCCAAGTGAAGTCATAGTTGTGGCCATGCTAGTGTCATATAAATTGGCACCCAGGAGTCATGGTCATTGCTGGTGCCATTTGCCTGGCACCCATGAATTGTCATGGTCGCTGCCAGTGCCATGTAAATGGCACCCACACATGAATTGTAGTTATGGTCATTGCCAGTGTCATAGAAATGGCACCTGTGCTGGTGCTATGTAAAAGCACTCATAACACTCCTGGAGTGGTTGGCATTAGGAATGGCATCCAGCTGTAGAAACCGTGCCAAATCAGATTGGAACGTGGTGCAGCTCTCCACCTCATCAACCCCAGTCAAACTGTCTAACCCATGCCAGCATGGAGAGTGGACATTAAATAACAATGATTATACTCACCTTCTGACCAGCTTTTACTTGTAATAAGAGCTTCATCTCTTGCTTACATAGCATTGTCATTGTAGCTAGCTGCTTCTCATGGCAATGAATTAAGTGGTTGCTGTGAAATATCAGAAGAAAACAGTTAACAGAATTAGTCAGAAATAAAATATAAGTCAAATAAGTCTGTAAGTGGTATTACTATGCCCCACACAGACGCAAAACAAATAAATTGTAAGGTAACAAACGAGAGGAACTCAATATACCTAGACACTTCAGTATTTTTCGGTTTAAAACAATGAAATTTCAATACTTACAGGTAGTTTGTTATTTTTCAGTATTTTACAATTTAAAACTTGCCTTGTTTGATGGTGTAAAAGACACATGATTATATTAAATACACCCCGATTTCAGCAGCATATATTCAGGGAAAAGGTTTTTTGTTCATTAAAGTATATAATATAGGTGCAACTTTGCATATAAGACTAGGAGTAATTTTTTGAGACATTTTGGGGGTGATAAAAAGTGAATTTTATATACCATCAAACATGATAAATGAAAAATTGTTTTATAATTACATTTTTAGGACACCATATTTAGTTATGCAGCCATAATATACTACAAAGTATATAAATGCTTTATAAGTAAATACTATGTCCTACTGTGTTAGCAGTGCTATTAATTCACATGTTGAGATTATCTCTACAGATTTTCTATAGAAATTATAGCCAGCACTGATTTGTTACAACATTTCATATCTGAATATGTCTTATGTAAATAACAATGTGATCAAAGATGGAAAAGTAGGCAAAATAGGAAAATTGTTGTTTACATCAGATGTATTCAGATACAAAACATTATAACAAATCAGTGCTGGCTGGAATGTCTACAGAAAAATCTGTAAAGATAACCTTAACAAGTTATATGTTTTGTTACGAGATATTTTACACTAATAATGCTTCCATCACTAATAACTAAAAAATTATATTAGACATCACCGAATTTCTTAATTTTTATTAGCTTGATTTTAAAATATTTTACTCCAACTTTTAAATTCTAATAGCATGAAAATCACAGAATCACAGTTAGTCAAGTTGTTAGGTAGCTGGATATTTCTTAACTTTTTTTCTTATATAATACAATTTGTTTATTTGAAGTAAATGTTAAATTTGAAAGATTTACATAAATACAAAGAAACAGGAGAGAAATAGAGATGAAAAAGGAAAAAAAGTGAGAAAAAATGAGGCAGAAGCACAGCAACAGAAGACAGAAGGAACAATGGGCCACATATTCCAGAACATGTGAGGTGCTCAGCCACACCCCATGGTAATGACCACAAGGGCGGTGAGCTGGCAGAAACATTAGCACTCCGGGTGAAATGCTTAGCGGTATTTCGTCTGCCACTACGTTCTGAGTTCAAATTCCACCGATGTCGACTTTACTTTTCCTCCTTTCAGGGTTGATGAAATAAGTACCAGTTACGTACTGAGGTCGATGTAATCGACTTAATCCCTTTGTCTGTCCTTGTTTGTCCCCTCTATGTTTAGCCCCCTGTGGGTAATAAAGAAATAAATGGTGTTGCTGCAGAGAATAACCAGCAACCTCACAGGGTTCATGTCTCCGACAGGCTACCATTATCTCTATTTTGTGGAAGAAATCAGCAGTACAGGGTCCTAGAACATCTGACATCGTGACAGCAACCAGCACAAACTGATAGTGGCCAGTCAGGCTCCTGTATTTATCAATTTTTCTCTCCTCCATGCTACAAGTGATAACACCAAGGTTTTCAGCAGATGCTGTGAGTTAGAGCTGCAGAACATGTTGCTACACATTGCTTCCCAGACTGCTTTAATTTGAAAAGAGGGATCAGCATTATATAACCCTTTCCGGCTACTCTAGATGAGAGAACAAAACAACTACATTAATGTTCAATTTGTATCATGAAGAATTTCAATTCTCTATTGTAAACAGAGTGAGCATTTTTGCATTATGTAAATAGATGCAGGTATGATTGTGTGGTTATGAACTTTGTTTCAAATATAATTTCAGGTTCAGTCTCCAGTACATGGTTCTTTGGGTGTCTTCTACAAGAGTCCTGATGATATAATCATCATCATTTTAATGTCCACTTTTCAACGGTATTTGTTGAGGTAGATTTTCTGTGGCTGGATACCCTTCCTATCACCAACCCTTACTTATTTCCAAGCAGGTTAATATTTTATCATGGTTAGACATGTTTTCACAGAAGACTGAAAATGAATGAAACCAGCTGTGATGGTGGTACGCAATTTTACAAGTTTCATATGATGTCAAGACAGAGAGACAGAAACATGCACATCCATTCATACATGTGTGTGTGTGTGTGTGTGTGTGTGTGTGTGTGTGTGTGTGTGTGTGTGTGTGTGTGTGTGTAATGGACTTTTTCCATCTACTCACAAGGCCTTGGTCAGCCCTGGGTATAGTAGAAGATACTTGCCAAATGTGTCACACAGTGGTACTGAACCCAAAACCACATGATTGGAAAATGAACTTATTAACCACACAGCCAAGCATGTCTGCATGCATATCTGTATGTCATTATTTAGTTTACTTCTAGATTTCTTTCTAATGAAGAAAGAGCCGGTTTCTAACCTAGATCCAAGGCTCTTTCATTAGAATTTCAACAATACCAGCAGGGTAGTTGTGAATGTATGTGTGTAAGTGTATTTGGAGTAAGTGCATGTGCTCCGTGTGTGTGTGTGTGCATGTGAGTGTGTGTGCGTGTGCGTGCGTGCGTGCGTGCGTGTGTGTGTGTGTGTGTGTGTGTGTGTGTGTGTGTGTGTGTGTGTGTGTGTGTGTGTGTGTGTGTGTGTGTGTGTGTGAATGTACAGGATGTTGATATCCATGCTAGTCACAACTTGAGTGAAACTGAGATGATGTTGAAAATGTTGATATTACAACTGACTGCTTTATACTCTTAAAAATATCTACAATAAAAATCCCTTTCTTAAAAAACAAGCTGGGGTTAGCAACAAGAAGAGCTTCAGACAATAAAATGCTCACATCATCATCATCATCAACATCATCATCATTTAGTGTCCATTTTCCGGAAGTGGTCAGCCAGAGAGCTCTACCAGGCTCCAGTCTGGTTTGGCTTGGTTTCTTTGGTTGGATGCCCTTCTTAACAGCAACAGCTCCACAGAGTGTACTGGGCACCTTTCATGTATCACTGGCATGAGTGCCTTTTATGTGTCAATAGCACAGGATGCCTTCTACATGTCATCGGCACTGGTCATGACTGGTCATGTATGTGTGTAAGTGTATTTGGAGTAAGTGCATGTGCTCTGTGTGTGTGTGTGCGTGCATGCGTGCGTGCATGCATGTGTGCGTGTGAATGTACAGGATGTTGATATCCATGCTAGTCACTTGGCTTGATGTGTCTTCTCAAGCACAGCAAATCACCAAAGCTCTCGATCACTTGTCATCACCTCCATGAGATTCAACATCCGAAGATCATACTTCACCACCTTGTCCCATGTTTTCTGGGTCTACCTCTTTCACAGGTTCTCTCCACAGTTAGAGATCAACACTCCTGTATGTAGCTGTCCTCATCCATACACATTGGAAAAATAATATAGGCGTTAAATGAACAAAGAAATTAATAAGCACTAGCTGGACCTGTGGATATTCCACAGGGTAGACAATCTCTACAATATTCTTATATTTTATATTTGAAAAATAATTTCTGATGCTACAAAATAGATCACACTGGAACTATTATTTCAATGCAGAGTAACATATGAAATGCAACAATCCTTTCTGGTGTGTACATTACTATAAGATAAATTTTGTAGCAATTTTGTGGGGGAAAAATTTTTTCATGATGAAGTTTCACTGTAGTGAAATCATATTCTTTTCAAACATTATCCTTGTCATTAACAACTGCTTATGATCAGAGTGGATGAAATATAAAGCAACAATTGACTTGATTTATCAAATATGAATGCAATAATTTAATATTGATTTCAAATTTTAACACAAGGCCAGTAAATTTCAAAGGGAGGGGATAAGTTGATTACATCAACCCCAGCATTCAAAAGATCCAAAAGGATGAAAGGCAAAGTTGACCTCAGCGGAATTTGAACTCAAAATGTAAAGATGGACAAAATGCCACTAAGCATTTTGTCAGGTGTGCTAACAACGCTGCCCACTCACTGCCCTAGCAATAATTTAATATTAATATACATATGGTTTTCTCATATAAACAAATATATATGTTTATTTTGACAGACTCCTTATATAGTTATAAAGTAAATGTGAAAATGTGGGACAGATATGATAAACTAAATATATAGTACAGATATAGTACAGAAATATATGGTACAGATACACTAAAACCATAAACTGTGATATATCATAATAATCCATTATAGTTATCCTAGCAAAACTACCAATAAAAGAAGTTAGAAAACTAATGGTTCACAAATGCAATATTTTGCAAAATAAAATTGCTTTAAAATTCATTTAATATTTGTTAGATAGTTCCCAATATATATTCTGGATTGAAATGCATATATTACTAACAAACAAGAACGGAACAGTGGCCAACAGGCAAAATGTAACATACATGTTAACTTACTAATGGAGTAACAAGAAGAATTATAACATGGTATTATGAGATTGAAATACATGTAGCCTTGTCTATTACTAATTAATTCATCACTGATCCAGTTGAAGATTCTGCCAATACTAGAAAAATGCACCCCACCAACCATCCACAATGCTCAGTTACCCAGAAAGCACTTGTGTTAACATGACTCTGTTTCAAGGCTGTGTATTTTTTAAATGAATTTATGTACTCATACCCATCAACATGAGACCAGTGAAGAGGAGAAATACAAAGGTGCCTGGTCCTGACAAACAACACAAGCAAGTGTACTTTCTATAAGAAACAGTAGAGAGATGATCAACAAAATATGTGATGGTGGAAGCTTTTCAGCTGTGGGGCACAAGTTTGGTGTCAAAGAATGTACTATTTATTCCATTTGCAAGTGAGCATGGACATGATGCATTTATCACTGTTTCATTTATCACTGTGTTTGTTTTTTAGAACCAAACCACTCCCATCCCCATGATAACCTAGTATATATGCACTAAGTTCAAATTTTCTTAGTATCAAACATGAAAGAATGACATTTCTGTCACTCAACATCATAAACAAAATCTCCAAGAAATCTTAAATAAATTAAAATTAACTCATAAATATGCAGTGAATGACCTTGCTGAGATTAAGCTGATTCAACTCTCCCTCCTACAACCCACCCACCCAAACCCCACTCCACCCCAACCAATAGCCTACATTCAAGTCCTGATCTATCAACAGCCCACACATCTACACAAGTTGTATTTTCACTGAACCACAACAAATGAATGATGATCTACTAGTACAGTTTGACTGTGACTCTTAGCTTCAAATATTTTTCTATAAAATAAATTTCAGAGTTACTACACACCCCTGTCAAAAATCACTTACTTAAGCCCTACAATGCTATGTAGCACGGGCCATTGATGACTTTTTTCCACAGTTCTTGACTTTGGGCTGTCTTTTCTGTTTCTCTCCAGTTGGATCCCTACTTTTCACCTCTGCCTCAGTATCCTATCTATGTTTCCTTGAGGGGAGGCCTTCTACTCCCAGGCTTTGTTAGTTTTGAATTGTCAGAGATCTTTCTTTTATATTATATCTTTTACTTGTTTCAGTCATTAGACTGTGGCCATGTTGAAGCACCGTCTCAGAGAATTTTTTTTAAACAACTGAATAGACTGTCAGTACTTATTTCTCTTAAGCCTGGTTCTTATCCTATCAGTCTCTTTTGCCAAACCACTAAGTTATGGGGACATAAACACACCAACACCTAGTGGTGGTAGAGGCCAGCCACAGACACAAACACACACACAGATATATATACGATAGGCTTTTTTCAGTTTCTGTCTACCAAATCCACTCACAAGGTTTTGGTCAGCCCAAAGTTATAATAGAAGACACTTCTCAAAGCTGCCATTTAGTAGTATTGGACCCAGAACCATGAGGTTGGGAAGCAATTTTCTTACAACACAGCCACTGTATCTTTGCTTTTATTCCAGGTAGGGATGTTGGCCATATGCAAACCTATTTTTACCTCTGGGAAGACATGGTCTGTATTAGTCTGGCTTCTATCATTTGACCTGTCCAGCTTGGGAGACCCTACAAGGATCTTGCATTCTGCTGACATACCTCCCAGGGTCATTGAGGTACACAAACCACCACAATGCAACAAGGACTGGATGAACCTTGTAGTGGCCTGCCAATTGACAAACATTATTTTCTTTACACTTCCATAAAATTTTTCTAAAATTTACTTGCCTTACTCTGTTAAGTAAGCCATGCAAAAGTCTATAACACCAAAATTAAATTACAACAAAAACATACCACAAAAAATAGACAAAAAAACACAGTCATCACTTGCAGGCAAATATGACAGTAGCATCATCATTTAACATCCACTTTTCCATGTTTGCACAGGTCAGGTCAGATGGAATTTGTTGAGGTAGATTTTCCACAACCAGATACCTATTTCTAAACAAATATTCTCCATGGCCAGACATATTTTTCAAGTAAGATTTGAAACAAGCTCACTCACATGGTGATGATGCCCAATTACAACCATTACATGATATCAAGACAAGGATACACACACACACATGTATGCATATGTGTGTCTATCGCGCTCTCTCTCTCTCTCTCTCATCTATATATATATATATATATATATATAATAAATATTAGGGAATAAATCCAAACTTACAGGGAAAAATCAGATTTAGGATTGAATCCAATCTTATAGTAAAATATTATATTATATTAAATTAGAGACAAAACCACTATTAGGCAAATCATACAATGAAAAACTTAATCCAATACATAAGATTATTTAATTTATATTATTTAAATATATAACAAAATTATTAAAAAAATATAATTAATATATCACTACGATTGTTTCATGGCTGTTAATTTCTTTAAATTTTCGAGTTACAGTCATTCATCAGGTGGTTTAAATATTTATTATATTATATTATATTTTACTTGTTTCAGTGATTAGACTGTGGCCATGTTGGTGTACCACCTTGAAGAATTTTAGTCAAATGAATCAATCCCAATATTTATCATTTCTTTTAAACCTGCAACTTATTCTGTCGGACTCTTTAACTAAACTGCTAAGTAACAGGGATGTAGCCCTACCAACAGCAGTTGTCAAGTAGTGGTAAGGGCAAACATTGACACAAAGACACAAATGCATATACATATATATATATATATATATATGCAACAGGCTTCTTTCAGTTTCCATCTACCAAATCCCCACTCACAAGGTTTTAGTTGGCCTGAATTCTTTCAGTTTCTATCTTCCAAATCCACTCACAAGGCTTTGGTTTAACTGGAGCTTTAGTAGAAGATACTTGCCTATGCTGCCATGCAGTGGGATTGAACCTGAGACCATATGGTTGGGAAGCAAGCTTCTTTACCATAGATATACTTGTAAACTATATAACCTGCCTGCACTTATTATTTTACGTGCCTATGTAGTCAGAAGCTAGAGAGGAAAACTCGGATAAAAATTACTCAACAGTCAACAGCAGGCTACCCTAACCACTGAGCTGCTCAGTAATTTTTATACATTAGAATTTTAAATGTTTTCTCAACTTTCACAGGGAAGTTGTGGAGAAGATGAAGTCAACAAGAGTGTATATAAAAGTGACAATCAATAAAAACATCAAAAGACTAAAAGCAAAGAATTCTAAACTGGCTACATCAACAGAGACAATGATATTTCACTACATTAACTGCCAAATATTGGGAGAAACAATATCACCATAATAATTTGTTTGATAAATAGTAATCAATCAACTTTAGCCAAATTACACTATAAATAATGAAGGTTTTCGCTTATAACCTTCCGTAATTTGCCAAATAACTCTGGTTTCAGATATATTATTATTGCAATTTTCTTTTTCTTTTTTTTTTTCTAGTGATTAACCACTTGATTGAGATGTTATGGGAAAATTCTAATTTACCATTATTATGATTAAAAGGTATTAGCTGTGTGGTTAAGAAGTTTGTTTCATAACCACAAGCTTCCAGTTCTGAAACCACATGGATCTTTTTTTTTTTTTTTTCTGTTGTCTTGAGCCCTCATAAGGCCAGTTACCCAGTTTCCACGGTATATCAGTGACCGAGATCACAACATTTCTCCTGAACAGAATGCCAGCCCACTGCAGAGTTCAAGGCCAGTAATTTTGAAGGGAGAGGCAAAATCAATTACATCACTCCCCAGTACTTGTCTGGTACTTCCTTTTATCAACCTTGAAGGGATAAAAGTGAATCAGCAGGATTTGAACTCAGAACATAGAGTCAGAAGAAATGCTGTTAAGCATTTTGTCCAATGTGCTAATGATTCTGCTAACCTCCCATAATAATTAGGGTGGTGAGCTGACAGAATCATTAGCACACTGGGTAAAATGCTTAGCAGTATTTCATACATCTTTACGTTCTGAGTTCAAATTCTGCCAGTCAACTTTACCCTTCATCCTTTCAAGGTTGATAAAATAAATACCACTTGAACACTGGGGTCAATTTAATCAATTTAGCCCCATCCTAAAGTTGCTGGCCTTGTATCAAAATTTGAAACCAATAATAATAATAATAATAATAATAATTCTTTCTAATTTTAGTACAAGGCCAGATTAAAATATACAAATAGGAGATTGTAATTGAGAAGAAATGGCAGTCCTAGTAATAGTTATAAGCTATTTATTATAATTAATATTCATTCAGCATTTTAATAATATACTCTCTCTCTCTCTCTCTCTCTCTCTCTCTCTCTCTCTCTCTCACTTCCTCTCACTTGATAAATTTGTAGTATAACACCTGTTGTTACAATAAAACACTAAATATTATCCCAAAATCTATAGAATGGTATAAGGGAAAGGAGTTGACAAGAAATAAAATACTCTTCAACAACATCATCATCATCATCACCAAACATCTGTCTTCTATGCTGGCATGGACTGGACAGTTTAACAGGATTTGGAAATCCAGAGAACTGTGTCAAGCTCCAGTGTCTACTTTGACATGGTTTCTATGGTCATATGTTCCTCTTGACATCAGCTATCATACAGTGTATTGGGTTCTTTTTTTGTAGCACTGGCACTAGTGAAGTCACCAAGCAACTTGTAAGACAAGATTCTTTAACTGAGTGGAGGTGGCTTTATGCCAGGTAATTAGAGGTTAAAATAGGATAGAGGAATAGGAACAGGTGTCTAGCTGTAGAGGAGACACATGACTACTCAAGCTGGAAACAAAAATAAGATGGTGGTGACGAAGTGTCAGGGCATACTCTCAATGTACAAGGAGATTAATATAAGAGAGAAAAGGGACAGAGAATGAGAAAGGGAAGATTGGTGGATAAGTTCATAAATGTGTGAAAGGAGAGCGACAGTGGTTAGGTGAATGTTGTGAATGGAGCACATGGGTGAAGACATGGCCAATAGTAAATGATAGAGGAGGAGGAGGGGAGGAGGAGGGTGGATGATAATGAGGAGGGGATGGGGAGGAGGTTGGTGGGGGGAGGGGGAGGAGGAGGAGGATATCACAAATGAAGTTTATTTTTCACTTACTGGATTTCATTATGAATGATTTCTTGTCCAGATCTTGAAACTGATGAACCACTTGGTAAGACAGGCGCAGGGAGTGTCGTTTGGCTGGAACAAGAGCCATTAGTCTTGCAAGAGGTAAAATCCAAAACCGGTTGTGAATTAATTGGAGAAAAAGCAGCTTTGGGTCTTTTCTTAGATACTGAAGTCAAAACTGTTTGTGCAGAAGAGTTTGCCTCAGAATAAATATTAGCACAAGCTTTGTTTTCAGATAATGAAGTGTCTATTGTTACAACTTCTAAATCACTTTTGTGTTGTCTGGGAAGAAGTAAAGAAGAATCAGTCTCAGAAGTACAGCAGCAGACATCTGTAATGGAACCATTTTGACTAAACAACGAATCACCTGATGTTTTAGGTATCACTTGACATGAATTTTGTTTCAACATAGTTTGGCTTTTATTACATAGTTCTTCTTTATTTTCAGCTACTTGTGAAGTAGATACACTGCACTTATCACTACCATCTTTAATATTGTGAAGGTTTGTTTGAGAGCAAGGATTGTCTGCAGAATTTATGGTATTTGAATTACTTTCAATAGCAACACAAGAACTTTTTGGTTCTGAGCATAGGAAATATTCTTCAACTTTTTCACCATCTTGAGAACAAAAGCTATAAACAAGGGCATCATTTGTAGTGTGGGAGTCCAGCTCCTTTGCTAAAGATGATTTAGATGCTGTGGGCATTTCAAGATATTTAGTTGGAGTAGAACTATCTACAGGGCTATCGAAAGTACAAATTGAATCATCACTCTGTGATGGAATGACCGGAACTGCTGTGTTGCTTACTGTACAGGGAACATTGAAAGAAATCATACAGCTATTAACATAATTAGTTTTTCTATCATCTGAAGAAGGTGTTTGAAAATCGTGATCTGCTGCATCAGAGGATTTATTTCGATTTGATGCTAATAAATTAGTTTTCTTTTGTAACGAGTCTTCTCTACTATCTCCGAAACAATTTATTTCTGTTTGTTTAACATTAACTAGCTGAACTTTTTTAACTGAATTTTTACTGAATGCATTATTTTTTCTTACAGATTCCTGATCTTTCTTCAATGTCATTCGTTTATTATTATCACAGAATTTAGTTTTCAAAGTCGGTGGTAAAGGAAATACAGTTTTCATATGAGTAATAGATGACAGATCAAATTCCTCATTTTGAGCCATATCAAAACGAAGTGCTGATTCAAATCTTTGAATCTCTTTCGGACTACCAAACCAGTATTCACAGTCAACACCCTCATCAGAATTCTCTTCTGTTGAACAGTGTATAAAATCAGATGAAAATGGTCTTTTCATTTTGCCACCATCCAATGTATTCAGTTGAGTGGAGGAAACACCAGGATCAGAATGATTACGAGTCCGTGCCACTGGTGTGACAACATTTTGTGAAGTAAATGAAGAAGCAATATCACTGTTTTTCCACTTAAGTTCTAGTAACTGTATTTGTTGATCTCCATCATGTTCACATTTCATGTTGGAGTTTTCATATTCTGCAGATTTATTGAGATCATTCAAATCATAATTAAAATCAGAAGTAAGTAATTCATTTTCACTATATTCATTTAAATTCTTCACCTTAGAGTTCTTCCCAGAATTTTCTTCAAGCAAATCTTCAAATTCTATATCAGAAGAAAAACTCCTGTCAAGTATTTGTGCCACTGTGGAATTATCTTGTGGTGGAACACACTTAGAGATAGTAATTTTGTCAGGGAGAATATTAAACCTGCTTCTAACTTTGTGAGGAATACGGTGTCCATGTCCTGGACTTTCATTGGGATCAAAAAATATTGGAGATTCTGTTGCTCTTGGTGGTTCAGAAGAAATAATTTCTGAACACTGTCGTCTTATAGGAGTTGATGAACAAACTATATTGGAAGGGTGGAAAATACAAGGTGATGTACCAGCCATAGTGTGTGTATTTTTGCCAGGATTTGCATCAACAGATTTTTTCCTCATCACTCGGGTACTGCTTGATTCAGGACGTATTTCTTTTACTCTGGAAAAAAAAAATTTTTTTTACTTTTATATCAAAATAACTGAGGTTGCAGGCATGGCTGTGTGGGTGAGAAATTTGCTTCTCAACTACTTGGTCTCAGGTTCAGTCCCACTGCATGGCACCTTGGGAAAGTGTCTTCTAGCCATGGCCTCAGGCTGACTAATGCTCTGTGAGGGAAATTTGGCAAATGGAAATTGAAAGAAGCCTAATGCAGATCATCACCAATGTCTGCTTGGGCATGATTTCTACAGTTGAATGACCTTCCTAATGGCAACCACTTTACAGCATGTACTGGGTATTTTTTTCATGCCACCAACATTAGTAAAGTTATATGCAGTATATTTCCTGCTGGTTGATATAGTTAGCCAAGTTCAGATTACCACACAGTGCTTATAAAGTATTTGCCTAGATTTTGAAATCCCTGTTCTTTTGTGTGTGTGTGTGTGTGTGTGTGTGTGTGTGTGTGTGTGTGTGTGTGTGTGTGTATACAATGTTCATGATGGTAGTTGTAGCAGAGGAGGACAACGACAACGATGACAACAATGACAACGATGATTATGATGACGACGACGATAACAATGACGATGATGACAACGACAATGACAACAACAACGACAACGACGATGACAACGACGACGACAACGACGTCGATCACAACAACGAAGATGATGACAACGATGACGACAATGACAACGACGACAATGACAACAACAGCAAGAATATACACCTTCTCATAATCTTAGTCATGCACAATGTTCAATGTGCATGACCAAAGTCATGGGCATAGTTTAATGATGGCAGCTTATATAGGTTATGTAAGTTTATCTAACCTTTGTTCATTACTATCTGCACACGCAAAACAGTATCTGCGATAGATAAGGCAAGCATAAGCATAAATAAGTTAATGCATTCATATGAACATTTCTTAAACATTTTTTCCACTCCTAATGTGAAGGCGCATGGCTCAGTGGTTAGAGCATCGAGCTTACAATCGTGAGGTTGTGAGTTCGAATCACGTACTGGGCTGTGTGTTGTGTTTTTGAGCAAGACATTTTATTTCACGTTGCTCCAGTTCACTCAGCTGTAAAAATGAGTTGCGACATCACAGGTGCCAAGCTGTATCTGCTGTTGCCTTTGCCTTGAATAACACTGGTGGCGTGGAGAGGGGAGGCCGGTATGCATGGGCGACTGCTGTTCTTCCATAAGCAAACTTGCCCGGACTTATGCCTGAGAGGGAAACTTTCTAGGTGCAATCCCACGGTCAGTCATGACTGAAGGGGGTCTCAACAACTATTTTTTCCACTCTTAGTACTGTTTCTCTTCAGAACCTTTTTTTTTAACTTGTTGACTTTCAAGTAAAGGTCACTGCTCATGACTGTTGCCAATCCTTTAAGACCAATCTGGTAGATACTGTTAATGTTCTGTTTAACGTATTGCAGGTCACAACCTGCAGGAAAGACATGAGGTGGAAGAAAATTCCAGAGATATGATGTTCTGCGAGAGGAAGAACTGGAGATGTCGGCTAGTGTGAAGCCAAGAAGTTGGAAACACCTAGAGTATCAAGAGATGGAGAGACAAGTAGGCTAAGGGTGCCTAAGTATTGAAAGTATAAAACCAGCCAGCTCTGAGGAACAGAGGCCATTATAGTAATGATAGAAACAACAAAGAGAGGAGACAATGATTCTGTGAATCAGGGGCAAGAGCATATCCATTATTGATTGAATACCTATTAATCAAGTGGTCATACTCTGAATGCAATCCAATATATCTATGTACCTTCGAGTGAAGCCAACTCATAAGGGCTGGTTCCCCGGTTTCCATAGTGTATAAACTCCCCACCTGGACAGGACGCCGGTCCATCACAAGATTACTCATTTTTGCCAGCTGAGTGGACTGGAGCAACATGAAATGAAGTGTTTTGCTCAATAACACAATGCATTGCCCAGTCCAGGAATCAAAACCACAATCTTATAATTGTGAGTCCAACAGCCCAACTACTAAGCCACGTGCTTCCACAAGACATCTATGTCCTCAACAGCGACACTGTCCAAGATATAGAAGCAGTATTCTATTTTAAGCTGCATTTGAATCATATAGAGTCTCAGCAACTATTGCAGGCTGAAATATTTTCTGGCCTAAGTAAGTTCTTATATTTCAGTTAACACAGGTGCAAACGTGGCTGTGTGGTTAAGAGGCTCACTTTGCCATTACATTGTTTTTAGCTCAGTCCCACTGTGCAACACCTACTATATAGCCTCAGGCCAGCCAATGCCTTGTGACTGGATTTAGTAGCTGGAATCTATGCAAAAGGTAAAGGTAAAGACTCACTTTGCTCATGAATGACCATGGGATTGCACCTAGAAAGTTACCCTCCAAGACAAGTCTAAGCAAGGTAGTTGACGAGCAGTCACCCATGCACGCCAGCCTCCCCTCTCCTTGCCATCGATGCTGTTCAAAGGAAAGGCAAAGACTGAAACAGCTTGGCACCAGTGACATCACAACTCATTTCTACAGCTGAGTGAACTGGAGCAACATGAAATGTCTTGCTCAAGAACACAACACATGAATCGATCTCACTACCTCATGATTGTGAGCCTGACATTCTAACCACTAAACCATGTGCCTTCTATGCAGAAGCCTAATATGTGTGTGTGTGTGTGTGTGCATGTGTTCATATGTTTTTGTGCCTATGTTTACTTCACCACCACCACAGTTTAACTAATGGTGCCAGTTCATTTGTGTTCCCCCTAGATTAATGGTTCAGCAAAAGAAATCAATAGCATAAGTAGCAAACTTTGAAAAGAATAAGGTACTGGTGTTGACTTGTTTGGTTAAACCCTTCAAGGCAGTGCCCCAGCATGGCTACAATCCAATGACTGAAACAAGTAAAAGATAAAACATAAAAGTGATAATGTGCCTTATCCAAGACTCCATCACATGACTAATTACCTGTTTGCATATCGAAGTGTGTTCAGTGTACACTCAGTGGAACTCTGACTTGGGGTGATATTTGCTATCATGCAGGTCTTGGATTTTCCAATGAAAGAATCCTTCAGTATGTGAGTCAGCTTGCTTTGACGAAATGGAGTAAAACTGCTCTCCTGATCCAAACTACGGATGCATTCTTTTAGCTGAGAATATAAAAGAATATTGGTTTCTTATATGGACAGAAAAATACAAAAAAAGGGGACTTTATATTTTTAAGGGAAGGAAATATATATTTTTAATCAGGCTTTACTTATTAGTTATTATCAACATAGCTACAGTGTAACAAATTTCAATCAGGGATGGAAACCATGTTTACAGATTTGGTGTGAGAACATATTTCTAATTTACAGCCCTCAGCACAAAAGAAATAATTTTTTAAGTTAATTCATTAATTCAATCAGGTAAAAAATATGGAGATATACTTGTTTGGTAAGTGATTTGATCTGAGACTGTGTGTTGAAACTAAAACAATTACAGCAAATTATTCAAAAACACACAAAGATATCAACTTCACTTAAACGTTTATTATTTGGTGTCAAAATTTTCATTGTACCAATTGTAACCTAGTGAAATAAAGTTAACAGTCTTTGTGTATTTTGGAATGGCTAATATTTGTCTTCCATGAGGTAAGGATTAATTATTAAAAAAATTAAAATCTATGGTTAATTTGGTAATAGTTTGCTATTGTTGTTGATGATGCTATTTTATTTTTAATGGAAACTAAATATAAAATCCTAGTTTCAATTATCAATTGACAATATCATAGGAAAGACAAACTGTGTAAATGAATAATTTAACAACTTAATAAAGACATTACAAGACAGAATTGAATATCATCACATTTTAAAGTTAACTTTGTACTCTGGTGTAGAAAAAACCCAAACACTGTGTATAAATGTTGTGAAAAATAAGTTAAAAACAAGCCATTTTGAAAAGCTTTAAAAAAATTCTAAAATCTAAACTAAAAAGTATAAACATATTTTCACTATTAACTATACACTGCATGGGCTCAAATGTTCATTTGTAAAGCCCAATATTCTCAGATCTGACCTAAAAAGTTCTTTCTAACTCTTCCTCAGTCAGTTTCTATAAGAAATCTTAGCCATCAGTTCATAATATATTTTTACCCAGCACTCATCAATTATCCTCTTGTCTACAGTATAGGTCCACAGTCTTCATCCCAGTGAGTTTAAATAGTTAACATGGTATAGTTATTATTTCAGTAATAAATAGTAGTGAAATGCTACACAATTTTATGGTAGCCAGTTTAATATAATTGTATTTAAGTGTAAGTTAAAATTAATTATTGAGGTAATCAGTTTTAATGAAAATATTGGAAGATAAGAAGCTTCTTATATTTTTGTGACATTATTTGATGAGATATGTTAAATAACCACTGTATTGAAGATTTGAGATTTAAGATAAATCACTGTTGCTTACTGCCAGCAGACTCTGGTTGATTTCAGCTCCTTCTTTGCGAGACTGCTTATCTGAATCTTTTACATCAGCTGCTCGTTCATTGCCAGCCAAATCAATAAAAGAGATCCTGAAAGAAAGGAAAATATCTCTCCACAGTGACCATTATATAATGTCTCAATGAAACAAATGTTCAGACATTCATGTAATTTGAGTAGGAACAACATAACGATTTTATAAGTGAATCACTGAATCAGTCACCCAATCACTCACACAGAGTAACAATGACAGTTTGCTTGACAACTGTCACTTAATTCTATTAACACTTAGTCAAGGAATTATTCATTAGATAGTTAATCAATTAAAAAGTTTGAGGCCCACTTATAAAGATACCAGCAAATAGTTACTGAGTTAAAAGTTACACTTACTGACAATCATTACATTAAAGTCGTTTGCTTAAACAATCATTCAATTATTTAGTGAGACATTATATATTACCATCGGCCTCTACCTGGTATGTAGCCAGTCGACTTATACATACCTTTCCTTCTTGGGACACAAAACTCCACTTGTGAAGACCCATTGAGGCAAGTGAAGATCAAAATCAAAATCAAAATCAAACCAAATCAAATCAGATATCAGAAAGCAGAACCAAAATCGAAGTCGATCAACATCAATGGAAATTGCAGCTGTGATACCAGTGCCGGTGACAAGTAAGCAAACCATCCGATCGTGGCCGTTGCCAGCACCGCCCCAACTGGCCTCCGTGCCGGTGGCACATAAAAAGCACCATCTGTTCGTGGCCGTTGCCAGCCTCGCCTGGCACATAGCACCATCCGTTCGTGGCCGTTGCCAGCTTCGCCTGGCCCCCATGCCGGTGGCACATAAAAGCACCATCTGTTTGTGGCCGTTGCCAGCCTTGCCTGGCCCCTGTGCCGGTGGCACGTAAAAAGCAACATCCGATCGTGGTTGTTGCCAGCCTCGCCTGGCCCCGTGCCGGTGGCACATAAAAAGTACCATCCGTCTGTGGCCGTTTGCCAGCTCCGTCTGGCACCTGTGTGGGTGGCATGTAAAAAGCACCCACTACACTCAAGGAGTGGTTGGCGTTAGGAAGGGCATCCAGCCATAGAAACACTGCCAGATCGGACTGGGCCAGATGCAGCCTTCTGGCTTCACAGACCCCAGTTGAACCGTCCAACCCATGCTAGCATTGAAAGCGGATGCTAAATGATGATGATGATGATCTTCTTCATATTAACATCTGCTTTTTCATGCTTAAAAGAGTCAGACAGAATTCTTTGAAGCAGATTTTCTATGCTGGATGACCTTCTTGTCACCAACCCTCACCAGTTTCCAAGCAAGTTTCCCCATGGTCAAATATATGTTCACAGAAAATTGAAGGTGATGCTTGTTTACAATTATCACATGATGTCAATATAATCACAAAAACACACACACAAAAAACAGGATTCTTTCAGTTTCTGTCTAACAAATCTACTGACAAGGCCTTGGTCAGTCTGAGGCTTTAGGGAAAAACACTGGTCCAAGGCAACATTCAGAGGGATTGAGCCCAAAACCACATGGTTGAGATGTGAAGTTCTTCCCCACACAGTCACACCTGTACACTTTAAAATTTTTTTTATTTCTTTTCATCTTTATGTAATGTATAGCAGTCCATGGCATACAAATGTATTACAAATGAAATGACAATGAGAAAATAATAAGATTTTTTATAAGATCATGAAATGTATCCAGAGAAACAAATAAGATCTCAGTGCTTACCTCCAGAATACTTAGCTCAGTGTTGATGAGGCATGGCAAAATTCTAGTACAAAATTCTAATTCTAATACAATCAGTGATGTTACCAAGAGTCAGCAGATGTATTGGATTTTTCATCAATCAATCATCTTCACCCAGGTAACCCAGTTGGGGTTGAACAAGGTCCAACTTGAATCCATGTAGCACTAAATTAGATAGCGCTAATCTATCTACTGTTAATCCATAACCACCTTGAAGCAATCTCAGCTGCCTCTGTAACTAACTTAATGGCCTTTTATCTAGTGGATTCTGTGACACCCAGCATGCTGACAGTTTTGCAGAGGGGACTAACCAATGAAACCTCTGCATCCCACTTCAATGAGATCAGGAGTTGCTCACATCACCCACTGTTTTGACGCAATACCACTAGCTCAGTATATTTTGATCTCTTCCACTCACAGGCCTCCTCAATATAGTTCTCCCATGGAATAGGAGAGTTTAATAAATCAACCTGCTTGGATGTTTCTGACATCAACACCATGTCTGACCTAAATAATGTTGAAGTGGAAGTGTCTGTAAGCTTGTGTGTGCCCTTGTTTTGACATCATAGGATGGTTGTAAATGAGTATCACCATCATACAAGCAATGTCATTCATTTCCAGTCTGTATAAAACAATTCTGGTCATGGGAAGTATTACAAACACACACACTCACAGGCATGCACATGCACACATACACATACGCACAGACGCACGCTTGCACGCACACACACATCCATACACAGCGGGCTTCTTTCAGTTTCTGTCTGCAAAATCCACTTACAAAGCTTTGCCTATGGTACCACACAGTGGGTTGGAACCTAAAACTTTGCAGTTGGAAAGCAAACTTCTTAACCAAACTGCCATGCCTACTGTAAAAATTAATTGTTTGAATAACCCATATGCAAATATCAAAAACGTTATTCATCATCATACTAGAGAGGAAAATGTTTTTAAAGTTGAAAAAAATAGTAGGGAAAGCAATAGCGTAATCAAAAGTTTTGTTAAAAATCACTCACCGACCAAAATATTCATCATAGCCATCTCGCACCTGAAGCTGTAATACAGCATGGGAACGTGATGAATCTGGATTGGCACCTGTAGAACCTTTACTGCGACATGCACTACCAATATCAAGAATCTGTAATATAGGGAAAATATAAGATTATAATTTATGTTTCTTAACTTTTAAAGAAAGGTTGTTTTAAAGTTATTGTACAGACAAATAGGACTCAGTGAACATATACATGTGTGTTGGTAAGAAACAACCTAATTTTATGATTTTTATCCAATATCAATCTCGCAATTACACAACACCTTAATAAATACAACGTTCATAACCTAATACTGACCACTTCTAAATAACTGTAGGAGAGAAAGGGAGACGACTACCAGCACTCCTACTGCAATGTTTGTTGAAGCTGCCACTACTGCTACTAGTTAGAATAACATGGCCAGTACCTTGACTACTACAGCCACTAGCATTACTGCTACTGTTACTTCTGATAGTCACTCCTTAATGAGAAAGGACAACTGACACTGCTTGAACTATCAATACAACTATAACTCAGCAACAATCAGAAGGAAACAAAATACCAGCACCACATGATGTTTATAGGAAAAATGCAAACTTCCAGAACTGATATCATGAACAAATAATTTATTGCAATTTATTTTTCACTTTTATTTCAGCATGACTAAATCATCTTTCAAAGCAACTGAAACCAGTAGCTTCTTTGATATATATGTAAATACTTTCTTTATTTTTATCCATGATAAAGTTTCCAACTAATTTTCTTCTTTTTCTTTTATATAAATTTACTCCTGCAAAATTTTCTTAACCTTTTGTAGTGTGTTCATGTATGTGTGTGTGTATGTGTGTGTGCATGTGTATGTGTGTGTTTATATGTGCATGCATGCGTGCGTGTGTGTGTTTGTGTGTGTGTGTGGTGTGTGTGTGTGTGTGTATGTGTGCATGCGTGTTTGTGTGTTTTGGTCAACCTGATTATTTCTTCGTGCCTATAAGATTTGTGCAGTTGGTATTAAATCTGAAATAGTTTCAAACTCACCAATGAATCCAGTTGACCAGAGAAACCCTTAAGGTTTGAAAAAATAATCAGACTTACCAACACACAATTATAACAAACTGTATAACACGTGTGCATTGAGTATATGCATTTTTGCACAGAAATATGCATTTTCTAAAATATACAAATATTTAATACCACTCTGAGACCACCCACAGCTCTATAAAACAAACTTGGCATTTTAACCATTTTGATACTAATCCATCTGAGACTACCCTTAGTTCTATTATACAAAAAACCCTGTTTTAAAATTATCTTAATTAAAACCTTCCATCAAAATAATAACTTACCAAACACACAGATAATAATTCCAAAATTATTGTATAACACGTTGCATTGAGTATATGCATTTTTGCACAGAAATATGCATTTTCTAAATATACAAATATTTAATACCACTCTGAGACCACCCACAGCTCTATAAAACAAACTTGCATTTTAACCATTTGATACTAATCCATCTGAGACTACCCTTAGTTCTATTATACAAAAACCCTGTTTTAAAATTATCTTAATTAAAACCTTCCATCAAAATTTCATCCTAATTTATGCTCCAAACACCAGATAATAATTCCAAAATTATTTTAATAAATTTTTAATTATTTTCAAAATTAATTAAAACATAGTGTATTTCAACACAATATGGCATTAAAAGTTAAACTACAACAATTATAATTGTAGTCATTGGGGTTGTTGTTAATGGAAGGTTTAAAACTATAATAAAATATGTATTTCATCTTCCTAATAATATGATGTATCAACTTCCCAAATGCAATTTTTCTTTTATTTCACAGATACAGGCATGGCTGTACAAGGTACAGACACGGCTATGTGATTAAGAAGCTTGCTTTGCAACTACGTAGTTTCATGTTCAGTCCCACTTCTCCAAGGTGTGTGGTACCTTGGGTAAGTTCTTTTCTACTATAGCCCCAGGATCACCAATACCTTCTGATTGAATTTCACAGACAAAAGCCCATCATATATGTGTATATGTGTATGACTATATATATATATATATATATAACACAAATGGACTTTATATTACACCACACTCAGAACCTCCCCTGTACTGGATCTTCAGCCTACAGTGGACTGTGGACTGCATGCTGGAGTATACTCTTGTGTGATTTTACATATACGTTGAGTGTATTTGGTCTGTACATGTGGATGTATGCATGACAGAAGGACAAATCAGTATATACTCTAATAAGTACATGAGTGTCTGTACACACTGTTAAAACATGGGTATGCTGTCCTTGATTTTACCTTAGTATCCTTATTATTAAAATAACTTTATTCTATTGGATCCTGAAAGTAATTAAATATAAGACTTTGGAAATATGCTGTGCTTGAAAAATCTCGACAAGCCAAATGAAACCATAGTCGTGGCCATTACCAGTGTCACGTAAATGACACCCATGAAATCATAATAATGGCTGTTGCTGGTAGCATGACCTTCGAACGTTGGGCCTCACTAAGGCAATGACATGTGACTGAAACCTTGGTGATATGTTGTGCTTGAGAAGACTCATCAAACCAAGTGAAACCATAGTCATGCCCATTGCCAGTGTCATGTAAATGGCACCCATACTGGTGGCATGTAGAAACCACCCATTATACCCTTGTAGTGATTGGCATTATGAAGGGCATGCTGTTGTAGAAACGATGCCAAATCAGACTGAAACCTAGTACAGCTCTCCAGCTTACCAGTTCCAGTCAAACCATCTAACCCATGCCAGCATGGAAAGCAGATGTGAAATGATGATGATGATATATATATATATATATATATACACACACACACACACACACACATGTATATGTATGTGTGGGCGAGCCTTTGTTTCTGCGTGTGTTTGTCACATCCCCACAGCTTGGCAATTGATATTGGTTTCATCATATCTTTACATCCCTATAACTTAGTGATTCAGCAAAAGACACCAACAGAATAAGGACTAGACATAAAGATGTGAGTACTGGGGTCAATCTGTTAAGACTAAAAAGGAAAACCCTTCAGGGCAATACCCCAGCTTGGCCTCAGTCCAATGACTGAAACAAGTAAAGGACAAAAGAAGATACCTTTAGAGTGTACCCTCCGAACTCCCTGCTATGTTTAACCACACATTTTCATGTGAGTGGTTGTTCAAACATATTCTAATCCCTCCCCTCTCTTAGTCAGGTGATGATACACAGTACCTGCATCAGTGAGCTGACATCTGGTACTTCAGTCTCTGTCAGGCCAGCAATACAGACTTTATGAGATCCATCTTCACGAGCAAACAACCTGTTGACATATAAACACAAAAATGCTTATCAAAAATCTGCATGTAAAAGGGACGAATCAAACAGACACACAAATATAGAAACAGTTCTTAAACACAGTTTAACCCTTTTGATACCAACCCACCTGCGACCACCCTTTGAAACAAACTCTATTTTAAAATGAACTTCATAAAAACCTTCCATCAATATTTCATGCTAATCTATGTTCCAAACACCAGCTTAATAACGACAAAGTTATCTTACTCAACTCTTCATTATTTTCAAAATCAATTGGATCAAAAGCATCATAGTTCAACAAAAATATGGAAACAAATGGATTAAATATATTCCTAATAATCAGTTAAACTTACTGGACATTATTTTCACTAGATATTAGCAATACTATTAAAATATATAGAATACAACACAAACATAATGCACAATTAAATATATTACATTTACTTCAAAGGATTATGGGGAAGTATTACAAAATATTGATTTGGAGACAACTTTTTTTATATCAACCTGCCTGAGATAGGTCCTGGTTCTATGATATAAACTTCCAGTTTTAAAGTGCTCTATATAAAATCTTCCCATCAAAATTATATGTTCATTTACGTTCCAAACACCAGTTAAGTAATGACAATATTATTTTAGTAAATTCTTTATTATTTTCAAAATGAATTCAAACAACTACAGTGTATATCAACAGAAATATGTTAACAAAAGAATTAACTACTACAATTATAATTGTAGTTATTGGGGTAATGGTTGTTGTTAATGCAATATTTAAAATTATTATAATAATATACTTTTTTAAAAAGTCATAGATATAAATAGAGTAAAAATAGAAAAATAAGGATACACAAAAAAAAACAAAAGATGATATTAATGAACACATAATGCAAAAACACAGATATACAACTGTAAGGGTCCTATCTAAAAATGTGTTCCACTGTTCCTCTGTGTATGTAACACTACATATAATTATAGGTGTAGGTGTGGCTGTGTGGTAAGAAGCTTGCTACACAACCACATGGGCCCAGGTTCAGTCCCACTGCATGACACCTTAAGCATGTGTCTTCTACTATTGCCATGGGCCAACCAAAGCCTTGTGAGTGAATTTGGTAGACGGAAAATGAAAGAAGCCCCATCATATGTATATATACATGTGTGTACATGTGTGTGTGTGTCTTTGTTTGCCCCCCCACCGCTGTTTGACAACTGGTGCTGGTGGGTTTACATCCCCATAACTAAGCAATTCAGCAAAAGAGACCAATAAAATAAGTACCAGATTTTTTTTTTTTAAATAAGTTCTGGGGTCAATTCATTTGACTAAAACTTCTTCAAGGTGATGCCCCAACATGGCCATGGTCTAATGACTGAAACAAGTAAAAGACAATAGATAATATGCAGCAGCAGCAGCCATCACTGCTGCCACAGCAGCCATCATCATCATCAATGTTGTTATTATTTTTTTTTTTTGAGTGAGAGAGCAGTGCAGGCCATCAAAGTGACACTGGGGTACAAATATATGAAGCCCAGTATACTCATCATGACTACCTGTCTGATAAGGTTACACCAGGCACATACATCACAACCACATGTGCACGACATGGTGATCTCATATCAAGATTAACAGCACATGACCTTGTAGGTGGAGCCCAGTTAGTATTTTCATCAGTTTGGGTAGCCCATCCTGCTCAAAAGATCCCTGAATAAGGGTTATTTAAGGATTTATTATTATTATTATTATTATTATCATTAATTATTATTATTATTATTATTATTATTATTATTATTATCATTAATTATTATTATTATTATATTATTATTATCATTATTATTGTTATTTATTAATTATTATTATTATTGTTATTTATTAATTATAATTATTATTATTTATTAATTATTATTATTATTATTATTATTATTATTATTAATTATTATTATTAATTAATGTCCACTTTCCATGTTGGCATGGGCTGTAAAGTTTGACAGTAACCAGTGAGCTGCAAGGCTGCATCAAGCTTCAATGTCATCTTCAGTATGATTTCTATGGCTGGATACCTTTCCTAACACCAACCACTTTACAGATTGTATTCAATGCTTTTTTAGTACCACTGACATTAGTGAAGTTGTCAATTAACTTGCAAGACAGTAAAAGAACAGAGCAAAGCAAAGGGAGGAAACCCCTACTACTAAGTGCTCTTTCTAATCAATTGTGTTATAATTTCCATAAACTGGTCCAACAATTTCATACTTCTGTAATTAATTAATTAATTCTCTAAAATAGTTCCTTTGCCCTTGAAATATTTGACAACAATACTCCTACAAAATCATTTGGAACACCTCACACCTATGATCCTCATGCCAGAGAACATTGGTAAACTTCATTGAACTTTGCTTCTCCTCTCGCTAAATACACCAGTCATCTAGCTTTTCTAGTTGCTTGGTACAGTTCTCTGCTGCCCTCTTTCCTTCAGTCTTTTCAAACCTGTCTCTACTTTTATGTCTCCATTTCACCACTACATCATCAATGTGGTGTGAGTTTGGTCTCCATCTCTTTTCTATGCTAAAAGTTTCTGTCTTGTGTTCTTCAAAAGTTTTAAGTACTTCTCTAATTATCTAACTGTTTGATGGATCTTTAGATTTCCATATCTTCCTTCTACAAATAGTTTTATGTCTCTAGCTCTAACTAGAATAATCACTAACCAATGTTAGTGATTGTTCTTCACTGAGGAAAGACCAATAGGAAAGGCCTATATGTTCACCAGATTAGTAAGTTATCAAGAAAAATGCTGGCTGACTGGCTAGTTGACCAGTTTCTTGAAGTTAGTGTTACAAATTATCAAGCAACTGGTGTCACAGAACTCCAGGAACTTTGTTCCCTCTTTCTTTCTTGAAACAAAGCCAAACCTCTATTTACACAACAAGGAATGCTCAACATGTCTGTTGAAATCACCAGGAATAATGTTATGGTCATGTTCATTCCTCAGTAGTCTGCATGAGAGCTTCATAAAATTGATCTTTCTGTTCATCTATAAGTCTAGACTGTGGAGCATATGCAGAGATAAATGTTGCTATTATATTATCCAAAGTTAGTCTCAGCCTAAATATCCTGATATTACCTCATATACTTCATTTATCTACTATTAGTCTACCTACTTCACCCACATCATCACTGCTTCCTATTCAGAATAATTTTACCTTTGTTCTTTGCCCATGAGGAGTGTGACTGAGGCTCCTCTCCATCTTGTCTCTTGCATACAACACACATCTACACACCTCCACTCTAACATTTCAACAATCTCTATGAACCTACCTTTCATTGTCCCTACATTGATTGTGGCAGCTCTAAAGTTGTGGACTTGATAGGAAGAGTGGGTGGGTAGCTTAGGGTGCATTTTCAGCACCTGAAAGGAAGAAAGTTTGTGTGAATGTTTGATGGTACACCAAAGGCTCTTACATATGCCCAGATATTTTCACATAATGAATTACTATTAGTTTCAGTCACTAAACCACTAGGTCCAAGTATCAGCAAAAGGATAAAGATATCCACCAACAGGTCTTCATTAGATGACAGGAGTAGAGAGGAGACACAACAGTAACCATTGAAGAAAGGGAAGTTGACAGTAGTGAATGCGCATGCACACATGAGCACACACACATATGCTGACAAGCTTCTTTCAGCTTCTGTCTACCAAATCCACTCAAAAAGATTTTGCTGGCCTGGAGGTTATAGTAGAAGACACATGCTCAAGATGCATGTGGGACTGAACCTGAAAGCATCATCATTATCATCATCATCATTTAATATTCATTGTTCATGTTGGCATGGGTTGGAAGGTTTGAACAGGGCTGGTCAGCTGGAAGGCTGCACCAAACTCCAGTCTGATTTGGCATAGTTTTCTACAGCTGGATGCCCTTCCTAACGTCAACCACTCTGAGAGTGTAATGGGTGCTATTACATGCTATCAGAATGGGTGCCATTTGCATGACACTAATATCGGCCATGACTGTGACAGAGACTGGTGTCACACAAATGGCACCCATGCTGGTGGCACATAAAAGCACGGTTGAAAAATAAACTTCTTTACTACACAACTATTCCTGGACCTAACTATTATTGCTCATCATCCACAGGGATCAAAGCTTTGATTGGAATAGTCTTCCTAATTTAAATGATTAAAACTAAAATATTTTCACAAACTGAAATCATGAAGTAAACCAAATTTTAAACCAAAATTTATTTAGGCTTATAACAGCTACCAAAAGTTTATCAATTAGAAATTTTAAACTTGAAATGACCATCCCTGATAAACTTCAGTAATTATCATAAATCTAAAAAAACTTTGCATTTTCAAACATCATCATCATCAACAGCATTATCATTGTTTTAATGTCCACTTTTCCATGCTCACATGAGTCAGGCACACTTTGTTGAGAGGGACATTCTATGACTGCGTGCCCTTCCTGTCATTAACCCTCACCTGTTTCCAAGTAAACTAATATTTCCCCATGACCAAATAGGTTTTTTTCAGTAGAGTGGGAATGAAGAACACCACTTGGATGATGGTGATACTCACTTACAACTATCACATGATGTCAGAGACAGTAACACACACATGCACACACAAACATGCATGCATGCATGCGTGCGTACATGCATACGTACGTACATACATACATAAATAAATACATATATATATATACATACATACAAACATATGTACATACATACATACATACATACATACATGGTGTTTGTCTACTCCTTATGCAGAGTCTGACTACCTCTTGTATTTACACCTTAGATGCATCATCGCATCTGAGGTGGCTTTTTAAACTAGACATTGTATTGAAAAGACGCCCACATAGATTGCATATCTGATTTAGACCACTAAGATCTTTGTGAGTCTTAAAATGTCTTTTGAGGCCTCTATTAGATTTGCAGACCTTATGATATACATGGCATGGAAAGTGGAAAGGTGTGCACACATATATATAGGCAAAATAATTGGTGGAGGTTCGTTTTTCATGGGTCCACAAATGAGATTTGTACCCAGCAAAGGAAAGGTATGGTCTGTCACAAACTGTGCACACAAAAAGCCACTGAGATTCAACTTCTCGATTGCAACATTCTTCTTTAAATCTCTCGAGTCTTGCATGTGTCATCCTGGCCTCCTCAAAAGCTTTCACTGAACTCCACACTTTTGTTTGCCATCCATCTCAATCCAAAGCAAAGGTTTCTATCGCTTTTGGATCCATCCCAAGTGACTCCATGGCAGTCCTTATGCCATCTTTAAACCTCTTTTTAGTTTTACACCGCTTGTGCTTCCCCCCCGCAAGCTCACCATAAAACAGCAGTTTGGGTGTGTGTTCATCCACCATTCAAACAATATGGCCAGACCAACTCATTCAATTTTTCAGAATCATTGATTTAATTGATTTATATACATACATACATCCATGGTGTCCCAGAATTAACTGTCTATTTCAATGAAATCAGGTAAATTTTAAAAAACTGATAGAATATTATATTTACTACTTAATTATGATACCAAAACACATAGATTTATAAATATCATGTCAAAACTTTATTGAAAATTTCCAACATGTGCTCTTTCTGTGTCCCTGCAAATTTCAGACCTATCTTTAGCATTGCGAAACACATTTTGAAGCATTTCAGGAGTTATCTTCTGCACTACTAATTGAATGCATCCTTTAAGTTCAGCTAAACTATTGCTGCATCATGGAGATGGAGGTAGAGAACATGATTACAGCCAAATTGAAAAGAAGCTGTCATGAGCAGATAAACAAAATCCAACAGGAATGAAAATATTTTTTTTCAAATTATAAAAATTATAAGTAAAAAATTTATACACCTTTAACATATATTAAACATGATAAACATAAAATTGTTCAATTTCATTGAAACAGATAATTCTGGGGCACCAAATCCATTTACAACACATTGGTCAGCACAAGGCTATAGCAGAAGATACTTGCCCAAGATGTCTTACAGTTGGACTGAACCAGAGACCATGTGATTAGGATGCAAACTTCTTACCACACAACTTTTTCAAGGTTCCAAAGTCACCCAAGATATTTATGCTGGGTACAGAGGTGTTATTACTGAAAGGACTGCGCAGAAGTCATTTTATGCTTTTCTTGAAACTACTTCTGTGCAGTCCTTTCAGTAATAACACCTCTGTACCCAGCACAAATATCTCAGGCAGTTTTAGAACCTTGAAAAAGTTGTGTAGTAAGAAGCTTACATCCAAATCACATGATTTCAGGTTCATGCCAACTGATAAACATCTTGTAAGACAACCATAATATTAAAAAAATAAATCAGAAAGGCATGAGTATATAATGTTTTTTTGTCCTCACCGTTTTCTTCCATTAAGAAGATCAAAGAGTTGACTGCAATAAATTTCATAATAACTCAGCCACACATGGAACCCACTACCATAAGTGTTGTTGTTGATAACAGAGAAAATATCTGTTGCTGCTAATAGATATAAACCTGGGATGTCTTCAGAACCCATCATTGTAAATGTCTTACCAGCTCCAGTCTGGCCATATGTAAAGATGGTTGCTTGTCCTCTGTAAAAGTAATTTAAAAAAAATATTTAACCCTTTAGCATTTAAACTGGTCATATCCAACCCTAATATTCTACCTTTTGTATGCTCAAATCAGTCAGATCCCATCTCTCACACCTACAATCTCATTTTAAAAGCATACAATCATATCATTAAAATCCCAAAGCTACAAAATATCACCTGATTAATTCAAAACAGTGCGAAATAATAAGCATTACATTTGACAAAGTAATCTGAATGTTAAAGGGTTAAACACATTATTTACTTTATCAATATCTATAAGAATCTGTGATGCAATAGTGATAGCATTTGTGGGAATAGAGTAAAAGGTAAAGTTGTTTAAAAGATTTAACATTTTAGCATTCAGATTACTCAGTCAAATTTAATGCTTATTTAACCCTTCGTTACTATGTTTATTTTGAGATGCTCAGTGTTTCTTTCAATTATTTTAAATACAACAAAGAATTTAGTAAAATAACTTAGTTATCATTCAACTTGTGTTAGAAACATAAATTGTGACTAAGGTTTGGTGGAAGATTTTAATTCAAAACTTATGAAAATAAGACATTTGTACTCAGAGCCAGAGCCGGTTTCAGCCAGGTTGGTAACGAAAGGGTCAATCATGTTGTTTTGAATTAATCATCTCATAGCTTTGAGATTTTGATGACGTGATAATTCATTTTTACAATGACTATGTAGGGTATGTATGAGAGACCAGATCTGGTAGGTTTGAACACAAAGTGGGTAGAATATTTAGACTGGATATAGCTGGTTTATACACTAAAGAGTTTAAGGTGAGATGCAAGGAGAATATAAAACAGGCTATCAGGAATGGTGGAGATGAAATGAACCCACATACTGAAGTGGCAGAAACCAGTCAAAGAATATCTAGTAAATGTTTCTATTAATACAAAACCTAAGTACATACATACACTCATACACATGCATACACACACAAAACCTAAAATTCCATCCACCGGAATATTCAAAAGGGCAAAATATTTACTTCAAGTTTTCAAGAACAGGCTTAGACCAAAACAATTCACATAACCCATGCCAGCATGGAAAGCAGGAATAAAATAATGATGATGCATTTACATGTGTGCAATGATGGCTACAATTAATAGGGAGTGGGAGTTCAGATGGTGTTTTGTAGTGACCTTATAGACATGATTTTACCTTTTTTTACCTTTTACCTGCTTCAGTTATTGGACTACAGCCATGCTGGAGTACTGCCTTAGAGTATTTTTTAGTCCAATGAATCAACTCCAGTGCAAGCATGGAAAAGTGCAAGCTAAAATGATGATGATACTACAGCATAACTAAAACACACACAACTGATGTGTGAATAAGAATACATTAAATATCACGTCGAGAATTGTCTGATGATTAGGAATGAGAAACTCTGGTTAGCTACTCATACAAACTCAGATTTGAATAAAAATTAACCCTAACTATTAAAAAAGTATTATTTTCATCATCCTGCAATGAACTGGCTTCCCATCCAGATGGGGAATATACACACCATGGGAATCAGAAAAACGGCTTTATGAATCTATATGACTCATGAAGGATCTTTATCTTTATATCTATTTTCATCATCATCATCATCAGTAACATCAATGTTCCATGCTGATATAAGTTAATGGTTTAACTGAATCCAGTTAGTACAAGAATTGTATCATGCCCCAGTGTCAGCCTTAGTATGGTTTCTATGGCTGGATCCCCTTCCTAATGTCAACCACTTTACTGTGTGTACTGAGTGTTTTTTTACATGTGTGTGTGTGTGTGTGCACATGCATGCATGTGTGTGGCTTCAGTATTAGTGAGGTCTCCAGATAACTTGTGAGACCATGAACCCCAAGGGAATGGGGCTTTATGGTAGATGAAGAGTTAAAGTATGACAGAAAGGAGTCAGAGCAGAATAGATT
The DNA here is from genome assembly GCF_006345805.1 of Octopus sinensis. Lineage (NCBI taxonomy): Eukaryota > Metazoa > Mollusca > Cephalopoda > Octopoda > Octopodidae > Octopus > Octopus sinensis. Next base: position 137,896,896 of record NC_042998.1, on the reverse strand, counting down.
TCTTGCTGTAGAGGAATTACATGACTACCTCACACCATTTTGATACAATCATCCATTATATACTATCCTCCATTAAACACTCTTTGCTATCTAGCAGAATGGTGGTCGAATCATGAAACGATATTTGACTGGATCATCAACTAAGAACACACATTCCAACAAATAAAACATACACAAAGTGTCTCATCTAAAGAATGAGGCAGAAAGTGTTATTCTTTGAAAAAGATAACTTGAACCTACCCTTGAAAACAACAATGGCTTCAAGATATGCTAATGCTCCCAGCAACAAACTACCAAACTACTGGACCAGTTCGAATCCAATCTCTTCAACCTAATAAACAGGGTAAGATTTAATAAAACTTATACTAGCAGCTTCCAACAAACTCTCAAGAGCAATATTAAAACAAAATCAAAAACTTCAAAAGCACACTTTTTACAACCTGACAAATCAAACAATTCATATGAAACCGACAATCAGACATACAAAAACTTCCACTCAGGCAAGCAGCATAACAAATACATGTATAAACAAAAACTAATCAGGATATTTTCATTTCAATAAATCATGAACAAAATATTGGTTTCAAGTTTTGGCACAAAGCCAGCAAGTTCAAGGGAGAGGTAAGTCAATTACATTGACTCCAGTGCTCAACTGGTACTTATTTTATCAACCCCAAAAGGATGAAAGGCAAAGTCAGTCTTGGCGGAATTTGAACTCAGAATGTAAAGATGGAGAAAATGCTACTAAGCATTTTTCCCAGCGTGCTAACAATTCCACCAGCTTGCTCCAAAATATTAGCAACTGGATTAGACACAGATGGCAGAGTTGAACACCAAACACTCATATACCTTGCAAAGCACTTAAAGACCACAAGCAAAAATTTACCCATAATTACACCTGTAGGCTATTAAACCCTACTAAAGCATAAATTGGTAAATTAACTAAGATATACCCAGGCAAAATTATTACAGATATAAAAACAATAAAAAAACACCATGAATCTACCCCTATGAATAACACTATTTTGGACCATCATCCCTTAACAAACATAGGGTAATGTTTTGGGCATATTAAACTTGTTGAAGCCGATCCCTCTGTATGTCTGATCATAGCTGATTTCTTCCAAAGGGAATGAGAGACAGAGAGAAGAAAAAGAATTGACCCCAACAATGAGCAGGTACTTTGTCACCTGCAAAAAATGGAAACACAAAGTTGACTATGGTGGGATTTGAACTCAGAGCATGGACCATGGAACAAATACCACATAGCATTCTATCCAATGCTGTAACAACTTTTAACAACCTGGTATACACAATTGAGGCAGTATATTAAAATAGCCATCTTTCTATTATATTTAACTAGCAGTATCGCCCGGCGTTGCTCGGGTTTGTAAGGGAAATAACTATATAAGCATTTTTAGAGAGTTACTTCCTTTATAGATGCCAATTCGGGCTTTCTTAGCCATTTCTGTTTTGGTGTTTTCAAGCCATGAAGTCGTTGTTCTAAAAGAACGCTGATCTCCTTGACAACGCATTACGACGTTGATTTCCCTAAACTCCCTTCCCCACAGCTTCACGAGGGAGGGAAGAAGGGGGAGAAGCAAACACAGGTGCAGGTGTTTGAGCGTGGACGCCAACTCCGCCGCCATCGACACACGAAAAATTATGCATTAAAATGGAATAAAAAAATGATGTTAAATTATTTTAAAAATCGTAGACTCATCGTAGACGCGCGCTAATACTCAGACGGGCTCGATATGAATCACGACTATAAGATACCCGAATTTGGTTAAACTGCACCGCAAAATGTGGGAGTAGTTAGAAATCTAAATCGAAGGGGACAGACACTCACACAACTAGTTTTATATATATAGATGTGTATATATTATTGAAAGGCATTTTACTACAGCATTTGTCTATAAAAGGTGTTATCACAGGACAAATACTGCAATAATTTGCCTATGAACAGTGTATATACATTAAATAGCACATACACACACACACACACACATATATATATTATAGGTAGTTAGAGTAAACCCCAGCTGTTTCCTCTTGAAGCACATCATCTTATTCCATTATTACAATCCAATATGTAGTCAAAATTGTTGCTGTATGTTAGTCAAAATACATATTAAGATTGAGAATTATGGAAATATTACTTGCAGAGTTAGTGTATTACAAAACAGAGAATTGGAAATTTTTTGGTATTATTTACTCTCCATTACACATGTTCCATTTGGTAATAAGAGACATGTAAGGAATTTCCTACGAGAAATGCTTCAGACAGAGAAAAAAAAGTTATGATTATAATTTCATAATTATATTATAATTTTTTTTTTTTGTCTGAAGAATTTCTCATTGGAAATTCTTTACATATCTATCTAATATGTAAAACTTGGTAATTCCTATTAGCAAATGAAATATGTGTAATGGAAAATAAATAATACCAAAAATTTCCACTTTCCTGCTTTGTTTTACATATATACATATACAGCTATTTTAGTTTAATAATCTTCAATTGTATGGGTGGCTATTCACAAAAGCATTGTATGTTCTATTCACTTTTTCTTATATCAGTCGTGTTGAATTCTCATTCAAGAATGTATCTCAAAACAGCCGAAATACATCTAGCACTTGTAAAAACTGCTGCTGGGGTGGGTTCATTTTTTTTTTTTTTTGTCTCTCTCTCTCTCTCCAATATATATTGTATTTTTAACACGGTATGTCCATAAGAGATGTTATTTCAGGACAAATACTGCAGCAACTGGCCTATCGATGTTGTATATACAATATGTATGATACATAGATGGCTATTTTAACTTTTAATATAAATTTTAATAATTCTTTTAAAACATTTTACACATGAAAATGAGTATTTAGATACAGATAACGATAAGTGTTCCAGCTGATCTGATCAATGGAGCAGCCTGCTCGTGAAATTGACGTGCAAGTGGCTGAGCACCCCACAGATACGCATACCTGTAACATAGCTCTGAGAGAGATTCAGCAAGACACAGAATTTGACAAGGCTGGGCCTTTAAAATTCAGGTAGAACTCATTTCTTACCAGCTGAGTGAACTAGAGCAAAAATGACATAAAGTGTCTTGCGCAAAGAGACAAAGCACCACTAGGAATTGAACTCACAACCATACAATTATGAGCCAAATACCCTAACCACTAAGCCACGTGCCTTCACTTAGATATAAATAAATGCATACGTAAATCTACATAAACAATACTCAATGTGTGATTTTACTTACAATAATCTCTTATATTATTTACCCGTATGTATACATATATGTGTTCGTAATAGTAATATATTTTAAGATGATCCTCCATCAAGTGTCACCTAAGAGCTATATGAAATACAGAAAACCTTCGTAATAACCTAATCAAAATATACTACTATCCTCGTTAGAAATGAACAGATTCTCTTGAAAAATAAACTTCAAAACTTTCATATCGTCATCCACTCAGGAAACGCTTTTTGTGATTATCAGCTCACAAGTCTGATACAGAATCACCTCAATAGGTAAATTTTTGTGTAATTTTTCTTGAAATTTTCAAGAAAAAAAAAAAAATTCAGCCTCTAGAGCAAGGGAAATAATTCTTTTTTCTGACATTGCGATTATTTCCCTTGAAACAAAAAATTGCAACTACCGATGTTTGTGTTTTTATGTGCAGTCAAGAGTAAAACATAATGCTTTAAGGGTGTTTTGTTGCATCTTATTACATTTTAAAGTCAAGTCCTATGGGGGTTAATTTTGCCTTTCATCCTTTTTGGGTTGATAAAATCAAAAACGTACTAATCAAACACTCAGAGGATATAATTGACCGTTGTCTCCACAAATTCGAGACTATGTAATAAATCTATAATTGTTTCAAAATTAGGTACAAGATAAGAAATATAAGAGAGAGGAACAGCCGATTACATCTACCCCAGCACTTACCTGGTACTTTATTTTATTAAGCCCTCAAAACGACGAATGGCAAGGGTGATTGGCAAGAATTTGATCTCAAAACATAACGGACTGTAACAAAATACTGCATGCTATTTTTTCTTATAATTTAACAACTCTACAAATCCACTACCTTAATCTATCTAATAATAGTAATTCTTTGTACTATAGGCACAAGGCCTGAAATGGGGGGGGGGGCTAGACGATTACATTGAACCCTATGCTTAAGTGATATTTATTTTATCAACCTAGAAGGGATGAAAGACAAAGTCAACCTTAGTAACCTCAGAATGTAAAGACAGACAAAACACCTTAGGGACCTTCAGAATGTAAAGACAGACAAAATGCCACTAAGCATTATATCTGATATGCTAATGATTCTTCCCACTCATTCCCTTAGTTACAATAATAACAATCCTTTTTACTATAGGCACAAGGCCTGAAATTGGTTGGGAATGAGGAATTAGGAACCTAGTTGATTACATCAAATGCCTTACTCAACTGGTACTTATTTTATTGACCCTCCCAAGAGGATGAAAGACAAAGTTAACCTTGGCAGAATTTGAACTCACAATGCAAAGACAAACAAAATGCCACTAACCATTTTGTCCTGCATGCTAATGATTCTGCTGGCTGGCTTCCTTAATTATAATAATAATAATGGTTTCAAATGGTTTCAAGGCCAGTAATTTTGGGGGAGAAGGGTAAGTTGATTACATCAAACACAGTGTTCAGCTGGTACTTATTTTATCGACCCTGAAAGGATGAAAGGCAAAGTCTATCTCTGTGAAATTTTAAGCTCACAAGGTAAAGATGAATGAAGCATTTTGCCAGCTTACCAACTCAATAATAATAATGATGACAATGATGATAATGATTTTAAATTTTGGCACAAGGTTAGCAATTTTAGAGTGGGGGATTAGTTAATACCACTGACCCCAGTACTTGGCTAGCACTTGATTTTATCAACCCTGAAAGGTTAAGTTGATGTCAGCAAGATTTAAACCCAGAAACTAAAGAGCTGGAAGAAATACCACAAAGTACTTTGTCGAACATGCTAACAATTCTGTCTGCTGGCTGCCTTAATATGTCTTTCTAATAAAGGCACAAGTTCTGAAATTGTGGAGGAGGGGGCTAATCAGTTACACTGATCCCAGTACTTGACCGGTACTTTATTTCAGTTTATTCATCCTAAAAGGATGAAAGGTAAAGTTAACCACAGTGGCAACTGGACTCAAAACATAAAGCAGGAAGAAACACCACTAAGCATTTTGTCTGACAAGTACTGGAGTCAATCTGATCAACTAACCCACTTCCCACAAATTTTAGGCCTTATGCCTACAGCAGAAAGAATTATTATTATTATTGAATAAAGCAGCAAGCTGGCAGACTCATTAACATGCCGGTCCAAATGCTTAACAGCATTTTGTCTGTCTTTACATTTACAGTTCAAATTCTGCCAAGGTTGACTTTGCCTCTCATTCTTCCAGATTTGATAAAATAAGTACCAGTCAAGCACTGGGATGACTTGCCACCTCCTTGAAATTGCTGGCCTTGTGCTAAAATTTGAAACTATTATTATTAAAGGCAGCAAACTGGAAAAATCATTAGCATGCTGGGCAAATTGCTTAGCAGCATTTTTTTTTCTATCTTTACATTCTGAGTTCAAATTTGACCAAGGTCCACTTTGCCTTTCATCTTTTCGGAGTTGATGAAGTACCAGGTAAGTACTAGGGTTGAAGTAATCAACTTTCCACTTTTCTCAGAAACTGCTGACCCTATGCCAAAATTTGAAACTTATTATTATTATTATTATTATTATTATTATTATTATTATCATTATTATCATTATTATCATTATTATTATTATTATTATCATTATTATTATTATTATCATTATTATTAATATTATTATTATTATTTAGTATGTCAGGCAAAATGCTTTGCAGCATTTCATCCATCTTTACATTCTGAGTTCAAATTCTGCTGAAATCAACTTTACCATTCAACTTTCTGGGGTCAATAAAACAAGTACTGGTTGAGCACTGGGATCAATGTAATTGACTTTGTCTCTCCCACTAAATTGCTGGCCTTGTGCTAAAATTTCAAATCATTATTATTCCTATTATCAGATGTGGTGTGCAAGAGAGATGACTGCACTGGTATGGTCATATGTAACATATGAAGAAGTGTCACATTCCAACAGTGGAGGGAACCTGTGGAAGTGGTAGACCTAGAAAGACCTGGGATGAGGTGGTGATGCACAAACTTCAAACGTTGGGCCTCCTGGGTTGCCAGTCTTCAGTCAAACCGGCCAACCCATGCCAACATGGAAAGCAAGCATTAAACTATGATGATGATGATGATTTATTATTATTACTCACAGAAATACTACCCTCTAGGCAGTTTTCTGCTAGTGTGATATAATAATTCTGATTTAGGCACAAGGCCAGCAATTTTGAGGGCAAGAGAGACAATGCTAACAAGCCTAATACTTAACTGGTACTTTATTTTATTGACCTCCAAAAGATAAAAGGCAAATTTGGCCTAGGTGGAATTTGAATTTAGAACCTAAAAATCGAGAACATATACTGTAAAGCACTTTTATGACATTCAAACAATTCAGCCAGATAGGAGAGGAACATGGATAAATAGGAGGGATAAGAAAGCAAAAATGCTGGCTGAGCTGGTATGAAGAGTTAAAGTAAATGGACAATGCATACTGGGGGAAAGAGAGACATGTGAAAGAGAAACAATGAAGAGAAACAGAAGAAGACTAAGGAAAATATGAGATGAAAGGATCAGGTCAGATAACAGATTACTGGGCCTCATCATAGATACAATGGTTACTGCTTGGAAAGAAGCAGTATTTTGATACACTACTACTACTGCTACTATTGAAGAAGAAGAAGAAGAAGAAGAAGAAGAAGAAGAAGAAGAAGAAGAAGAAGAAGAAGAAGAAGAAGAAGAAGAAGAAGAAGAAGAAGAAGAAGAGGTGGTGGTGGTGGTGGTGGTGGTGGTGGCAGTGGCGGTGGCGGCAGTGGCAGTGGTGGTGTAACTATGGTGTGAGGAGATGCTATTCCAAACCTATTTTTCACCTGTAAGCAAGAATAAATTACCTAACTGTGTATAATATGAAACAGTAATGGCCAGATGGCAGAGTGCCAAAGTGTCAAGTTGATTGACATCTTCAACTAAAATATCTCTACAGAACACCACAGTCAAAATCAATCATGTGGAAATGATAAGTAGAAGGAAAATGTAAACAGACTTAATGACTCCAGAACATTTTAATCCTATTTGATCCAATTATATCAATGTTTCCTGATACTGGTTAGTACAAGGCCACAAATCCTAATTGGTTGAATGAAACTTGATGAATGGTTCATACTTAGAAAGGAAGTTGATCCCCAGCATGATTTTGAACTCAGAATATAAAGGATTAACCTAAATTCTGAAAAGTATTTAGTTCAGCATTCTAAGATTTCTCCACATCAATCATTTTTAGAAATGATTCGATCAAGAAATGAATCTCCATGCCAAAATTAGGCTGGCTGAAATTTATTGCTGCTCTACTATACTTGAGTTATTTTGTTCCATAAATACTAAAACCTCTTCAAATATATTATACCATTTCTTTAAAAGAACTACTGAAGGAACAAACATTAAAAATTGAATACTGAAAGAAACTAGAAATGATAGAGCACAAATAGTACTGTAACATTAATATTGCAGTTTACCCAGTGCTATTTAAGAGATCACACAGCAAAAATATTCAAACATGGCTTAAATACTGGTTTCAGTCAGACATTTAACCAGCTACTGTAACTGATCAAATATTTTCTTCAAATTAATATTTAAGCAGTGCTTAGGGCAGCAAGCTGGTAAAATCATTAGCACATCATGTTAAATGCTAAGCACCATTTCACCTATCTGTACATTCTGAGTTCAAATTCTGCTGAGATGCAATTTGCCTTTCATCCTTTTGAGGTGATAAAATAAGTCCAGTTGAACACTGAGCTCGATGTAATCAATCTGCCACCTCCTCTGAAATTGCTGGCCTTGTGCCAAAATCTGAAACCAATATTTAAGCCATGTTTGACTATTTTTGCTGTGTGATCTTATCAAGCTAACAATAAATTGTTAGGCTCTGGTAACTTTTCTCACTAGGTAAATCCAAGTTTCCTGTTCAGGATTGCATATGCACCGTAGAGTCAGTAATAGTATTAATGATAATAGGAGAACAGAGATTTTTCACATCCATAATTTTATTTAACAGTTATTTACAGAATCATTTCGGGTCCCAAAAAGATGTTGTAAAGAACTGTTAAATAAAATTATGGATGTGAAAAAATCAGTTCCCTTATTATCATTAATACTATATATATATATATATATATATATATATATATATATATATATATATATAGCACATGATCATGTGACTGACCAGACTATCAGATCTTGTCACACATCACTAGTCACAATGCGCTTTGAATGATGCTATCCAAGTATGGCAATATGACCAGACTTGTATGTCTATTATTGAAAATTGGAAATGAAGGACAATGCTTGCATGACAGTGACACTTTTACAACTATCATGCAATGTCAAGATACAGTAATACAAGCACAAACATGTGCGCAGGCACGCAGACACACACACACACACACACACACACACAATAGATATATGACTGGCTTCTTTCACATTCCGTCGACCAACACACAAGGCTTTGATTAGACCACAGCTATAGTAGAAGACACATACCCAAAGTGCCATGTAGTGGGACTGAACCCTGAAAATATGTGATTGGGAAGCAAAGTTCTTGCCACACAGCCAAGCCTAATATAATATCTCAGATGCCTATCACTGCTTCCATGAGGCCCAATGCGCTAAAGGTGCTTTTTACGGTGACAAGTAAAAAGCATCATTTGAGCATTGGGCCTCATGGAGACAGTGACAGGTCTTTGACTATATATTATGCTGTGTAGACCTGACAAGTCAAATGAGACTGGAGTCATGGCCAATGTTGGTGTCAGGTAAATGGCACTCATGCCAGTGGCACATAAGAATACCCACTATACTCTCAGAGTAGTTGGCATTAGGAAAGGCATCCAGCCATAGAAACTTTGCCAGATCAGATCGGAACCTAGAGCTTACCAGTTTTCAGTCAAACCGTCCATGCCATGCTGGCATAGAAAACAGACATTAAATGATGATTATATATATATATATATATATAATCATCATCATCATCATAGTTTTGCCTACTGTCCATGCTGACATTTAATGTTATAGATCCTAAATTACATGATGTAATTATATTTGGATAGTCTTATATCTCTCAAAATCTTGGTAAAACCAATAATTAGAATTGAGGAAAAATATATAAAAAAACAAACTTGTAATGATGACTTACTTTTCAAAAAGCCATTCCACTAAAGGTTTGCCAACTTTTTGGTAAACTTCTTCATTGCTGGAATCTTGACCAAAAGCAACATCAAAATAAAATTTGTGCTACAAAGAATAGAAAAAAAGAAGCAAAGAGTGCAGATATTTATTTCTTTGCAATTATTTATGAAAAAAATGTTTGCTTATTACTGATATTGTGTCAACCCTTCTCTATGACATACTGGTTAGTTTGTTAGATATTTAGGTGCAACCCAGAGATCAAGAACAACAAATATTCCACCATGTCTTTACCAGATACAAGTCACTACTATTTGTATACATCATTAAGGAGGTGTTTATCTTTTTGTTTGCAGTGTCATCATCATCATCATCATCGATTAACGTCCGTTGTCGATGCTGGCATGGGTTGGATGGTTTGACTGAGGTCTGGAGAGCCAGCGGCTGCACCAGGCTCCAATCTGGTCTGGCAGAGTTTCTACAGCTGGATGCCCTTCCTAACGCCAGCCACTCTGAGAGTGTAGCGGGTGCTTTTTACATGCCACCAGCACAGGAGCCAGTAAGGCAGGCCTGGCAATGATCATGTTCAGATGGTGCTTTTTATGTGCCACCAGCACAGGAGCCAGTCAGTGGGTACTGGCATTGGCCACATTCAGTTGGTACTTTTTACATGCCACAGGCACAGGGGGCCAGTCTAGCAGTCCTGGCATCATCCACGTTCGAATGGTGCTTTTTATGTGCCACCAGCACGTGAGCCAGTCTGCAATATTGGTTTTACTTGACTCAACAGGTCTTCTCAAGCATATCATATCATTGCCCGACACATCAAGAGTATTTTTAACAAGGCTGGACATGCATGGCTGCGATCTCACTTTAGTTACTGGGTCTTCTCAATCACAGCATATCTCCAAAGGTCCTGGTCTCCTGTTATTGCTTCTGTGAGGCCTAATGTTCAAAGGTCATACTTCACCACCTCATCCCATGTCTTCGTGGGTCTACCTCTTCCACAGGTTCGTTCTACAGTTAGGGAGTGGCACTTCCTCACACAGCTGTCCTCATTCATATGTAACACATGGCCATACTAGCACAGTCGCCTCTCTTGCACACCACATTTGATGCTGCTTATGCCCAACTTTTCTCTCCAGCGGATCATATTAGTTTCATTTCTTTCAAGCCTATGCATGTCCTCAGCATTCAAGGCCCATATTTCACTGCCATGTAGCATAGCAGTTCACACACATGCATTGTACAATGTGAACTATTTCTGCTACCTTGGGAGCCATCTGTCAGCACAGGTAGACCTCAGCGATGAAATCCAACACCGTCTGAAGTGTGCAGGAACAGCTTTCGGCAAGCTTCGAACAAGAGTTTTTGCTGATCGGGACATCCGAACCGAAACCAAACTCATGGCGTACAGGGCAGTCATTATTCCAACCCTCCTTTACGCATCCAAAACCTGGACCCCGTATAGTCACCACCTGAAAACGCTCGAGAAATTTCACCAACGCTGTCTTCAGAAGATCCTTAACATCAGCTGGGAAGACAGAAGAACAAACATATGCGTGCTACAAGAAGCAAAAATGACCAGCATCGAAGCCTATGTCATCAAAGGCCAACTAAGATGGAGCGGCCACGTGGTTAGAATGACTGACAAACGACTTACCAAACAGATCTTCTACTCCCAACTCAAAGACGGCAAGCGTACAAAAGGAGGCCAGAAGAAACGCTACAAGGACTCCCTGAAAACGAACCTCAAAAAGTGTGACATCGACTTCACTAACTGGGAGGAAACGGCAAAAAACAGACCACTCTGGAAAACCACCATCCATGAGGGAACGGCGACTTTCGAGTCGAAAAGGTCTGCAGAGCTGGAGGAGAAAAGACGACGATGGAAGGAGCGCCAACAACAACCACATGCGACTCTCCCTTCCGGCACTAGATGTCTGCACTGCGACCGATCTTTTCAAGCAAGAATTGGTCTTATCGGTCACCTACGGACTCACCAGTAAATTTGCACGAAGACCATTATCCTCAACCTTGAGGGATTGCCATCACATCACGCTGAATCTCCCTGAGAACTACGTTAAAGGTACACGTCTGTGGAGTGCTCATCCACTTACACGTTAATAAATGAGCTGTGACGTCACTGGTACCAAGCTGTATCTGCCTTTGCCTTTCCCTTGGATAACATCGGTGACATGGAGAGGGGAGGCCAGTACGCATAGGCAACTGCTGGTCTTCCATAAACAACCTTGCCCAGACTTGTGCCTCGGAGGGTAACTTTCTAGGTGCAATCCCATGGTCATCCATGACCAAAGGGGGTCACAATATATATTATATTTAGAAGGTTGATTGTTATAACCAATCAGGGAGTGACCATTCGTTTCACACCTATAAAGTGCTTAGCTGTATAGGTGACTCATCAGACTTAAATGGCCAGAAATACATAACCTCTCTGCAACCGGAGGGAAGAAAACATGATGGTCGGTTAGCTTTGTAAACAAAAAATGTATCCAGAATGACCCTGCAAGTCCAAAACTGATGGTCACTCTCTGACCAGCCATAACAATCAGTCTTCTAAATATATTATTGCTCTAACATTTAAAGTAACACAAGCACATGGGATGGCGATCAGACCAGAAAAGAGCATATCAGTTTAATATCCATTTTTCCATGCACAGGTGAATTCTTTGAGGGAGATTTTCTATAACTTGATGCCTTCTCTGTTGCCAGCCATCACCTGTTTCCAACCAAGATTTCCTCATGGCCAGACCTGCTTCCACAGACTGCAAATACTGAACACTGCCTGTATGATGGTGATGCTTGATAACAATTATCACATGATCTCAAGACAAGGGGTCTCTCTCACACACACACACACACACAAATGATGGGTTTCTTTCAGTTTCCATCTACCAAATCCACTTACAAGTCTTTGGTCAGCCCAGGTGAAAGCTAGTTCAAGAGCACTGATTGATTTACACCCACTGAATTTACGCAGTTTGGGAATGTTGGTTTTAACCCCTAAATATCCAAAAGCTTCACTATAATGATGACTTTCATTTACAATAATCATACAATGTGAAGACAAGGAAACACATGCATGCATATATACACATATATATAATGTACAACACACAACAATCAGCAATAGATTCCAAATGTTTCTGAGAAATTTACTTACTATAGACTTGTATCCTTTGTTGGAAAATGTCTTTCAATGATTTAATAGTACAGCAACCAGACATTGGCCTTGTAAAATTAGCTAAAATGTCAACTTTTGGCTTTTTTCAACTTTTGCTTCCTTTGTTTACAGTAGCAGTTATCTGTCTTGTATGTACAATTATCTCATTTCATATTTTAGGGGTTAATTCCTCATCTGCTTCTAATTAACTACCCTCATATATATTTGTGTGTGAGTGTTATTGTTAAGCTATTTTGCATCCATTATTACATGCTAGTATAAAGTAAGTTGTCAGCTCTGCAGCTAGATGTCATTCCTACATTTAACCACTCGTGAAATAAACTATGAAATAAAATAGCAGTTACTCTTTTCATTCAGATGGACTGAAAGGCAGAGTTACATAAGTGTGTTTCTTGATAATAGCTAGGAATGAATGCAGTACCTTAAACACACATTCATTTGGCTTAAAATATTAGATGCAACATTATACAGAGAAGAAATAAAGAGGCAAGTTAAGTGGGCATGAGAGATTTTGGCAGAGCCATTTTGATTCTGCTTATTTGGGGTTAGTGATTTGATGCTGACTTATTTGACATCAGACATTTTTAAGGTTTCTCTTCATTTTCTCCCTCTCTCTATCTGTGTGTATATTTCAGCATATGTGTGCATGTGTGTGTGTGTGTATGCTGTTACTTCAAATGAGGTGTTTAGTAACAGACCTTTGTAAGCACCATGGCTTAATACCGAGAAAAACGCAAAGTTTCATGACTTTCAGAATGCGATCTCTCAGCAAGGAATGAAGTTAGTAAGTTGATTTTGGTCTTAAAATGACCATGAAGACCTCCTCTAATCATTCCACCAATGTAAAATTATTTATTTATGTATGCATCTGAAAGATGAAACAATAACTGGGTTTTTCTCATTTTGTAGAATATACTGGTACAACGAAACGGCGTATCGCATTGCATATTTTAGCCATAATATCTAGAGAAAACAGACACCCCGCAAATGTATTATTTGTGTTTTAATATACCAAGGTAAGTATCTTTAAGAGGTAAGTAAAATAAAATAGTAAGATAATAGCCCATTATCATTATGATGGTAAGAAGGAATATTAGAAAATGAGCCATAACACCTTGAAGAACAATAATGGTTCAACACCAAACTCATTGATTGAGCGTGTGTGCTTATGATGGTGTGTTACTAAACTCACTGGTACAAGTTTGGGTGAGCGAGGATCATGTCACTAGCATCAAGGTACAATTTTTTTCAGCCAGATTTTCGACCTTATTGCAAGCTTCACCTGATTCTAGATGTCAAGACAAAGAAAATGATATACTAACCTCGAAAATGGCTAGGGTGGTACTTATGACACTCTGTTACTAAATGCCTCACATGGAAAAAAGTATTGTTGCCAAAACAGTCTGCATGTCCAATCAGCTGTGCCATATCATCAGCATCCAATCAGCTGCACCCAAACCTCTCATTACATCATCATCATCATTTAATATCCATTTTACATGCTGACATAGGTTGGACAGTTTGACAGGATGAGGGTTAAGATATAAGAGGGTAGAACAGAGCATGTACTTGTTCTAGAGGAGCTACATGGCTACCCACATTTCGAAGAGAAAGCACAGGTGTCTTGCTATAGAGAAAATACATGGCTACCCCACATTATTTAAGGGTGGGTGGGAGTAGCTGGGAAGAAGATAAAGATGCATACATTTGATGAAAAATGTATAATTTACCTGTAAGATGTATGAAGAGAGATCAACTGCTAATTTCATTTCATTGATTATAACAGTGTTACCATCCTTTACTTCAACTACATCCATTTCACTTTTCCCTTTTAAAGGTCTTTTGCGGACACAAACTTTAATTTTTTCATCTCTCATTGAACGAGGACTACTTGCTCGTACCTTTTTCTTGTTCTTTGGGATTCCATAATTGTATGAAGTATGATGAGTGACTTTTTCAATTGGACTCTGAGGGGAACTGCCTGAACTATCTGATAAATTAGCTGAGTAATTAAAATCATGGTTCTCAACAACCTTAGTTGACAGAAAGTCTGTATTAGAAAAATGTTTACGAGACGCCACCACCACAGATGCGTGTTGAGATCTTGCCTCCTTTAGAGACTGCTCAAGCGCCGAGGGAACTATAACAGTGGAAGGGGAAGTTGAATGAGATGGTGATGATGGGGGTGGGGGTGGAGGGGTGGATGACCGCGATACTGCTGCTGTTCTCTTGGGGTTGCCACAAAAGCTGTGTGACCGTTTGTGTTCAAGTTTCTGGCGAGGTACTGTTGTTGCATGACTGGATGAATTAAAAATAGATCGTAGCAAGTTAATGAGTTCATAGAGGCGACGTCTTTCATCTGTAGTGTTTAGCCCGAATGCTCCATAATCTCGAGGTGTCAGTTTCACTAACGACTCAGCTTTTGATATGCCATGAGTTAAGAAAGAGGAGTAATATCTCTCAAGATGAACCTCCCGAAGACAATCATACAGGGTTCCCATGACTTAACCACTGAAATAGCCAAAAGAAAATAATAATAATAATAATAATAATAATAATAATAATAATAATAATAACGATAACAACAATAAATTTCAAATTTTGGCACAAAGCAAGCAATTTTGGGGTAATGGGTAAATTAATTACACTGACCCCAGTACTCAACTGGTACTTAATTTATCGACTCTGAAAGGATGAAAGGTAAAGTTAACCTCAGCGGAATTTGAACTCAGAGTGTAAAGATGGACAAAATGCTGCTAAGCATTTTTCCCAGTGCGCTAACAATTCTGCCAGCTTGCCACCTTATCAGATGGGTAGTTATGATGGATTTAATGGGCTTTGTATATTTTAAGCCAGTGTCACTTTGATGGCATGCACAGCTCTCTCACTCTAATAATAATAATAATAATAATAATAATAATAATAATAATAATGGTTTCAAATTTTGGCACAAGGCCACCAATTTTGTGGGAGGGGAAAAGTCAATTACATCAACCCCAGTACTCAACTGGTACTTATTTTATTGACTTCAAAAGGATGAAAAGTAAAGTCAACCTCAGCAGAATTTGAACTCAAAACACCAAGACAGACGAAATACCACTAATCATTTCACCCAGCTTGCTAATGATTCTGCCAGCTCACACATTATTATTATTATTATTATTATTATTAATAATAATAATAATAATAATAATAATGATAATAATAATAATAGCAGCAGCAGCAGCCCAGAAGGAATATGAGACACCAGACAATATAGCAAGGCTTGTCCATTGGACACTTTGCAACAAGTATGGACTTGACAGAGCAAAAAATTGGTATGGCCACAAACCTGAAGGCATCGTCGAAAATAAAAATGCAAATATCCTATGGGATTTTACGATTCAGTGTGACCACGAGATAGAAAATAGGAAGCCAGACATAGTCTTAATTGAGAAAGAAAACAAACTATGCTGGATCATAGATATAGCATGCCCAGCTGACAACAAGGTATGGAATATGGAAGAAAGAAAAGTTGAGAGATATGACAGGTTAGCTTGGGAAGTTAAGCAGTTGTGTCAATGAAAAAGATAGCAGTAGTACCAATAATTGCCGGAGCCCTCAGAACAGTAAGCAAAAATCTCAAAAAGTACATAGAACAAATAGGGGCTGCAATAAGGGTGGGGCACTTGCAGTAAACAGCACTGCTTGGAACCGTCAGAATACTCTGGAAGGTGCTCGAAAATTAAGAGGTGTTACCTCATTTCACTGGTAGTGAATAGCTGACACTGCAGTACATCTCTACCAGCATTAGAAGCTGTGCAAAGGCAATTATAATAATAATAATAATAATAATAATAATAAATATGATGACGATAATGATTTCAAATTTTGGCACAAGGCCAGTAATTTTTTTTGGGGGGTGGGGTTAAGTTAATTACATCAACCCAGTTCTCAACTGGTACTTATTATATCGACCTTAAAAGGATGAAAGGCTAAGTTGTTGTTGTTATTGTTATTGTTATTATTATTATTATTATTATTATTAAGGCATTTGAAACACTTTAAAAAGTATAATTTTCATAATGGGGTTTAGCCAAAAGCAGTTAATAAATTGGTATGAAAAATCAAAAACCTGGAAGTAAATTAAGTATTTATATAAAACTTAACAAAAGATATTTAAAAGAAATTTCAACATTTTTTGCTTCATTAGGTATCTGAGAAGAGGAGTATTAATTCAGATTTGTCCTTAACTTATCATATTTGAGACTAAGGTGATGAATTGATAGAATCATTAGTGTTGAACAAAATACTTTGCAGTATTTATTCTGGCTCATTTTACATTCTGAGTTCAAATCATATCAAGGTCAACTTTGTCTTCCATCTCTCCCAAGTTGATAAAATAAAATACTAGCCAAGTACTGGGTTCCCAATTTGAGAACAATTTCTTCTCAACCTCCTATCAGTCTCAGAAGCCCTGTAAGAGGTCATAGGCAATGCCTCCCCTCTTGGTCTAAAGATAAATAACAAAAAAAAGCAGAAGATATACAACTTAACCTGAATCAATATTTGAGAATTTCAGAAAGATTTTTTTTTAATTATTTCTATATCATTTTATCCACAATTTGCGATACTTGTGTTACAGTAATCATGTTAAATGGTGCCACAGCTGACTATATTGATAGGATATAGGCTGCATCACTGGTATTGCATCATGCTTAGGTTCAGTATAACTAGAACTGGACACCTGGTGGGTGTACTTCCACTGACTTATAAAATGATTCAGTACAACACATGTAAACCGATCACCTCAACCAGACAAACTGCCTCCAATGTACCCTCATCACAGCATTGACATCATGAAACTGATAAGAGTGAGAAAGCAAGTGTTTGATACTCTGACCAGCCAAATTGCTAACTTAAAATGTATGTTTGCTCCAAATGACATTAGCCTGTGTCTTTAGGTAACCTAAAAGGTATGGCAGTGGAGGCACAATGGCCCAGTGGTTAGGGCAGCGGACTCGCAGTTGGCGAATCGCAGTTTCGATTCCCAGACTGGGCGTTGTGTGTGTTTATTGAGCAAAAACACCCAAAAGCTCCACGAGGTTCCAGCAGGGAGTGGTGGTGACCCCTGTTGTACTCTTTCACCACAACTTTCTCTCACTCTTTCTTCCTGTTTCTTGAGTAACACTGCGATGGACTGGCATCCCGTCCAGCTGGGGGGAACACATACGTCACAGAAACTGGGAAACCACGCTCATGAGCCTGGCTAGGCTTGAAAAGGGCGACGAAAAAAGGTATGGCAAACTGGAGTAAAACCAATCATTGCATAATTCTCTGTAGTCTGGATGATTCAACCAATCTGACAATATCCTGGGGATCAGAATATGTAACTTGATAGGATATGGATCACTAAAGGTGGTTAGCTAAACCAACAAGGTTAAATTGAACAGTTACTATACTGTGACTATGGAAAAGACATTTAACATAGACAAATTTATTGTTAAGATATAAACACTTTTGAAATACTCCCTTTCTTTGTGGATCTAGAGTTTCGAATGATAATAATTTTATCCTATAAAAGAATACCAATAAAATAATAAATGCTCCCCAAAGTTGATATAAAAAAATTTGTGTTGTAGCTGCACTTTAGTTGCTGTATAATTGTAAAACAACTGTGTAGCATATTGTTATATTTTGGAATGGTCATTTTTTTTTCTTGCCAAATAAACACATACACTATATATATATATATATTCTTCACTCATTTATTATTGGGGAAGAAAAAATGACCATCCCAAAATATAACACAAAATTTCAAATCAGGAATCTAGCAAAACAAATTCATAATTTAACTATGAAGCAGTTGCAATAAAAACAAAAAATGTACTTGAAATGCAATGATTAACTTCAATGGGAATAATTTAGCATTCATTTACAACCAAATATCAAAAATTATTTAAAATTTGAGGTGTTTAACCCTTTCACTACCAGCCCACCTGAAACCACAACCTGGTTCTTGATAAAAAATCTTCCTGTTTATAGTGATCTGAATTTAAACTTTTGTTGAACTGAAGAGTATAATGCTTGATGGATAAAGTGTTACATTATAAATCAAAAGGTTTTCAGTTCAATCCCAATAGCTACAGTTCTGTTTCGTCCTTGGAGAAGATGCATATCTTTACTTACTGCCATCGATATGACAAAACAAATGGATACTTTTATTCTGTATGATTTGCTAGTATTTATGAAAAGTTTCCAGTTGTTTGAATACTAGCAATCATCAACATCATCATCATCATCCTCATCGTCAATTAAAGTCCATTTTTTATACCAGCATGGATTGAATGGTTTGACAGTTAGCAAAATAGAAGGACTGCACCAAACTCCAATGTCTGCTTTGGCATGGTTTCTACAGCTAGATGCCCTTCTTAATGCCAACCGGTTTACAGTATGTACAGGGTGCTTTTTACATGCCAGTGGCACTAGTGAAGTTGTCAAGTATCTTGCAAGACACAAAAAATAGGAAAACAACATGCAACTATAAAATTTGCAAACTGAGAAAACCCATGGGAGATAACATTAGAAAAATGAATGAAATAGAAGTAAAAAATCCATTATATCTATATTATTCTATGCATTCCTGTGTTACTGTCTATTTTGTTTGTGTTATGCTTTATACCAAGAGAGGAAATAATTCGAATGGAAAACTATGTACATGGTCTGATCAATAAGTATCTGGACTATTGTCACAATAATGAAGCTAGAGCATGCAGAGTGAAGCTGTTTGGCACAGATTGACCTTGAACTCTTCTGTGCATGTGCACTAAGTTTTAACATTCTAGCTCACTTCTGCTGTTTACAGTAGTGCTTGGAAGGAAGGTGTATAATGTGTGACTGTTGCATTGACCATGACAGAGAAAGTTGAGCAGAGAATCTGCATCAAATTTTGACAAAAGTCTGGCGATAACTGCTCAGAGGCCTGTGCAAAGTTTGCAAAAAGTTTTCATTGTTCTCAACACAATCACAGAGATTTTGTGCAACTGAAACCCAAGTGTCTTTTTGGTCAGCTGAAATCAAGTTTGACACAAAATTTGAAGACATGTATCTCATACCCAAATCTTTAGTTAAATTGGACTGAACTGAAATGTAACTAATCTGCACATCTTCTGATAACTCACAGATGATGATTCGATGATTTCCCCTCACAGCTGCACACACATCTGTGATGTTTTTCCCTTCTCGGTTCTGCTGTTACAAGTCTCCCAGAACATTTGTCATATCAACGTTTTTCCAGCCATTTCAGAAATGTCTGAACCACTCTTACACTTGTGTGTAGCTCCTACACTCATCTCCATACACTTTCTGCAACTTTGCATAGGCCTCTAAGCAGGTATCACCATGACAACTTTCTCTGTCATGGTCAATGTAATGATCACACACTACATACCTTCCTTCCAAGCACTGCTGTAAACAGCAGAAGTGAGCTAGAGAGTTAAAATTAGTGCAAATGAACAGCAGAGTTCAAGGTCAATCTGTGCCAAGGGGCTTCACTCTGTATGCTTTAGCTACATTACTATGCCAAAAGTCCAGATACTTATTGATCAGACCTCCTATATACACAAAAAGGGGAGAAGGGGAGACTGAGAGAGAGAGAGAGAGAGAGAGAGAGAGAAAAGAAGGTCTCTATTATTCTGTATTTGTATGTTCAAATTGCAAGCACATAGCAAAACAATGTCATGAAGATTTATAAATTTATGCATCGAAGGATATATCGATAGATAGTTAAATGAAAGTAAAATAACCTTAGGTAGTAAATAGTTGTGGGTGTAAAGCTTTTATCTTCTACATGTTGAAGACCAAAGGCTATAGCCATGCAGGGGCACCACCAGTTTTTTTTTTTTTTTTTTTTTTTTTGTTATTTGGTTTAAACACTTATCAGTATTATGAGAATAGACAGATACCGAAAGGAATGTGCAGATTTGACAGTTAATTAGCTAGCTAAATAGATAGATAGCTAGATAGGTGAGTCTACAGATATATGAAAAATATGCAGATAGAGAGATATATTAAGAGATATAAAAGTAGATATGTAGCTGAACTAAACTGAAATGAAAAGAGATAGAAATAATCTCAATTGGTAAATAACTTTGACTGAGCCTTGGTGGTGGTTAGACAGCAAAAAGTGTAGTTTTTTTTTTTTTACATATATAAGTTTGATCACTTTAATTCATGTTATATTTCTTTAAAATATAAAGCACACCATATCTGTCAAATATATTAAAAGAAGGAAAATAAATAATACCTTCTCGGTTCATTTCAATTATATTTGAAAATACAGTTTTGATTAAATGACATCTCAAAAGAATTTTTCAAAAGATTTCAAAAGAATTTTTTATTTAATTCTTTACTTGTGTTTAATATAATAAAAAAATGTTTTCAAATATGCTCATTTACACTGTAGAATTTCCACAGGTCCTCATAGTTTAATATAATTACCAGTCAACTTTATCTTTTATCCTTTCAGGAGTCAATAAAAGAAATACCAATTCATGGTGGAGGATTAGCAGAACTGTAAGAATTTAGACCATATGCCTTAAATCCTGCCATAGCTTACTTAGATGTTAGACTTAATTCATTGCTTAGTTTAACACTACCACCTGGCTACCTTGATTGCTGTTAACAGAATCCACTGTTTTGCAAGCATTCAGGTTAGGTCTCTAGTTGAGGTTATCTCCCTCTCTCCTTTTCTCACTCTTCCCTATCCACCAAGTTTTAGAGATCCTGTAAAAAGTCATGGGTGCTGCCTTCCCTCCTGACCACAGAAAAAAAGATTAAAAATATTTTTTGCAAGTTTCTAAAAAAGAAAGGTAATCTATCAGACATTTTTAAAAATCTAGAAAAGAAAATCTTCTAGCAAAATGTAAGATAATAATGACAGGAATTATTTTACGGCTGTCAAACATCTGTTATAAATAGAGATGACGCATGCTACCTGAAACATGACAAAGCTGTGGCTACCTTAGTAACAGAGACAATATTTGTTGCTTTGTCTTGGTAACTACTTGTTTATAGCTGAGTAGAATATTATTGAAGTAACAGTGACATTGAATCTATTGACAGGATTAACAAAATATTATCTTACAATCAGGTAATTAACCATTACAGGTTGGGGTAAGATTCAAAGACAACAGGTTTATAAAGGGCTTAAATGTGACAGCTAATTAAATACATATTTACTTTGTCTCACTCACAGAAATTATCTCCAAGCATAGATACATGGGTGTTATTGGAATAAAAATCTTCTTCACACAGTTAAAGGACAAGCAGTGCCAATTGGTTTGATGTGATGAGGACAACTGAGCAAAATTAATGCAGTTAATGGTCATTCATTCATTTAACATCTTTTTTATCATGCTAGCATGGGTTAGATTGAGACTGTTTGAAGCAGCATTTTATAGCCAGATGTCCATCCTGTTGCCAACTCTCATTTATTTTTCAAGTAGATGGTTTATATACTTCACTGGTCTCTAAACATGCAGAGTAACTCATTGTAATGTTAAGAAGGAATATAAGCATATCAGCATTTCACTCAGACAATAACAAGCAAACATTCATATACATATGTAATCATCAAGATCCCTTAATTGATGCAACCAGTCATTGGGGTGCCAGTCTAGATGCTTTTCTAGTCAGCCATACCAGTGGTCTCTGTTCTGTTATGTGTAACAGGTTTACTGTGTAATGACCTGTCCAGTCCTTGATGTTGTCAATCCAGAACTTTCTCTGTCTGCCTCTCTTTCATGCTCCTGCAGCTGTGCCCTGAAGAATGGTTTCAGACAGGGAGTTTTGGTAGGATACATGACTGTTCTAGGCAAGTTTTTGTCTTTTTACCTACACAAAGAGTGGTTCCTGTCAGCCAGTGTATTTGTTGACTAGTTGTCTCACAAAGCTGTTCATTTTGTGCTGTGTATGGATATGTAGCAGCCTTCTGAAGCACTTGTGCTCAAATGCCTGGATTCTTTGCTTCTATGTCAGTTATACGAGTCCAGCTCTCACAACCATACAGGACTAGAGAAATGTACACTTTGAGTTTCATTGGAAAACTAATGGAAATGTTTTTCCATATGGTGTTCAGCATTGTTATGGCAGCAGAGGTTAAACTGTTGTTACATCCTTTTGAGATCTGGCATCCTTGGGTCAAAGTGGTTCCTAGGTACTTGACAGTGTCCACTTTATCAAGTCTCTATCCATTTAGCATGATGTTGATTGCTATGTTTTGGTTGTTAGTATCAACCAGGATCTTGCTCTTTTCTGATCTGATCTCCATCCCATGTGCTCCTGATACTTTTTCTAGTCTAGTTGTGAGCACCTATAGTTCTGTTTCACTGCTTCCTAACAGGTCAATATCATCAACAAAGCACAGATTGGAAATGGGCTATCCTTCAATGGAAACAGAGGGGTGGTCTTGAACTGTCTCCTGCATAATGTTCTCCAGGAAGATATTGAAAAGCACTGGAAAGAGAAGACATCCTTGTTGAACGTTCACTGTTGTCCTGAAGAATTTTCTGATGCTCTTCATGAGAACTGCACTGCATGAGTTTTCTTTCAGTGCTTGGATTACTTCAATGAGGTTGTTGTTGAATTTGTAATTCTTCATCACCGGTCATAACTCATTATGCCAAACATGGTCAAAAGCTTTTTTGAAGCTGATGAAACTGTGATAGAGGTCAGACTGGTATTGCAGATGTTTCTTAGTGAGCAGTCATGTTAAATATACATATACATATATATACAGTTATACGCAGGCCTATGTTAAATATACATATTCACAGTTATACATACATCCCAAATGTGGGGTCAATTCTCTATTGTGGGTGCAAAGTCTCAGCAATTGTTGAGAAGAGCCTGTTTTGAAGGATTCTTTCCTAGCTATGGTAAGGATATGTTTTCGCTAGCTGAGATCCTCAGCAATAAAAGACATAACAATCAGAGAAACCACGAGGTCTCTTAATGAGTGCTGCTCATGTTTAATGGGTGATTGGGGAGTGCAATGGTGTTTTCTTGATGTGAGCATAACATGACTGCTACATTTCACCTTGTCATGCTATAATTGAGAAGTCGCATCACGCCAAGTAGAATCAAAGTCAGCCAGACATACAGGCATGTCCCTTACAGGTATTGGTGTCACATAAAATGCATTCATGCCAGTGCTGCATAAATGCACCCATGATATATATATATATATATATATATATATATATATATATATATATATATATATATATATATATATATATATATATATATCCCATGCTAGCATGGAAAGCGGACGCTAAACGATGATGATGATACACACACATACAGACACTTTGATGCATTTTTAATACAGTTAGTATTTGTTATTAAACACAATATCATCGTATATAATGTTATCCTATCTATGTATATGTGTAGTCTTAACGAAATTTGCAACCACACACTTTCCACCTTTGTCGCTCCAAAGATTTGGCACCAATCTCAAATCATCCCAATACCCCAAAAAGGCGATTTATCTCTCATCACCAACTACAGGGGTATATCTCTAATGTCAATTGCTGCAAAACTGTACAACAAACTGATTCTAAATCGTCTTGTCCTTTTTGTTGAACCTTTGCTCCGAAAGAACCAAAATGGATTCAGAGATGGGTGCTCAACGCTGAGCCAGATACTATGCCTATGCAGACTTATTGAAGAATCAAAAGCATTTAATCGCGATCTTGCAATGGTATTTGTAGACTTTTCTAAAGCGTTTGATTCTGTAGATAGGTACAAGATGTTTGAAATCCTTAAGCTCTATAGGATACCAGACAAAATCATTTCTGCCATCAAAGTCCTCTACACAGATACGTCTTCAACCATCTTAACCCCTGACGGAGAAACATCATCTTTCTCAATCAAAGCCGGAATACTGCAGGGAGACACACTCGCCCCATTTCTTTTCATCATTGTCATTGACTATGTGCTACGTATGTCAGTTGATACCATCTCTGGCAAGGGCTTTGAAATAAAACCAAGAAGTTCCAGACACCCAGCTGAATACTTGACAGACACTGACTTTGCTGACGACATCGCGCTTATCAGTGATTCTCTCTCCAATGCCCAGTCTCTTTTACAATCTCTCGAACAAGCCTCAAATTGTGTAGGTCTTTACCTCAATGAGGCCAAGACTGAATATATAAACAAGTGCCTGTCCAACAATGATTGCATCATCCATACTCTCAACAATGCGCCCTTAAATATGGTTTCTGATTACAAATATCTTGGGTCATACATATCATCATGTGGAAAAGATTTTCTAACTAGAAAGGGTATGGCCTGGTCAGCCTGTAATGACATGCATAAGATCTGGTCATCAAATCTAAGTAGAGACTTCAAACTTGAAATCTTCAAAGCCACAGTCAAACCAATTCTACTATATGGCTCAGAAACCTGGATGTTATCAAAGAAGCTTGAGAGGCGGTTGGATGGAACCTACACTTGCCTCCTTATGAGAGCTCAAAATCTCTCATGGAAGCGCCATCCAACCAAAATGCAAATATATGGGAAACTACCACCTATGTCATCTCTTGTGAAAGGTAGGAGAGTCCAGTTTGCTGGACATTGTTGTAGAGCTGAAAAAGAGGTAATTTCTACTCTCCTCTGCTGGAAGCTATCTACTTGCAATGCCAGAGAGCGCACACTCTCCTACCCTGATGTAATCTCCAGGGATACAGGCATCCAGCAACAGGACCTCCATAATGCCATAATGGACCGTGAAGTCTGGCGTAGCATGGTAAATTCCATTGTCTCAACCACGGTCGAACAATGATGATGATGATATGTGTAGTGAAAAATTGAGCCCATCTCATTCACATTATTGTCACCCTTTTGATGCAAACCAAACAAAAGAAGTGTATTGCTTGTTTATATATAACATGCAGCTATACAGTCAAATATTGTTATATACAAAATGAAAGGAAAGCAAAGCAAGCCAATATGTAGATATTTAGTATCAACTTATGTTGAAAAGAAAAATAGTAAAAGTAAATTTATCATTGTTAAAGCAACAGGGATATCTACACAAGTGTGCCCCAACAACTTTGTTTCCACATAACTTTCAGAAAAATGGATATTTTTTAATGAAATTTTCTACAAATATGCTTCAGATGGTGTAGATTTCGGTTATATCAAAATTTACTGTGAAAATATTTTTCTGATGGATGGGAGAGGAATTTCAGAAAATTCATGAGTCAGCTTTGCGTGGGTATTCTTAAATGAAATTTTCTACTGATACCTTTCAGAATATGTAAATTACAACTGGTAGGCATGCACACAAACATACTGACACACATCACAATTCTTTTTTAAATTTCAAGTTAAATTCTGCAATGTGTGATGCATGTCAGTATATATGTGTGTGAGCTCACAATTTTTATTTTGTCAGATTAAACTCCAATATAATCGTAATCTACACACTCTGGAAAGTATCTATAAAAAATTTCATCAAAAAATACCCATTTTTCTGAAAGTTTTAAGGAAACAAATCCAACTTGTATGAATTGTCCAAAACTCCTCTCCCTACCAAAGAAAAAAATTTTGCACAAATTCCAATATAATCAAAATCTACATTATCTGAAGTATATTTGTAGAAAACTTTATTAAAAAACTATCAATTTTTCTGGAAGTTATGAGGAAACAAAGTTGGGGTTGGGGTGGCACACATGTGTAGGTATGCTAAGCAGTGAAATATCAATTTTTAGTAGAATGCCAGAAAAGCATGCAAAAGTTGAAAATGTAAAATTCAAAGCAGACAACTGTAAGATGAAATATTGCAAAGCAGTTGTTAACAAAATGTGCATTTAATATTAAAAAAACAATGATGAATAAATGAAGAATATTAACTGGAAAAAAGACAATGAAACATAAGCTTTAAAAAAAGTCATAAGGATATTCAAACATTTAATGGATGCCAAGTAGAAATTCAAATGGCAGGATATTTGTGTTTGTGCATAAACTTTAGTCTGCTCATGAACACTTCATTCAGGCTGAAGTGAGTATAAAATAGGTTACTGTATATCATTGTGCATGTGTTAGCAGAAGTCCATAATAAAAATTTTTTTAAACTATATTGAAGACAAGTGCAGGCATGGCTGTGTGGTAAGAAGCGTCATGGTTCCGGGTTCAGTTCTGCTGCATGGTACCTTGGGCAAGTGCCTTCTTGTATAGCCTCGGGCCAACCAAAGCCTTGCAAGTGGATTTGATAGATGGAAATTGAAAGAATCTCGTTGTATATATATATTTATTCTTTTATTTGTTTTAGTCATTTGACTGCAGCTATGCTGGAGTACCGGCTTTTGTTTAACAAATCAACCCCAGAACTTATTCTTTGTAAGCCTAGTACTTATTCTAGTGGTCTCTTTTGCCAAACTGCTAAGATACAGGGACGTAGACACACCGACATTGGACGTCAATCAATGGTGGGGGGGGGAGAACAAACATACACACACACACACACATATATGTATATATATATATATATATATATATATATATATATATATATATATATATATATATACATATATATATATATATACGATGGGCTGCTTTCAATTTCTGTCTACCAAATCCACTCACAAGGCTTTGGTCAGCCCAAGGCTATATTAGAAGACACTTATCCAAGGTGCCATGTGGTGGGACTGAACCCAGAACCATGTGGTTGGTAAGCAAGCTACTTACCACACAGCTACTTATATATATATATATATATATATATATAAATATTCGTGTTTGTGTGTGTATCTTTGTATCTGTGTTTGTCCCACCACCACTTCACAACCAGTGCTGGTGCATTTTCATTCCTGTAACTTACCAGTTCAGCAAAAAACAAAAAAGACCAATAGAATAAGTATCAGGCTTATAAAAAACAAATAATAACTAGTGGGGTTGATACATTCTACTAAAAATTCTTCAAGGCAGTGCCCCAGCATGGCTGCAGTCTAATGACTGAAACAAGTAAAAGATAAAGATATATGTGTAAGAGACAGAGACTGTGTGTATGTGTTTGCACCTCCTCATTCTAGGATTTCATAATAATTGTAAACAAGTATCACTGCCATACAAGCAGTGTCATATTTCCAGTTTCCCATAGGGAAATATTACCTTGCTAGAAAACAAGTGAGAGTTGGTAACTGAAAGGGCATCTGGCCATAGAAAATCTGGTTTAAGAAATTCTGTTCTAACCCATATGAGTATGGAAAAGGGGACATCAAAACAATGATGATGATGATGATGAATTGATAACAAAATAAGTCACTGCATAATATCATTCAATAGGTAAACCAAGTGAAAAATAATTTTATCTTTAATCAAGTTTAATAGAAGGCAGTTTGCATGCAAATTGCAGATGGTTTCATGTGCTTTTAATTCACAAGTATAGCACTTATGGAAGCATACTGGAACCATAGTTACCATCCCACTCCAATTACACAAGAATGATGTCTCATATTTCACTGATTATCATATTAATAGATAGTTCAGTGAAATCCTTTCCTGATTCTCCAACAAATACATAATACATAAACAGGTTAGCATAATATGTAAACCTGTTTGAAGTTTTCAAAATTCACTTGCTAGAAAGTACATGATTATTTATGTATGTCTATAAATAGACACAGGTGTGATGGTGTCATTAAGAGCTTTGCTTCCCTACCACATGGTGGTACACAGTATGTTCAATCCTACTGTGAGCCAAGATGGACAAGTGTCTTCTATAGCTATAATCCCAGGCCCATATATATATCTTTTATCTTTTACTTGTTTCAGTCATTTGACTACCGCCATGCTGGGACACTACTTTGAAGGGTTTTTAGCCGAATGAATCAACCCCAGTACTTATACCCATGGTATTTATTCTATTGGTCTCTTTTGCCAAACCACTAAGTTATAGGGACATAAACACACCAACACCAGTTGTCAAGCGGTGATGGGGGACAAAAACAGACACAAAGGCACACACACATTGATATATACATACAGGGCCGTTGCTAAGCCCCTGCAACCCCTGCGGTTACAGGGGGCCTCCACATTTGAGGAGCCCCATGTTAAGATCAAAGTACATAGATGAGTCATCTATTTACTTAGATTAAAATGTTAACTGAAAATTTCAAGCCAGATGAGGAAATAAAAATACGAATGTGTACCATAATTAAATTTTAAATGAATGAAAAATGTAAATGAAAAAAGCTTGTCAATGAATTCCCTTGGGAGATAAAAGAAAAACAAAAGAAATCCAAAACAATGAAAATAAGAACAACTTTAACAGAAAAGACATGAAAAAGAAGCAACGGTGATGAAAGTTGGGGGATGTATACTTATACATACATGCAAACATACACACACAGGCATACGTACACACATTCATAGATACATCCACACACATATAAATGATTGGCTTTGATCTGTTTCTGTCTACCAAATCCATTCGCAAGGCTTTGGCCTGCTCAGAGAGACAGAGAGAGAGAAAGGGAAAGAGATGGATAGATAGATAGACGTGTACCAAACACACACGCATCTCTTAGTGTGTGACAGTATATTTTGCACCTAAAAAGAAGCCTGACATGGTTTGTATAATCAAGGTACTCCAAGTTTAATCTGTCTGGTGAAAGAGTGGACAGGCATCGTTTGTATGTAGTGGAATGGCTAAAATTTAGGTTGTTAGCTGTGTAGCTTCCTTGTGATAAATGGAAGACTGAATTTTGTGTGTGAATAGTTATATGTGTATGGATTCTGCTAAAGTTTGTTAAGTCTTGGTTTATACTTTTGTATGAAAGTATTTTCTTTGCTTATCCATGCTTTTATCTGTGGTATTCACTGAACATAGGTAGAG
Source organism: Octopus sinensis (assembly GCF_006345805.1). Classification (NCBI taxonomy): domain Eukaryota; kingdom Metazoa; phylum Mollusca; class Cephalopoda; order Octopoda; family Octopodidae; genus Octopus; species Octopus sinensis. The sequence goes on along the minus strand of NC_042998.1, from coordinate 137,867,429 downwards.
TGGGAAGACCTGGAATTTGGTAGACTTATTTTTTACACATATGGCTATGTGACCACTCATTGGAATCTGTCTAGTACTGGGGTCTTGTATTTGTTGTTGGTGAATGCTCAGTCTATTTCTTCCATTTATCACAAGGAAACTACACAGCTAACAACCTAAATTTTAGCCATTCCGCTACATACAAATGACACCTGTCCACTCTCCCACCAGACAGATTAAATTTGGAGTGCCTTGATTATAACTATGTCCACTTCAACCATGTCGGCCTTCTTTTTAGGTGCAAAATATACTGTCACCTGACACTAATGCACAAACATAGAGGGAAACGTACAAAAGGTTGTAAACTTAATCATGTGTTCATTCTCTGCAAACACTTGACAGAAAACATTCAGAGCATTGACTGTTTAGACTTCTTCAATCAACTGTGTCAGAATTAACTTACAACACCAAACATTGTCACTTCATACTAACACACAGATGTAACAAGGAACCTACAAAAATTTCTAAGACCAGTCATGTGACTATCCTTTACCAATCAAATCCCATTCAGAACATATACTAATTTGAGCCATGAACTCCCTATAAAAATAGAGCAAGCTTCAAACACTAATCAGAAGCAAGACAGCTGCAACATAAACCACGTCTTCCTATTTAACTTTATGAAGATCAGTGTAAACTGTGAAACCAGTTAAAGCTTTAAATATATAAATAAAAAATATTTTAACTATTCTTAGTGCATTTTCAACTTCTATTTCTCCTATATTTCTACCTCTGTGGAATAAAATAACTTTGTTTTATATATATATATATGCTTCTGTCGACCAAATCAACTCACAAAATTTTGATAAGCCCAAGGTTATAGTAGAAGACACTTGCCCGTGGTACAACACAGTGGGATGAACTTAGATCCATGTGGTTGGAATGCAAACTCTTACCACACAGTCATGTATATCTTCTTGTCTCTCTCTCTCTGCTCACATTCATGAATAACAGGAGTGGAAATTAAAAATTAAAAATCAACTTCACTGGTGTGAAAGAACCTACAAAAGTCACAGGTGCAACCCTTCTTCTTCCTTTAAATAATTAATTCATAATACAAAAAAAACATTAAAAAATTAAACAAGGCGTTTGTTTCTCATAATAAAAATCAGGTTATATGAGATGCAAGAAATATGATGCTATATGACAATAAAATCTAGGAAATGAATGCAGAAGATTCACAGAAACATGGTTATATGCTATGATAGATGCAATGGTCACTCAAAAATTTGAATTGTTATTTCAATGCTACAGACCTTGCAATAATAACAACAATGATGAACAAATATATTCAGAAGATCATTTGTTATTTGAAACCAACAATGCATCAAGAACAAGAAAGTCAAGTAGAAAGATATGCATACATAGACATAAACAGACAATATAACTGAAGCAGAATGAATTGAAAATGACTTGCCAGATGAGTAATGTTAACTTAAGAGAAAAGTCGAACAAGTGAGTTGAGAAGTAGAAGTCATAAGAAACATTAGTATTCAGGAGTTATGACAAACTGGTCATCATCATGATGATGATGACAATGATGATAATGATGATGTAACATCTAGTTTCCATTTCAGCATAGGTTGAACAATTTGACAGGAACCAGAGAGCCACAAGGCTGTATTGTGAATGAAAATGAATGCTGTATATGAGATGCAAATTGATAGTAGAGGATACCATTAATAGAGGCAGGCCAAGGGAAATTTAGAAAGTAGCTAAGTTAGACATGAGAATATCAGACTTCATAGATGTTACAAAACAAGATTCAAACATAATGATAATGTATTAAAAAGCCAACCAACTTAATATAAGCAAGGAAAACTAGACATTATACTAATATATGTGGTTTATAAAATCAAATGCAATAATTAATAAAAAGCCTCAGCTAACATCTAATCACAAGCTATCAATTCAATGAACTGCTGGGTGGGGTAATTATTGTTAAATACAAAATGGGGTTTGAAATGAATTTCAACAATGTTTTTACACAATGTAAAGTGGTTGGAAAATGAAGGAAAAGAACCTAGAGTAGAGAGGTCTCTTTGGTTTTGTCGAGGCCCTCTCTAGTGCTGTTGCCATGAGGAAACACACATAGTGCACTCAATAAAAATGGTTAGTGCTAAGAAGGGGATCCAACCAATGAAACTAATAAAAAAATTTAACATACAAGCAAAAACGTGGGGTATTAAATCATCAAGGAAAAAAGTAACTCCAAATAAGAACTGACAATAATCATGACATCCTTTCCAACACAAACCAACATGGAAAGGAAATATAAAATGAAAATTTCTATATTTAATTTTGTTATCATTTAAGTGCAAAAAGTTATCACAGCCTAAATGTGAAGAGAGCTTATCCTACCTTTATCCTCATTTTAATCCTGCTTCAGTTAGACAGGTTTCCTTCATTGCCACTGAATTATTGTCTATTAATAGTGTAAGAAATAATTGGAAGGTACAGTTGGTGTGAAGGATATAAAAAGCTAATTTTACTGTGTCTCACTTAATGTTACACATTTCTAAATTCCAATTCCACTAGTGTTGACTATGCATTCTCATATGCCAAAATTGATAAAATAGTATCAGTAATATATTATGGTTGATATTGTTCACTCTTTACAATCAGATTTTTTTATGGTGGCGGGGGTCCTCAGAAAAGTTTATGTTTCCATACAAGATGGTGCACAATTTCTACCTGTGTTCTAATCCATAACAAAGTTACATAAGCCTGCAAATTCAAATATTTAATATGTAGGCTAGATATTACTTTTTATGCTGGCCTTCATCATCTACTATGTTGGTCAAACAAACAAAATTCTGTTTAGAAAAAACTATTGAAAATTTTGAAATTTAATTAAATTCAAAAACTACCTTCATAAATAGGGGATGCAATTTATGACAAGGATCTAGCCATATAAACACAGAATAAGCTAGTACATATCCAACTACTACTACACATCTAGATACACAAGAAATACAGAAGACCCTACTAGAGATGAATTTTGCTGAAGATTAAACAAGGAAACCAATTGGAAGGTAATTTGTTAGAGCATTGCCTTGTCTCATAAAACTGGAAAAATTTTTATGTTACAGGATGCCATTTCTACAAGCCAGATGGAAAAATCTACTATTATGGACTGCATTACCATGAATAACTATAATTCTAGCGTTGCTACTGTGAGGAAATCAACTTTGATTCAGGTTAAAATTTGTTATTGATGTGGATTAAAAACAGCGTATGGCCATAAAGAATGCTTTAACTGTAAGCTGATAGGACATTTTGTAAAAGTATGTCATTAATATCATCATATTTCAACAGGTAATTTGTGAACCAATGTAACCATCAATATCACCCAGTCAAACATCTAAGTGAAATTTCCTTTGAACAATGTAAATAAACTCAATCAACAGTGGCTTGTTGGTAGTGATAGTGAATTGTCTTTGATTTATGAAGATATTTCTGAAAAAGCATTCAACTTAATCAGTACAACAACAGTAAACATTGTAGTAAGCAACTGCTACCAAGTTACTGAAGTTTGACTGTGAAATATCTGATTTTAATACCTTATCATTCATTGCAGTATTACAATTTCAATCACTTCAGTTTGAATTTAAAGGTAAATTTCCATGTTTGTCCATTTCTGCTGCATATGCTAATCAGAAATTTAATAAACATTTTTGACAAACCTTCAAAACACTGAATATTCAATGACACTAGGTTCATCAAAATTACAACTGGCCATCTTATACAATCAACAAAAACCTTAGCAACAACAGTTACTTGATATTGTGATACCAAAATCAATTTCTAAAATAAGCAGCGCTTACATTTTGTCAGTCAATTACTCTTTCACATTTGCCTTAAGAAAGCAACTTCTCAAGCTGTCACTCAAAGTTTTTCAGTACTCCTCCAAGTTCATAGTAACTGTAGCACTAAATTTGAGCGCTGTGAATATGAGGAATTTTTAAGTAGATAGCATATTCATATGACTGTAGCAGCCATACATCTCTTCAGATAAAAGAGATATATTGCTAGTGGGAAATAAAAGAGAAAATGATGAAGGTGTGTTAGGCCATCCCTTCAAGCTACAACGAAGTGAATGCACTACTTTCACCTCTCTATAATTTAGGATACACCATGACACATTTTCCTTCTCTTTCTTTTTTCAATCTGAGATAGCCCTGTGTTTCCTTTACAGCAAGATACTTGTTTTTGTCCCTCTGTCCATAGTTTAACCTCTCATCACCTGACACAAAGCTACGTCCCTCAATATTATTCCCTCCTCAGTTGAAGATCATGTCTTAAGAGTTACTTGGTGACCTCACTTGTGCAGGTGCCATGTAAAAAGAGCCCAGTAAACTCTGTAAAATGATTGGTGTTAGGAAGGGCATTTAGCAATAGAAACCCTACCAAAGTAGACAGTGGAGCTTAGTACAGTCCTCATGCTCGCCAGCTCCTGTCAAACAGTCCAACTCATACCAGTATGGAAAACAAACATTAAATGATGATGACTCATCAATTATCATCAAATGAACAAAATGAATGATACAATGGAGTTATATAGAAAACTACTTAGTTATGTCTAATGCAAACAAGATGATAAAATAATGGGACAAAGAACTCCACTTGTTTTAATGAATATTTGACTATTGCTTTATTGAACTGTGGATTCGATAAAAATTTTAACAAAATGTTATAATTATATTAGTCAGAGTGATGTCCTCATCTTGGTTGTTGCTTTCGCTACATTTCGGCTGTGAATGTTCCAACCTTTTTCAGGTGTCTTGTGATTCACCTTAGTGCATTGCCTGGGATTGAACTCAGAACCTCTATGGTGACTGCACTGCATGAATTAATGCCTTTATCCACTATGCTATGACCATAGGCAGTGTCAGAGTGAATTTTTTAAGGCTTTTAAACCTTCAATGATGTCTTATGTTACTGTGGAGGGCTGTCTTCATCTTGGGTGTTACTTTCTGAAGGTTGGGGCATGCACAGCCAAAAAGTAGTGAAAGTAACAATCAAGGTGAAGACACCATTCCAATTAATACATAATATAAAAATTCGTCATCTCAGAAATATAAAATTGTATTATTCAATCAGAATGGGGCCAACATAAGACATCAATGGAGGTTTATAAGCCTTAAAAATTCACTCTGATAATACCTCCAGGTATAGTGTAGTGGGTTAAGGTGCTAGTCAATGACTAATTATGGACATAGAATAGTGGGCAAAGAGGCTAGTTAATGCAGTGCAGTCTCCTAGAGGCACTAAGGTGAATCACAAGACAGAATGTTATAAGTTAAATAAGTAATCAACTCAAAGCAAAATGCATGACCTTTACATGTTGTTCAACTCTGGAAAGAAAATCAAATGACTTATAAATAAAAAAGGAGGAAGTTTGACGACAACCAGGCATGGTTCATTCATTGAAAAAATGCAATTGAAAAACTTTCCTATTTCCACATCCAAAGTCAATTTATAAGAGGACAGCATGATAGAAGTCGTTTATCTCCAGCCTCTACATCCAAGATTCAAAATGACTGATGAAAATTGCAAACCTTTGGATATGCTGTTACTTCAAATACTACTACATATACAATTACGATGCACAAACAATCCTAACAGAAAAAGAAAACCTAGCTGACATTTCTTTTTGAAAGTGCCCATAACCTTCACAGACTTTCTGAGCTTAGTGAGATTGATGTTATTAATACTCTGCTTAAACTGTTGCAAGCTGACGACAAAAGATAAGACAAAAACAGGGAGGGACCACCAGATGGATGGCTTTCTGGGAAGCGAGGGCTGGTCATAGTGTCTAGTGCAAAGCCATGTGGCTTGAACACAACATGGGTGATAAGAGGAGGAAAGAGAAGTGAATTAAGAGTACCTGAGTAGACGTGCCTGTCTCAAAACAAAGAGACAGAGAACGTTTTAATAACAGAAAATATAGAAAGAGGAGATAGCACAGCTGCGGGTCAGAGGTTAAAATGTATCAGTGAGTGATTTTATGCCAGTAAGTCGAGTGGCTTTTCTCTTTATAGTGTTTAGGATGTTTCTTGAATTATCTTATAATTGTTATGTTAATTACTAACTACAGAATTGTAAGATCAAGAAGATGCACCCTCGTCACTTATAAAAAAACTAGACGATACGACTTCACTTTTTAACAACTTCTGTAATATGAAATACATCGAGGTTGGGTACTGAATGTTTGAAATTATGGATTGCAAACAATATTTTTTTTTCTATTACATACTTTTAAATAACAAACTTATAGGATCTTTTCGGTTTGAACGGCAGTTTTTAACATAATTTCTAGGTAACTAAAAAATTTTAAACTTCGTATACTGGTAGAATGTGTTTATAGAACATCTTTTTCTCTTGGCTTTATTGAGAAAATTCTATGGTTTGTAAGATATTTGTTGGGTTTTTTTTTTCTTCAATTTCTGCAATTTCAACCAATCACTGACGTCTATTGAGGTAAAAACATTCTGTGCCGCATGAATATGTCCCTCGTTTAAGAAACAGATTGGGTTTATTTACATTTGTGAAGAAAAAAATGATACCCTTCCCCCCACTCCTAATCCTAACCCTAACTCTAAACCAGAATGAAATGCAATAGATCGATACTGGGGTCATAATTGTGGGTGACAATTTCATATGACACCGCTAGAAAAAAACTGCTGTTCAAACCGAAAAGATCCAACTTATAATACAGACAGATCCAGAAATTTAGTAATAAAGGCAAATTATGTTAAAGTATTTTAGCTAAGTAAACTGCGTAACTGTTAATTAAATGATAGACGTCTGCAGGATAGAGATCGGAAAACCTTATAAGGGATCGAGTTGTTCTGTTTCAAAATTAAGTTAATACAACTCGAAGTTATGCAAACTATTGGTTTATAAACAAACGATAAATCAATATTTTGAAAAGAGCATCAGCAGAATATTCCAATGTCTTAAAATTAAATCTTCATGGATGTCTATATTTAATCCTTTTTTTTTTTTTTTATGACGAAATATCTCTCTCCTGACTTGGCTTCTTAACTTTCTTCATAACGCATATAGTTTTAATGAAATTTTGCAGAATGTCTAAATGATTACGTTGATGAAAAGTTTTATTTATATATTTTAGTCAGAAAGAAAATAAGTCCATTTTTTTTAACCATTCAGTAACTTGCATATGATCATTGCACAACATGAAAAAAAAAAACTTTATCTTGGTTGATATTCATTATCAACAAGAAAATGGAAGGCACAATCAAAAATTATTAAACACTTTCAATTTGTAGTGGGTTAAAACGTTAACTTGGGAAGTTTTTTGTCATCTTACTTTCTAATTTTATGTTGTTAGTGAACAATATCAATCAGGATAAAGGCGTAGATTTGTATGTGCGTAGTTTGTGCAACACGATATCGAATGGTTAAAAAGTTACAAACTTTTTTCTGACTAAAAGAAAATTACAAAACATTTATATTAACATAATTGCCATTTCAAAAACTGGGAGTACACTAAACAATAATTATATGGAATAATTTTTATTCACCATTCACAAAATTACTCGATTAAGGTACATTATGCATTTCTTTAACAAATAAAGGCTTATTTTCAAAAATACAACGTCAAATAATACATATCACTGAAATAAAGACAGCTCCTGGTGCAAGTGAATTAAAACTAAATTGTATTGTTTATGTGTAATGTGTTCATTATATTATGAATGAAAGCATAATATTGAAATATATGAATGAACGGCTGCACAAATGATGGAGGGATGAATGAAAGATGAGTGAAGACGATGATAAAACTTGACAACTGTTAAGCAAATATTTTAATAAAAACAGTAATTAATGAGAAAACAAAGTTACAAGCATACAACTAGAAAATTTAATTGCAGGAAAATGAAAATTACAGTATATTTGTTCCTCCCGCCTTTATTCAAATTTGCTTTTACAGTTTATAGCAGTTAAATTTATATTTTTACTAGTAATTAACTGAATTAACAAACAAATATATACAATCATTTAATATATATTATAAATATAATGAAGTATTTAGAGATTTTAAATTGTTTTTTCTTTCATAAAAAGAATATTTTTACAAATATATAACAGATGAAAATAATGCGATTAGCATAAAAGGACACAACATACAGATAGAATGGATCAACGATATTAAAAGGGAAAATAAGATGCGATTTTATAAATAAACAGTCGTGTTTGTTATTTTTTTCTCAGTGTTGATAGGATAAAACAAGTGTTGCAATTATTAAAATCCAAAGCATTGCCAGCATTACAAAAGATAAAATACATACACATTTACATATGTTCTTAAACAGCACAGAGTGGATTATAGCAGATTCAGGTGGTCATTTTCAGTGAGTTTAAACGAGCACCACCCGAAGATATCTGAAGCTATGTTGGAGACAATTTACACGCAGCTGGGCTGTTGTTAAGGTAAAGTTGTCTTAGCAACAACCGTCAATTAGTCATATTCTGGGTCAATGTGCTCATAATATTAGAAATAAATGTCTTATTAAGATTTGTTCTAAATTTAGTGGTTAATCCTGTTTAATATTGTCGAAACATAAAATTCCTAAATCTGTGTAATAAGTAAACTTTATATTAACAATAACAAACATCGCCATACCAACCATAACAAAGTCGCCATATTGCCGAATAGACATAGATTCGAATTTGTTGCACTAAGCTTTTTCTTGTAAAATGAAATATATAATAAATCATATAATACATAATAGCTGTAATTTTTTTTAATTATTATTGATTAAATTAGTAAATAAGTAGTAAAATACGTAACAGTGTTTAACATCCTGTTTTCACGTGAGAGTTTGTAAACGAGAGTTACCTCCATATTTGTTGCTATAGACGTTTACTGTTTGATGAAAAAATGTCTACATTGTCACAATTTTTACCACAACCCTCTCAGAAAGTGTACGATCGGGATGACGAAGATGAAGAGCGACATAAACTTTATATGCAGCATGTAACTGTAAAGAGCATACGTGCTGCACCTCCGTATGGACACAGGAAGAACTGGATCCCAAGGACTCAAGAAGATTTTGGCGATGGCGGGGCTTTTCCTGAAATCCATGTGGTTCAGTACCCACTTGGAATGGGTCTTAAAAAGTCGAGTTCAAATTCTTTGGCTATGCAACTGGATTCACAAGGAAAAATTAAATACGATGCAATCGCTAAACAGGGTCACGGTAAGGATAAAGTTGTTCATTCTAAATTCCAAGATCTTGTTCCTAAAAATGTTGACGATAATGATCCAGAATTGGAACGTCCAGATACAGAAAAAATTGAGGAAACAACGGAGAAAACAAGACTGGCACTGGAGAAAATTGTTTCCAGTAAAATGTCAGCTGCAATGCCTGTACGTCACGCTGATAAACAGGCTCCAGCCCAATATATTAGATACACTCCTTCACAACAAGGAGTCTCATACAATTCTGGTGCTAAACAAAGAATTATACGCATGGTTGATGTTCAGAAAGATCCAATGGAACCAGCGCGTTTCAAAGTAAACAAAAAGATTCCAAGGGGTCCCCCTTCACCACCTGCACCTGTTCTTCATTCTCCCAACAGAAAAGTCACTGTTAAAGAACAGCAGGAATGGAAAATACCGCCTTGTATATCTAATTGGAAAAATGCTAAAGGTTACACAATTCCTCTTGATAAACGGTTGGCGGCTGACGGTCGAGGTTTACAAGGTGTACACATCAACGAAAATTTTGCTAAATTAGCCGAAGCTTTGTATATAGCTGACAGAAAAGCTAGAGAAGCTGTTGAGATGCGAGCACAAATTGAGAAAAAAATGGCTCAGAAAGAAAAGGAGAAAAAAGAAGGTAATTTGCGTTTACTTGCCCAGAAAGCCCGTGAAGAACGCGCAGGAATTCGTAGGGAGGAAAAAGAAGAAGAGGTTGCCGAAAGAGATGAACTGCGAAAAGAGAGATCAAAAGACAGACAACGAGATCGTAATTTGGCCAGAGCTGCACCTGATAAACGATCTAAATTGCAACGTGAAAGAGAACGTGATGTCAGTGAAATTATTGCGTTAGGTCTTCCAAATACAGGAGTTGGAGACTCTCAGGAAGTTCAGTTTGATCAGAGACTCTTTAATAGAACTAAAGGAATGGACAGTGGGTTTGGTGATGATGACGCTTATAACGTTTATGATAAACCCTGGCGCCAAGATCGAAGTATTGCTGATTCGATTTATAAACCATTCAAAAATGCTGATAAAGAGATGTATGGTGATGATCTTGAAACAATTATGAAAACAAAGAGATTTGAAGCAGAGAAAGGTTTTGCCGGAACTGATAAATCACGGAAGCGAGATGGCCCTGTTCAGTTTGAAGAAGATCCTGATCCTTTTGGTTTAGATAAATTCTTAACAGAAGCCAAACACGGAGGACAAAAACGTCCTACTCATGTGGATTCCCGATCCAGTAGTAAAGACTATGAATCAAGTCGAAGCAAACAAAGGCGACGCGAATAATTAATTTTTAGAAGTATGGATTAAAGTTTCATTACAACTCAGATATGTCACAGACGTATTTTTGTCAAACTTCAGTTTCCAAACGTCAAGATAATGAAGAGAGTCTCAAATACTGATATTTTCTTTGAAGAAATGATTGAAACTTCAGACTTTTTTTTTTGTTGTAAATATTATCTGTAAGTTGGAAAATAATTTCTATAACTATAAAAACCTGAGGAAGAAAATGTTTTCCTCTTTGCTTGTCATATAGGAATTTGATGTACCGTTTTTTGACAATATTATAGAATAATTATTTATTTTACAGATTTTATTTTCTTTGCTGTACAGTTAAAATACCTCTGACTTATAGAATGTGAATGCTAAATTCAATGTCTCCCATGGAAAGTTTGAGGCTGTGGTTTCATTATATTCTACATTAAGAAGCAGATGCATACATGCAAACAAATACACAAACATTCATGCAAATATGCATTCATGGATACAATTTTATTGTTTGTAAACATCAGTAAGTACTTAAAACAATTCAGTCTACATCTGGTGCCTCTTGTAATTGGTTGAACTAAAAAGGCGGTGAATGTCATCACTGTGCCATATCCTGTACCGCCAGTTAACAACTACATTACTCTGCTGTAACTCTGATTTAGGTTTACTTAAACATCATATCCTACAATTAATTGAAGCCTATAAGTGACAAATTTTATTTGATTTATTTCTGAAACATCATTCAACATTTTTCCCTTCCATTCCAGCTTTTTTTTTCTAAACATTTAACCAATTAAATCAATACATTTCTATAAATATACAAGTCAAATTTACTGTTGTTTCTCTTCGTTTTTATTCAGTACTCTTCAGTGTGTATATATTTTGTATCATAGAATATAACTTAAAATTGTTTTTTAACATTCCACTTTAAGCAAACAAAAGTTGCATCAACTGACTCTAATTTTGATCATAAAGCTTAATATTTTTGTTTAGATATATTACTTAACTAAACACAATATCTAGACCAGTACTTATAACCCTGTTACCAGTCTGGTGGCACCAAACAAGAAAATCTTACATTTCAAGGCTTTCTATGTAATATGCAGAGTAAATCCTCTTTATTGACAAAAGAGTTTTGTGATTTAATTGTGCAGCATTTTGTTAACATATTATTTAAAGCATGCATATGTCACTTTAACCATTACTATCATTATCATCCATTCTCAATGCTGGTGTGGGTTGGATGGTTTCACATCCAACAAGCTGCAGGGCTGCATTAAGCTTCAACATGAGCTTTAGCATGGTTTCCTGTAATTTAATTCTGTATCTTCTCTTGAAGTATTCCATAATAATATTACATATGTTTGTTAAGTGTTCATTCAATCAATGCTGATATATATATGATTGATCAAGTTTTCATTTCTCATTACAATTCTACATTTCTATCCTGATTTCATGCACTCTAATATGTTTTATGTTTCCATCCTTATCAGTCTCTGGTGTGTTATTCTATGTGGATCAAGAACAACATAAAGGCTACAAAGAAAACATTCTGATGACTTTGACAGCTTTGCACATTCTACTGGTGGGGTTAGTAGAATGCCACTTTGACACAGGTCTAGGGTTGATCAACCTAAACTGGGTAGCCTGGATGAGGGTGTGGTGTATGTTATAAGAGCCAAAACACCCAATGATTCTAAGAGACAACTACACTAACGATGTATTCAGGTATTGCATCTGTAGATGTATATAGAACTGGTTAATTACTTTCTCTGATAGTATAATTAAAATAGCCATCAGTTTCAACATCACTACTCTAAGATCTATGATGGCATGCTACTCAGAAATATCAAATACATTTCTCTGTTGGCACTTGCATAATTTTACGACTGCAATTGTTATTTTTCACTGTTATAGTTTTCCTAAGAAATTTAATAGAATGTCTTTTCTCTTCGTGAACATATAGCTATATATTCACTATTACCAGGGTCAACTTGACCTTTCATCCTTCTGGTGCCAATTTAATCAATTGTACCCATCTTCTAAAATGTGTGATCTTGTACCATGTTAGAAATCCTTATTTTCTCAAATAGTCTACTGAAGTGCTTATGTAACACTCTGTTTATGGTTTTAATATACCTATGTAATATTTTTTAAGGTATGCTCTCCCAAGAAAATTACCATTTGTAGCTGACTTTTATATCACAATTAGTGAACAGTAAGCCAATTACTGGTGCACTGCATTTATGATGGTGAAAATGACATGGGAATATCTAACACGGGGTATTTTTATTTAAAAGACCCAGTTTTTGTGGCCAGTGCTTCCAACCGAAGCTGGCATGGAAAATGAATTTATGATGATGGTCAGAAATATCTTTGTATTTAGTTATTAGTGAGAGATTATCAGTCGGGGGAAAATACGTTATAAGCTCTCTATTAGTACACCAGGCTAACAATATTGTTTAAATTAGTGAAGAACTCTGCATATTCTTATGAGAAGGTCTGAAGTTATTGTTCATCACCATTCTATATTGTAAATCCATGGTTGTGTTCCAGTTATACTGTTTTTTTACACAGTGATATATGAGGCAAGGTATTAATAATGGTCATTGCATATTTCTTTATATAGATATACATGCACTGAAAAGTGTTGGCATTAGGAAGGGGATCCAACCATGGCCAAACCTGACATTGGAGCTCAACATGGTACTACATCTTACTAGATCCTGTTAAACCATCCAAGCCATGCCGGCATGAAAAATGGGTGTTAAGTGTTGATGATGATGATGACACATGACATGGTTTTGTCAGACCCCTTTAATTGCACTGAGAATATGGCTTTCACTCTTGTACAAGCATCAGTGCTATCTGTTAGGTGTGGGTTGAGAGTCTTTTAGGCTTGCTGGTCACACATAAACTGCAAAGCAGTTGGTGCTTGGTATTAGAAAGCCTTAGAAACCAAACCAAAAAGGAAACCCAAGTGAAACAAGCCCCACTGACTCTAACCATCACGACCCATCTAACCCATGCTAGCATGGAAAGCAAATGTAATAAATAAGGATGATAATGATTATATATATATACAATCCCACTTTGCAGTATTTTCTTCAAGTGCTGCACTGTAGGATTATAACCTGATGGTTGCAAAGTGAGCTTCTTAACACAATTCTTAGAAGTTCTTTAGTTTTTATTTCTGCTCTATAAAATTGGATTTTTTTTTACACATTTTTGTTTTATGTTTGTTTTTTCTAATCTAACATGAGTTAGACAAATATGTTTTTGTGGCATTGTTTTACAACCAGATACTATTCCTGATGCTAACCCTTACCTCTTTTTCAAGTCAAGAATCTCTTATTCCATACAGCTTCGAAAACATGAAGTGAGCAGATATGTTATTGACAGAAGTACCAACAACAACACTGCTTGAATATCTACAATTTGTCACTCCCAGGCAACATCATACTGCATACTCTCCATTTTTAGCTCAAAAAGAGAATCCCTTTGTCTCTGTCAGAAGTTGTAGCCATATGTTCTTATTCTAGCTTCTATTCTTTCAGAATACCCTCCACTGCTACTTCAGTCACCTAGGTAACAGAAGTTCTCAACTACTATGAGAGCCTCCAAACATTGAAAGAATTTATCTCACAGGTGCTCTAACTACTCTTGTGCATGTGTCATTGTTTTTTGGGGGGTTTTTTTCTATCAACCTACCTGTGATCTTAGTGTATTTATTGTGCACCCATAATTCACAGTGAGTACACCATGTGGAATTCTTCCTTACTCCTTTTCCAGTAACAGCATGGCATTTCCCTAGTGGTTACAGAGTTTTATCTTTTTTCCTACTTAACTTAAATCTTCAGTAATTTTATTCTGAGGTACATGGGAATTAAATTTTATTAAATACTCAGGAGGCTCTCTTGAGCTTGTGGATAGTTTTTGTTACCTAGGGACCAAATTAGCAGTGGAGGAGTATGTTCTGAAAGTATAGTTGCTAAAATGAGAAGAGGGTGGAGGAAGTTTAGAGTTATTACCTCTGTTGACAACAAAAGGCTTCTCAGAGTGAAAGGCAGCTTGTATATGAAAAGCTATGCACCATAGTAGTGAGATGTGGGCCATAAATGTAGAGGATATATGAAGACTGTTGAGGAATGAAACTCGTGTGCTCCGATGGATGTGCAGTGTCAGTATGCATGCACAAGAAAGTGCAAACATGTTGAGAGAAAAGTTAGGCATGAGAGGAATCAGATTTAGTATGCAAGAGGGACAACTATAATGGTTTGGTCATGTGAGTGATGCACATTGATGAGGAACCTGTATAAAAAGAAAGTGCCAATCACTTAAAGTTGATGCAACCTGCAGAAGGAGACCTAAGAAGACATGGAATGCAGTAGCGCTTCGTGGAGATGACAATGAACCAAGATGTCTGATGATATGAGGTTCTTGAGAAGACCTGCTCACCTCAACAAAACTAAATCTAGAAGCAGTGTATTATGTGCTCTCCACATGTAACATTAATCTCCCCCACTCCCCAATGAACCTTGCTCACCTTGTCCAATACTTTGTATCACTCCACTTACATTCTCCTCCATGTACCTTGAGGGTATGTTGGGGCACATCTTCACCATCATCCTCTCTCTCTGACTATGGTAGCCATGTCTCTCTGCTACAGCAAGACACCCATTTCTGTCCTAACATGGCTTAACTTCTCATTACCTTACCTGGCACAAAGCCACCTCCTTCAGTTGAGGGGTCTTTGTCTTGGTCTTGCATATTACTTGCTGATCATGCTAGTGCAGCATAAAAAGCACACAGTACACACTGTAAAGTGGTTGGCATTAGGAAGGGCATCCAGCCATAGAAAGCAGACAAAAACTTGGCACAGTCTTCTGGCTAGCCAGTTCCCATCAAACCATCCAATCTGTAACAATGAAAAACTTGTTAAGTGATGATCCATCTCAATTCTAGGTTTCATTTTCGCATCTAGAATATCTTCCCTAAATTCCCTACATACTCTTATAAATACAAGGTCATCAGCATACAGGGTGTTCCCATAGACAACTTGACACTTCTGCAATCCAGAGTACCTTATGCCTCTGATCATCTTATAGCAAAACCCCTTGCTTTCACTTTTTTCCTGTGCTATGTAAACTTGTTTTACTTTTAGCTATTTGGTATTACTCTTTGTTGGTCCTTTTCTTCCAGTCAGATTTCCTTTCAAAGCAGTGGACTAAAACTGAATAGTGCAAGTCTGGCACTGCTATTACTGCCAGCTCAACACTCATTATGTTCAAAATATTCATTACTATGAATGGGACCAGTTATCTAAGAATCCTGTGATCATCATCATCATTAGTTTAAAATCCACTTTTGCATGTGTCAGGCAGAATTTGTTACGGTAGTTTTTCTATGGCCAGATATCCTCACCTGTTCACTGGCAAGGTAATATTTCCTCACAAACGCAAGTTTTTCACAGAAGACTGGAAACAAAGAACATCACTTGATAATGCTCGTTTGCAACTATTACTTGACGTCAAGACAAATACACATGTACAATGTACTTCTTTCAGTTTCTGTCTACCAAACGCACTCATAAGGCATTGGTCAGCTCACAGCTAAAGTTGAAGACAATTGCTGACGGTGTTATACAAAAGTCACAATGCTGGGAAGCAAGTTTCTCAACCACAGTCACATCTGCGCCTACATGGAGAAATATTTATCTTTCATGTTCAAGAATCCTTTTTTTTTGCCTCAAATTTTCTAATTATAAGGAATATTTTAATTATTTTACATTTTTCAAACTATTGGATGATCTGGAAAAAAATAATGTCAACTTCTTGACATTTTATCTCTGGTATGTAGAGATGCTGGAGCAAAAGCAAACAGATGTATGCTTTGTACACATCTCAGAGTCTCTGCCAGACCTGTCATGACCAAGGAACGAAAGTACATATTTTCTGGATCAGTGGAGTAGGTATTCTTTTAACTAAGAAATAGATAAAATAGTTGAGGTAATCAGAGTATGTGATTGTCTACTACCTTGGTAGTCATGGCCAACACAACAGTGACATCTCTACATATGTACCACAATCAGGGCTTACAAATAGAAAGACTGCTTCTTTGAAACCACCCAGCAGGCTACCTTGAGAGTAAATTACATCAATCTCATCATTGCAGGTGGCAAATTTAATGGAGATATGCAGGTATGATTGTGTGGTTAAGAAACTTGCTTTCTGACAACATATCTTTGGGTTCAGTTCCATTGTGTAACACCTTGGACAAATGTCTTCTACTGTAGCCCTGGACCAACCAAAGCCTTGTGGATGAAATTGAAAGTAGCCTGACATATAGTATATGTATATATATGGATGTATTTATACATGTATATATATATATATACATACATAAGTAGATATATATGTATAGGTAGGTATATATTTGATCATCCCATAAATAATGCGTTTTTGTTCAATTACATGAACTAAAAGTCAGAGGGGGACAGGATAAACTACCTGCATCAACTTGCTATAAAAGTAGGTAGTAACTTTACCTTGTCCTTATTCTTAGTGCTAGGTTTGAAGAGTGCAGTTCGATTTTAACAGTTATTTTTTCAAAGCTATAATGGAAGTCACAAAGGAGCATATTCAGCATATTTTGGTTTATGAGTTTAATAAGAGCAACTACGCAATGGAAAGTGCAAGGAATATTAATGCAGTATATGATTGTACAATAAGTGTAAGCCAGTGTCAATGGTGGTTCCAAAAATTCCAAGCCAGAAACTTCAACCTAGAAGATATGCTTCATCCTGGGAGATCTGTAGAGTTTGACGAGGATATCCTACAAACTCTGGTAGTAGCAGAGAAGCTTGGATTTGGTCATTCAACCATTCATCGACACCTGCATGCCATCGGAAAAGTCAGCAAATTGGGTCAGTGGGTTCCTCACAAATTTCCAAGTCTAATCATGTGCAGAGAGTGAATGTGTGCTCTTTGCTGTCATGTCTCACAAATGAACCTTTTTTGGACCAAATAGTGACTGATGATGAGAAACAGGTTCTCTATAAAAATGTCAAGTGCCAAAGACAGTGGGTAGGGAAAGGAGAAACACTGGCACCCCAGGCTAAAGAAGGTCTTCATCCATGTAAGATATTGTTATTTATTTGTTAGGATATGAAAGGCTTAGTCCCCTTTGAATTTTTAAATCCAAACCAAATAATAACAAAGGAAATCTACTGCAGCAGTCCTGGGTTTCCTAATTTATAACATTTTTTACCTATTTCCTAAGTGAGCCATATATTAACTCACTCAAGACTTCTCCAACCAATTAATATTTTACGTGCATAACACTTCACATATGGAATACTTTATTATATACATGTGAATGTGAAGTCTTTCCCTGGTGAATAATGTATCATTCAAATAAGATTAGTAACTTTTGAATAAGAGCTAGACAGACCCAGAGACAAGATGGTTTGGAGAAAGAAAGCATGGAAGCTGAAAGAGCCTTCAATTGAGTGTAAGCTCAGAGAAAAACTAGTTGATACATATCACAAGTTAAAAATTCTGATTTTATTATAGGTGGAAGTAATCTACCATATTGTTTACAATACACTGACCTTACAAGTAAATTCAGTATATTTTATATTTGGCTTCATGGCCTTTAATTGTATATATCTATCAATGAAATTAATTCCTGTCCATTTAGCTTAAGGCTAGCGGATGAAATATATACTGATGTAGTCAAATATTTAACATTCATGATTTGAAATTTAAACTTTAGGGTCAATCGGATAATGGACTTGATGGCCATATCAGATTTCTCACTACTTCCTCTATTATTCTTTGCACTCAACACTAATCATCTCCTACTGAGATGTAAGACTGCCCCAACCTTTATACTCCAATTCGCTTCAGACTTTAGCAGTGGCAACACCATGAATAAACCTGCATGGACATGTTTTTAAGTTGAATGAAATTTGGATGCAGATGAACAAATAAGAAGCAAATGAAGACCACATTGTGAGATATCCATGCAGCAGAAACATATGTCGGACTGAAGTTCAACTTAGATATGCTGTGTAAATGACTGTAATAATAAAAACTGTGTAGATGTATAATTCTCCTTATTTATTTGAATTGTCTATATATATATACATATATATCATCATCATCATCATCATTTAATGTCCACTTTCCATGCTGGCATATGGGTTCGCCAGTTTGACAGGAGCTGGCCAGGCAGAAGACTGCACCAGACTTCTGTGTCTCTTTTGGCATGGCTTTTACAGCTGGATACCCTTCCTAACACCAACCACCCTGCAGAGTGGACAGAGTGCTTTTTATGTTGCATGAGCACAGACAACTGATATCAATTCAGGTTATATACTTTATATTTTCAGGTTATATACTTATACACTGCCATAAAATTAAGGTGGATATATATATATATGTGTGTGTGTATAATGTACTGTTCCATTTCCATAGTTGAAAATTCAACAAAAAAAGTACTCCATCTAGTGAGAGATAAATATTTATTTAATGGGCACAATGCATGCATTTAAGTGCTACTAATAGTTTTATATATATTTCAGGTATTATGACGTAAGATAATAGGTATATACAATTAGTACTCAGGTTGATTTTCTGCCTGAACTACAACTTTAAATGCAAGCAAGTTATAGCTGCCAAATGAAGATTGTCTATAGGCAGCGTTCCAGTTCAGCTGGTACAAGTATAAACATACAGATAGGCAAATAACTGGTACCAGGTCATATGACATTTATGATTTATACATTAATATAACATGATGGTAGAAAGGAATATTACAGGAGTTTCCACCCTTGTTATATCAATGTATAATTATGTACTTGACATAATCTGACCTGATACCAGTTGTCTGCTTTATTCTATTACACACACACACTTATATTATTAAATAATAAATCATATGGTATACACTTGGTAGCTTACTGGTAAAATATGTTCACTTTCACAGTGTTTGCTTGGGATTTGATTAATGAGAAAGATGGAAGATTAAAGATAGAAGATAATTTATTGATCACAATAATTGCTTTGACCCCTCTAGCATCAATCCATTATGGGTGGGATACTGAACTACTGGTTTTGGAGTATCCATCAGTGTAGGTGTGTCTCTTTAAGTGATTACCAATATGTATATATATATATGTAGAGAGAGAGAGGGTGGATAATAATACATATAAACACACTTGGGTTTAATCAACTGTCAGTGGGATAAGCTGGAGGTATTAGATAGCTTCCATTATCTAGGTGGATGATCCAAGAGTGTAGCTGTGAGAATAAGATCAAGCTGAGCAAAGTTCAGAGCACTCCTATCTCTGATGGAAATAAAGGGTCACTCTGAGAGAGTGACCCTTTATTTCCAACACTGCTACATGGCAGTGAAACATGGGCTACGACAGCCGAGGACATGCATAGGCTTGAAAGAAATGAAGCCAGCATGCTTTGCTAGATGTGCATTGTCAGAGTGCATGTCCAACTGAGTGTAAGCATCTTGAAAGAAAGTTAGGCATGAGGCATCAGATGTGGTGTGCAAGAGAGATGACTGCACTGTTATAGTCATGTGACGTATATGAATGAGGACAGCTACGTAAAGAAGTGCCAATCTCTAACTGTGAAGGGAACCTGTGATAGAGGTAGACCCAGGAAGACATGGAGGAGGTGGTGAAGCATGATCTTCGAACTTTGAGCCTCACAGAGGCAATGACTAGTGACCAAGACCTTTAGCAATATGCTGTGCTTGAGAAAACCCATCAAGCCAAGTGAAATCGCAGTCGGGGCTGATGCTGGTATCATGTAACTGGCACATAAAAAGCACCTTTTGAGCATTGGGCCTCACAGAGGTAAAGTGGCTGAACTCCTTTTGAGTGTTGGGCCTCACAGAGTCAATGACCAAGACCTTTGAAGCATCTTTTGAGTGTTGGACCTCTTGGAGGCAATGACCGAGATAGACTCATCAAGCCAAGAAAAACTGCAGTCATGACAGATATTGGTGTCATGCAAATGGCTCGTAAAAGAACCGTTTTGGAGTGCTTGGCATTAGGAAGGGCATCCAGCTGTAGAAGCCATGCCAAATCAGACTGGAGTCTGGTGCAGCCTCCCAGCCCCAGTTAAACCATCCATCCCATGCCAGCATGGACAACAGATGTTAAATGATAAGGATGATATACACATGTAAATATATATAGTGATATTCTTTCACTTGTTTCAATCATTTGGCTGCAGCCATGCTGGAGCACTGCCTTTAGTCAAACAAATTGATCCCAGAACTTATTCTTTGTAAGCCTAGTACTTATTCTATTGGTCTCTAGCCAAACCGCAGTTACAGGAACATAAACATTGGTTGTCAAGTGATGGTGGAGGGGACAAACAGACACACACACAAACATATATACGACAGGCTTGTTTCAGTTTCCATCTACCAAATCCACTTACAAGGTTTGGGTCAGCCCAAGGCTATAGTAGAAGACACTTGCCCAAGATGCCACACAGTGAGACTGAACCTGGAACCATGTGGTTGGAAAGCAAGCTTCTTACCACATAGCCAATTTATAGATATATGGAGAAACAAAATGTGAAAATATTCAGAATATGAACATTCAAGTATAAGCATATACATATTCATGTATTTACAGAAAAGATTTACATGGAGTACAAAACGTACAGTAAACTAAGGGGAGAGGGCACGGTATTTCATATCAGCTCACCTGGATTTCTCTTATAGCCTTTCTTTACCCTGTGGACTTAGTCTTCTATAAAGATTTCAGAATATAAGTTCAAATCATTGAACTACATGTTTTCTATATTGAACATCTCTGGATCTCACCTGTTGACTCTGTGTGTGTGTGTGTCATCTTTGTCTTAACACTGCATGATAGTTGTAAAATGACTGTTACTGTCACACAAGCAGTGTCATTCATTTCCAATATTCTGCAAAACGTCTGGCTACAGGAAAATATTACCTTGCTTGGGAACAGGTGAGGACTGGTGATAGGAAGGGTATCCAGCCATAGAAAGTTTACTTCAGTAAATTCCATCAGCCTCAAGTAACCACAGGAAAGTGAATGTTAAAACAATAATGATATCGGGCAATACTATGATAGCTTCTGCAGTTTGGAAGTTATGGAGAGGGGAGAAAGTATAAAAGAAAATTCAGACTCAAGGTGGTCTCTAACATGAATAATTTTACCATTTGCTGACCAATTACCAGACAAACAATCCAGCTAGAATTTGCACTCAACGTAAAACAATAGACAAATGGTTGTGAATGTTAAGTCTTTCCCTGATGAATACTGTATTGCTCAAATAGGATTGGTAACTTTTGATTAAAAGCTAGACAAACCCAGAGATGAGATGATTTGGAGAAAGAAAGAGCCCTCGATTGTGGGTTCAAAGAAAAACAAGTTGATATATATAACTAAAAGAAGTAGATAGAGACATATCATGAGGACAACTTTTGTGTTTCTGTATGAGCCAACCTGTTATATAGGGCTCCATACCTAGAAAAAACCAAAGTTACAATAACAATTCAAACCCAACAAGACCTGGGAGAGGAAAGCCTTCTCTCAAGAAGAAGAGATACTAAAGCAAACGAAAAGCAGTGATCCAACTGGAGAGAAGCAGAAAAGATAGACCAGAGTCTAGAAAAGTCTTCAAAGGCCTATGCTCCACATGGAGCAACGGTCTGAAGTAGTGTTTATTTTGAGGTAAATTAGGCTGCTATTTTTCCCAGACCAATTGACCTCATAATAGCTTGTTTGTTGATTCCAAGATATCTATTTACTAGGGCCACATGAACAGCAAAAAAACTTAGAGTGGGGGACACCAGCAATGATCTAAGCATACAAAATCCCTTTTGACATTATCAGAGAAGAGTTAGTTAAACAGGAGCACAATGCTATAATGGTGAAGCCTATAATTTTTCTGGAGCATTGTATAAGTAACAAGAGCTTCAGTAGCTTGTGGTGGTGAATTCAATATCTCTTTTTCACCTATAAAGAATGGTTTTTATGTTTCACCAAGATGGACTGAAGCAAAGATTAAGGATTTAGGCTAGCTGATGACATGATACAAATCATTGCACCTTTGGTCATTAGTTGGACATCCTATATCATCAGTAAATACAATTGAAAACTTGAAAATTTTATTTGAATTTCAGAAGGTGCTGGTGAAAATTGTGGAACACCAGACTAAAAACCTTGCCATCTTCAGATTCACTGCGTTACATTCTTTGTATGGTTAATAAAATATATACCTGACATGTACAGTATAGTGAGCAGTCACTCACAGGTGAGTATGGCTTAATTACAAGTATCATACTTCCGCTAATTGCTTTAGGTGTCTATGTAGTCGCGAGTAGACAGGTGCCTCTCGGCCTCCTCATTGATCCAGCGGAACATCCAGGATGTCACAGCTGGAAAGAGAGAGGGCTCCACCAGCACCATGGGTTATTCTTGTGCAGCTAAGTAGACTATAGCAACGCAAAAGAATTGTCTTACTCAAGGACACAATGCGCCCCAGGACCAGGAATCGAACCCACGACCTTGCAGCTAGGTAACGCGCTTTCACATTGAGTCGATTTATTCAAAATTATTCTGTAATTTATTCTAAAATTATTCTGTAAACAAAAATCATAATTCATATTTTCATATCGAAGAGAGAAGCTGGACATCACCTTGGAACGACTTTTATAAGAGTTACTTCCCTTACAAGTAATCTCCTCGACTCCAACTAAAAAAATGGCTTCGTTTCGAAGCTTTAATCGAGCAGTCTCTGCTTTTCGATCAGTTTCTTCGGTCAACCAAATAAGAAAAATACATATTGGACGTCCATTAGCTGCATGTAAAGTATCATCTCAAATTTCTCCTCAGTATTATTTACTTTATATCTTTGTTTTTACTGTATTATCAAACTATCTGTTTATGACCTTGGTTAACAATATATTTCTTTCTGAAATACTTGTTCCATTCGTTCAATGTATGACGTGATTTCTTATTAATTGATGAGAATAAATTCCGTTATTAATTTTACGTGCTTAACTCAATTCTAAAGCATAATTTAAATACTGGTTCATATTTTTTTAAACGTTTAAAATCAAGTTTAGATAGTCTACTTCAAAGTGTATGTTTATGCAAGGAAAATCGGTTACTGTTAGAGATACCAAAATTACATTTTATCCTTTCTCACACAGAAACAGTAAACTATAAACGTTTGCAAGATTAACAAACACCAGATCATCGAAGCAATAAATTTACTCGAATATGATTCATTCTGTTATTTTGGTTCATCTTTCATTTAGGATTTGTATATTGTTGATCTGTCAACACCTAACTTCAAATAACAACAATGATTTAAAAGAGATCATCTTTATAGTGTTAGAATTAATCTATGTTCGGTTTCAGTGAGCACTAAAATGTTCTCAAAAGCCTATGTTTCATTTCAGAATCTTTACTATCTTAGTCAAACTTTTCAATAACTTTAGGCGTTTATTTCCATATAACTTTTCACATACCCAAGGACACTTGGCAAAGTCTTCATTTCTTCAGAGCTAAAAAATACTTCAGGAACAACCGTTAATCCTATACCTGAATATTGTCCTCACTAACCATAACATTTCCACCTATCTTTAACTGCGGCTTCTCATAACATCATTTAACATCCGTAATGAGTTAGGCTGTTCCACCTAGCCTGAGAGCTGTGTTAGTCACCCCTTTCGTTTTTAATGGCCCAAAACGTTATTTTCTAAACTTTAGATAATTTGCTTTCCTGTTCTGTGCTGATATCTAGTATTTTCAAAAGAACCGTATTGTTATGCTGCCGAAGTCAATAAAATAAGCACCAGTATCTTTTTGGTAGCTAATAAAAATAAGTACCAGTTGAACACTGGGGTCAATGTAATTGACTTCCCTTCACCCTCAAAATTGCTAGCCTTGTGTCAAAATTAGAAAGAAGTATTATTATTACTGCAGCAAGCTGGCAGAATTGTTTAGCATGCCAGACAAAATGCTTAGTTGCATTTTCTCTGGCTTTGCTTTTTGAGTTAAAATTTAGCCAAGGTTGATTTTTGCCTTTCATTGCTTTGAGGTCGATATAATCAATTAGACGTCTCCCCTAACAATTTTAGACTTTCTGTCTATAGTTGAAAGGTTTGTTGCTGTTGTTATTGTTTTATTTTTTGATTATTTTAGTCAGAGCAGAAGGCATCACTCTTTACAATGTCTCCAAGACCAATGGGTGGGAAACAGTAAGTCCAAATACTTACAACAGAGTGGAGTCTACTAAAAGCACCTAATTAGCCAAATGGTAGTGTTAAATCAGGCAATGTATTAAGTCTGCCACCCAAATAAGCAGCAGTAAGATTTGAATAAAGAAAACAAAGACCCGAAGCAAACACCAAAAGGCATCCAATGTTTTTACAGTTCTGCCAATCCAGTGCCCTGAATGTACTGTTTTTATCAAACCCCTAAAATAGGGGGAAGGTAAAGTAGACCATGGCAGGATATGAACTCAGAACATAGAGAATTGGAACAAATATCATCAGGTATTCTATCCAATGCTCTAATGACTGCCAGTTTACCATCTAGATTCAAAGACAACAGTTCTGAGTGATTCTTTAATAATAGTCACAATTTGGAAATAGTTCTAATGCTGTATCATTCTTTGAACCAACAATAGTGTAGTAGCATCAGCTCTGTTCTAGAAGAAACAGCCCCATGTCTGTAACTTCATTATATTCAGCAACAATGATATTATTTTAACGTCCATTTTCCATACTTGCATGAATCAGATGAAATTTGTTGAGGTAGATCTTCTATAGCTGGACGTCCAGCATGTCACCAACCCTCTCCTGTTTCCAAGTGAGCTAATATTTCCCCATGGCTAGACATGATTTCACAGAAGGCTGAAAGTGAATAACATCACTTATATGATGGTGATGCTTGTTTACAACTTTTGTATGATGTCAAGGCAAAGAGACACATCCATATTATATACAACTGGCTTCTTTCAGTTTTCATCTACTAAATCTACTCAAGACTTTGGTTGACCCAGGACTATTGTAGAAGATACCTGCCCAAAGTGTCATGCAGTGATCTGAACTTAATACATGATTGGAAAGTAACCTTAACTACAGACATACCTATTTCTAAAATTTCATTTTTACAAGATTTCTTACATTTCTTTATGTATTTGTTATTTTAGACTGGAACCATGATTGGCAACCTGAAAAGTTTCCTGAAACTCCAGAAGAAAGAGCAAGAGCAGCCAAAAAATATGGTCTTCGACTTGAAGATTATGAACCTTACCCAAATGATGGTACAGGTCTAGGAGACTATCCTAAGCTTCCTCCTGTTTCAGCTGAGGGTAGGGATCCATATATGAATTGGGATATGCCTGAATTGAAGAGAAATTTTGGTGAACCAGTAAGTGATAGTTTTAGATAAGCATTATTTTGACCTACTAACAAACAGTGAGTTCAAAACTTCTTATACTTGTTGTGTTATTGTTTGTCTTGAGAAGATAGGTGAGTATTAGATGTCTACATGTAAAAATCATATCTCAGATGAAAAAAGAAAAATTATGTACAAGCCTAAAATTACATAGCCATTTCACTTATTGTGTCATGGAAAAATTAGATGCAAACTTATAAAAGATTTTAAAGAAATTGTTTGGATGAAGAAATAAAATAATAATATTTCAGATAAAGGATTAAAATAATTGTTACTTTTCAGATGCATGCAGAATCTAACTGGTTGACTGAAGATAGGATGAGCCCTGATGTTATTGATAATCTACGTCACTCTCTGTAAGTATTAATATTTCGAATATGTTAACTAATTTCTCAGGTTAGTTGATTTGGCATGTAAAATATATAATTAACCTTTTTGATATTAACCTACTCTAGATACAAACTTCCTGTTGTCATCTAAATTAAAACCTTCCTTCAAATTTCATGTTAATTCATGTTCCACACACCAGATTAATAATGACAGTTATTTTATTAAAGTCATTATTATTTTAAAATTAGCTAAAACTAGTCAGTGTTTTCATTGATTGTGTAATATGTTTCTATAATTGAGCAAAAGTCATTTCAGATTGTAGTTTGGAGTAACTTCTCATAATTTTTTCTAATCATAAAGGAATTAGTTCAGATCCTCCCAGAATCAAAATAACTTCACTAACTTTAATGAGGTGACTACAGTTATAGTAAGAATGTTTGATATTCTACCAGCTGACTATACTCATATTTTCAGGGTGTAAAAACTATGATATTGTATGTCAAGCTTCAATTTATGATGTGGTAACTGTATTAATGTACTAAAGTGAGGTTTGGGCAGATGTTTAGACATGTGGTTGATTCTATATAATATATATTGGAAAGTAATATTTATTACGTTAAAGATGACCAAATGATATTGCTTACAGAAGAAACTTGTTAGTAACTACTGATTGAAAATATTAGGTGATACGTTTCATGACTGAGTTATATTTTTAGTACAGCTTAAAAGATGAAAAAGGCAGCAACCACTAAATTTAATGGGCTTCTGATGTAGGTGGAGGAATAAATCACATCTCATGAATTGCAGCAGTAATTCATGAGCTGTGATCAAAGATAGATGTAAACCAGTCTAGTGTACTGTATTTCTCCTCAAACTACAAACCTAGCCTGAATGTTTGCAATAAAGTGGACTCTTTTGAAGGCATCCAAAAGCTAGGTGATAGTGTTAACCTGAGATCAGGTCTACCACCAATGGACAAGCACAATCCAATGTGCTCCCAAACAGTTGTATTTCTACTCAGTTTAACTCACAAAGCTTGGGCTGATTTGAAGTCATGGTAGAAAACACTTGCCCAAGGTCCCCAACACTGGGATCAAAGTAAAGCAACGTGATTGCAAAGTGAACTTCTTAATCTCATGGCTAAACCAGAAACCAAATTGGTATCATGCTAAAGAGAGGTTAGACTCAAATTATTTAGGACTTAGCCCTTTAGCTTCTAAACCAGCCATAACTAGCCTGAAAATTTTACCTCTTTTATGGTCAAACACCTACCCAACAATGTCATTTCAAAAGTAAACAATCATACCATCAAAATGTCAAAGCTATGACATAATGCATGATTAATTCAAAACAAAGTAAACAAATATTATATTTGACAGTAATCTGAATGCTAAAGGGTTAAAGGTGTTATGGTTGAGATATGTTTGAAAAGCATTTGTTTTGTTAATATGTGCCAGTAATAAGGTATTTCCCCCTCCACATATACACTTGTATAATACATCTTCATTAATGGTCATTATCTACTTGTATTTCTAGAAAAGTGCAAGCACTGGTATTTTTTGGAATACTAGGGGGTGTAGCATTAGCAGCTTACTTGACATCTTCAATTGTTTTACATCCAGCTGTTGTAAGTATGAAACGTTTTTTTCTTTTTACATTACTGATTTGCTTACCAAATTTTATGATCACATAATTATGAACTCTCATTTATCAATTATTGGTATAGCAATGTGTTAACACAATTATTCAAATTCAGTGGCTTGAATTTTTAAAGCAAACTCTGTTTAAATGGTTAATAAATAAATATATATATGTGTGTATGTGAGTGAGTATTTTTTCAGTGTACAAATAACACGGAAAAAATAAATAGTTACCAGGGTAGCAAAAATTCACATAAGTGCCAAGGATGTTACAGCTTACTTATGAAGGTAGAAATTCCAGGGTTACGTGAAATGTTTTTGTATAACATATCAGGTCATCCCATAAGTTCTGTCCAAATTTTGAATAAAGAGAACAAGTGATCAAATGTTATATTTAATTGAAATTTAATCATCAATGTACTTTCCCTGATTATCTATAGCTACCTTCCATCTATTTACAAGCTTTTTAATCCCATCAATGTAAAACTCTTTTGGTTTCAAAGTGAAGAACTCTGAAATGTCAGTTTCAACCTCTTCCTGGCTTGCGAAGGTTATGTACCCCAAATGATTCTGTAAACTACAAAACAAATGGTAGTCTGAAGGAGCAAGGTCAGGAGAATAAGGTGGATGAGGAATTTTTTCCCAACCAAGCTCTTCGATTTTCTGTGATGTGGTTTTTGCAGTATGGGGTCGCGCATTGTCCTGATGAAACATCACTCCTTTTTGATTCACTAAAGCGGGTCTTTTTTCTTCAAAACTTGGTTCAAACACTGTAATTGCTGACAGTAGACTTGAGCATGCATTAGGTGGTAACAATTCAAAGTGAATTACTCCTTTGCAATCCCACCAGATAGAGAGAAGAACCTTTTTCCCATAAAGTTCCCTTCTTGGTTGTGGTTGAGCTTTTTCCCTTTTACCAAGCCACTGTTTACGGTGTTTAACATTTCGATAGAAGATCCATTTTTCGTCACCAGTCACAAGTCTATCCAAAAAGGGTGAAATGAGTTTGTGAGAATGGAGAGAAGAGCAGGTGTCAACTCAGGATTTGTAGTTGCTTTCGGACAGTTCATGAGGCACCCATTTTCCAAGTTTAGGAACCTTTCCAAGTTGTTGAAGATGATGATGAACAGTTGTATGGTTTGAACTAAGCTTTATTGCCAATTCTTCAACTGATAATGCAGGATTTTCTTCAAGTAATGCCTCAAGGAGCTTATCATCAAATTCAACTGGACGTCCTGTTCGATTTTCATTTTCAAGGCTGAAATTTCCACTTCTGAATTTTGCTAACCATCTTCTGCGAGTTCTTTTATTCAAGCATTCTTTCCCATAAACTGAGTGTATGTTTCAAGTTGCTTCGGCTGCAGAGTTTCCTTTTTTGTACTCATAAAGCAATATGTGCCTCAAATGCTCTTTGGAAACTTCCATGTTAGAAAGGGTTTTAATCAAAGAAATTTTAATTCTATTATTCTGTAAAATAATATTTAATTAGTTTAAATGTACACAAATGCATAAAAGTAATTTTTAATTCCATTAGACATTCTAAAATACTATTACATTTCATTCAATTTTAAAAAAGGTAAAATCAGACAGAACTTATGGGATGATCTGATAGATAAATTAAGAAATGAGAAACAAAACACATTGATAAGCCATTTTAATTGAATGTGATTACCGCATGTATGATGAAGGGAACGCTGGCAAATTATTTTTTAAATTTATATATATAGCTATATGATATATACTACATAAATGTAAGAATAGAGTTGTAACATTACAAATAGTGAAACAATTAAAAAATTTTGTAAGAACTCCTGACTTAAAAGGTTATTTTGTTTTTGTTATAAAATGAGCCCTGGACTTGCAAATAATTAAATCAGTGATAAATTCTATATGATGTCATTTATTAGTTACAAATAATAAATAAATCTGTGGAGTTTTTAATTTGATTCTTAATCTGTTAGGCTATCCCCCCCCACACACACACACACACATGTTCTTGGTTAGCCTAAGATAGTTTGTCCAGGCATTGTTTTGATCAACTTTTTAGGTTGTGGCTAGACTTTGTATACATGTAGCAACAGCAGTAACACTAACCCACATGAACTGTGAATCACATTTAAACTTTGTAGAGGATTAGCGACTAATCATTCCTGAAGAAGTAATATACCTTTTAGTTGATGTAGTTTGGGCTGTGTCATACAGGTGTGAATGCCATGAAAGATCAAATACTCCTAGGCTTTGCATTTGTAGCAAAATTTAGTGTTTCAAACATATTACCCATGCATAGTGTAGTACAAGACTGTTTAGTTAGCATGCAATTTGTGTCTTGATGTTGTTGAAGACCAGTTTGCTACATCCCTGTTGGACGATTATTTTGAGACAACATCATTGAAGCAGACCAAATAACAGAGCTCTAGGTTGCATATGGATAATTTTCATGTTAGGAATTTAAAGAAGAGTGATGAATGGAATCATATATACCAGAATGGATGTGTGGGTTGTGAGGTGGAAGCCAATCCTGTAGTATTTAAGGTTAAAAGATTTTGGTTGAAGAAAGTCTCATTACTGCCCACTACAATTGTCTGATCTAAAAGATAAGACGAACAAACCCACTGGTGCAAACAAATTCAAAGGCTCTGTTGATGTCAAAATAATAATTTTAAGATGAGAGTTCTCACAAAAGTTTACCAGTGTAGGTGTGCCAGATGTTCAGTAGATCTGGTTATACAAAAGCTATACTTGACAACCAGTGATTAAGGGAAGTAACTAGAAACTATGGGGAGGGGTGTATGGTAATATGAAATTTGAATGCGAGTGTAATAGATTGGTATGTAACAGAGTCGGAGAGATTACCATTATGAATGGACACACTGTGACGTGTCTAGAGATTGGTGTAGATCCTCATGAGAGGTTGAAACACTTTATGATGATATGGAAATCCAAGTGTTGTGTGCATGCAATGTGGAATTGAAAGCAACATGGAAATTAATGATAGCTTTATTTTTTAAGAGTGATATATATTGGTTGAAATGTACTGGTGATGAATATTACAATCATTAGGACAAGAAGTTCCATTCTTAATTTGGAAAGTGAGGTATGCAAACTATGTGATAGAAAATTTAAAAATTTTTTTCTTGACAGTCGTTTTGCGAGTACTGAGTAAGGCTCCATAATTTAGTGGTAGGAGGGGACTATCTCTTTGTGTTTTAGGCAGTGTCCTTCATATGTATAGCTGAGTAAACCACATTGAGGTTACTTGAGAGATGTGGAGAGATATATCTAAGAAGATGGTATTTTCACATACTTCATTTCTGACTCTCATAAAGACAGCTATGTAGTGTTTGCAGAACAACTGGTTTACTGACCAGAAGCACCAAATGGTGAGAGTAGAAGGTGCTTCAGTTAAGTAGAGTAGGTCAAGAGTGTTTGGAGAGTTGGTGTCTCGGAGAGACAGACAGATGGGATTAAGTAGTGATGGATACTCCTATCAATTTCAATCTTTGAGCATCATCCAATTGCTCAATCAACTGGATGACCTCTTTACTGAATTAGCATGCAAAGTGGCTGAGTATTCCACAGACGTGTGTTCCCTTAATATAATTCTTAAATGAAATCAATGTAACACAAGTATGACAATCTGGACCTTTGTATCACAAGATTTAAAATTTTTACATCCCTCTTTCACTTACAAGACTTGGTCCAACCTAAAGCTATGATAAAGGCACTTGGGACATGAAGTCATGCAGTAAGATCAAACATGGAACCTCATGATTGCAGTGCAGACTTAACCACTCAACTGTGCCTGTGTCCATAATTAATTAACTTGTACAGGTTCAGGATGGAAAACAATTTGACAGCTGTTGGATGTGAAAGAGGAATAATTTGACATCTGATGAAAAATGCTTTAGAATAATGTGTGTATATATATATTAATGATTTGTTGATCACTTTTATTGCAGATGCCTAAACAATATCCTTTCAACAATCTCCATATAGAAAGAGGTGGTGATGCAGCTGATGTAAAACCTGTTGTACACTATACATTTGAGCCAGCAGAATGAACATCTACAATATCTCAGCAAGATAGAACAGATGAGATGATTTTAGATAATAAATTAAAATAGGGAATATGTATATTATATATATCAATGTGTTTTGTTTTCATTTAAACATTTTTATTTTCTGTTAAGTTTGAGATGCTATAACTAGATATGTAATCATCGTCGTCTTAACAACTCTTGTCCATGTTTGCACGAGTCAGATGGAATTTGTCGAGACAGATTTAACTGGATTCCTTTGCTGCTTCCAATCAAGGTAATATTTTCTCATGGCTGGACATGTTGAACTCTGCTTGAATGATGATGATGATAATTGTTTATAATTATTTCACAATGTTGAGGTACCAAAACACATGCGCTATATATATATATATATAAATAATAATAAATATTAGGGAATGAATCCAAAATTACAGGGAAAAATCAGATTTAGGGTTAAATCCAATTTTATAGTAAAATATTATATAATATAATTCGAGACAAAACCACTATTTTAAAACCAAACAAGGAAAGACTTAATCAATACATAAAATTTTAATATAAATTAAATAAACCGCCACTACAAATGTTTCATGTCTGCTACCGACAATCTTCAGGTGGATTTTCGATCTTCTAATCAGTATATATATATATCATCATCATCATCATTTAGCGTCCGCTTTCCATGCTAGCATGGGTTGGACAGGTCAACTGGGGTCTGTGAAGCTGGAAGGCTTCGTCAGGCAGTGTTTCTACGGCTGGATGTCCTACCTAACGCCAACCACTCCGCGAGTGTAGTGGGTGTTTTTTACGTGCCAGACAGAGCTGACGAACGGATGGTGCTTTTACGTGTCACCGGCACGGGGGCCAGGCGATGCTGGCAATGGACACGAACGGATGGTGCTTTTACGTGCCACCGACACGGTTGCCAGACAGCTGGCAAACGGCCACGAACGGACGGTGCTAGGCGAGGCTGGCAACGAACACGAACGGATGGTACTTTTACGTGCCACCGACACGGGAGCCTGGCAAACGGCCACGAGCGAATGGTGCTTTTACGTATCACCGGCACGGTAGGCTGACAGCGGACACGAACGGATGGGTCACTTAACCCCTGCTTTCTGATATATGATTTGATTGTTCTCACTGGTCTTCTCACGCACAGCATACTTCCATAGGTCTCGGTCTCTGGTCATTTCCTTGGTGAGACCTAGAGTTCGAAGGTCGTGCTTCACCACCTCGACCCAGGTTTTCCTGGGTCTACCTCTTCCACAGGTCCCCTCAACTGCCAGGGTGTGGCACTTTTTCACACACCTATCTTCATCCATTCTCACCACATGACCATACCAGCGCAATCATCTCTCTTGCCCACAACATCTGATGCCTCTTAGGTCCAACTTTTCTCTCAAGGTACTTACACTCTGTCGACTATGAACACTGACATTACACATCCAACGGAGCATACTAGCTTCATTTCTCGCGAGCTTACGCATGTCCTCAGCAGTCATGGCCCATGTTTCACTGCCATGTAGCATGGCTGTTCGTACACATGCATCATACAGTCTGCCTTTTACTCTGACTTGGTCACCAAGATAACGGAAGCTATCAACTACTTCTAGTTTTTCCCCCTGGAAAGTGACAGAAGTTGTTTTCTGCAGATTTTCAGAGGTTAATGCTCCTGAGCATCTGCCACATACAAAAACCATCTTCCTAGTTAGCCTTCCTATGACATTGCTGCACCTCTTGTGTCCATAGCTTACACTTGGTGCATCTTATAGAGTTTCTACCTACACCTTTTCTACAGATCGAGCAGAGCCATCTACCTGAAGGCGTTTGTGATTTGTCTACCTTCCTACTTATTACGACTTTGGTTTTAGCTAGGTTGACTCTAAGGCCCTTCGATTCTAAACCATGCTTCCACACCTGAAACTTCTTCTCCAGTTCTGATAATGACTCAGCAATTAGAGCAAGGTCATCAGCATAGAGGAGCTCCCAGGGGCATCCTGTCTTGAATTCCTCCGTTATTGCCTGGAGGACTATGATAAATATATATATCTCAAAAGGATCAAAGGTCCTTCCCCAAACTAGAGACTCACAAGACTAGTTTCCCCAGATTCTGTGGTGTATATATATTCCACTCCTGGACAGGATACTGGTCTATCATGGAATTACTCATTTTTACCAGTTGAGTGAACTGGAGCAACATGAAATTACATGTTTTGCTCATGAATGACATCACCCAGTCCAGGAATCAAAATCAGAATCTTCGAATCAAGAGTGCAACACCCTAACCACTAAGTCATGCACACATACAAAATGGGCTTATCCGAGCGGAATCACTGCCAGAGCAGCTGTCTGGCTTCCATGCCGGTGGGCACG
The DNA here is from genome assembly GCF_006345805.1 of Octopus sinensis. Lineage (NCBI taxonomy): Eukaryota > Metazoa > Mollusca > Cephalopoda > Octopoda > Octopodidae > Octopus > Octopus sinensis. Next base: position 137,833,016 of record NC_042998.1, on the reverse strand, counting down.
TAAAAAGCACCATTTGAGTGTGATCGTTACCAGCGTCACCTTACTGGCACGTGAACAAAACATTTGGGCGAGGTCATTGCCTGTGCAGGTGGCACATAAAGAAACAGCCAGTACTGCCAGACTGGCCCTCGTGCACCCACTGCACTCTCGGAGTGGTTGGCATTAGGAAGGGCATCCAGCTGTAGAAACTGCCAGATCAGACTGGAGCCTGGTGCAGCCTCCTGGCTTCCCAGACCCCGGTCGAACCGTTCAACCCATGCTAGCACGGAAAACAGACAATGATGATGATGAAGTTCACTCACAAGGCTTTGATCAATCCAAGGATATAGCAGAAGACACTTGCCGAAGGTGATGCACAGTGGGATTGACCCTGAAAGCATGTGGTTGGGAAGTAATTTGACTTTACCTCCTTTTGCTAGTGAGAGATTCACTCTTCACCATTAATTTCTTGGCGCTTCACCCATCTATATTACAAGTCCATACCAATATAGCCATCTCTTTTTGCACACTATACTTTTGTTTCCAGACATCTGTAATTTGTCATTCATACACTCTGACATGCATGTTTCATTTCTGTTCAGACTTTGCACACCTCCTGCATTTGGTAACCAAAATTCATTATCATGCAACACTACAGTTCAATCTACCTTTTACTTGCAGAGAAAATCCTCTTGTCAGCAGAAGTAATAGTTCCCTGAGCTTCCCCTTCCCTCCAAAAAGTACAATATTAAATGAAAATTGACCTTAGCAGAAATTTTGAATCAACATACACACTTGAATCATTCCATTTTCACTTGTTCAAACTAGTATGAAGTGAAGGTTCCAGTTCCACTACAAGGACATGTCTTTAGTATTGATGTTACAAATAATCCTTAACCTTCAGTTACATGAGTTGATAATAGGTAAGGCATCTAAATGTGGATCCTCAAATTATAAGTCTGAAAAATTTTTCAAATGAAAAATGTTTCCAGACTGTTCAACCTGTTAGTGCAGAAAAATATATAACCTGACAGGGAATGTAACAGGAACAAAATATTGTGCAACCAAAGTTTTTACAATGTTGATTAATGTAACATATTTTAAAACGTATTACTTTTAATTCAATTTCCACAAATAAAAAATAGTTTTCACTCTCATTTTATATTTGAGTAAAACACTCAAAGAATTCATGCAAATATCCAAATTGGCAAAATTACCCAATTCCTTTAACTAGTTTTCACTCATTGGATTGCAACAATGATGGAGGAACAAATAAAAATATATACACACACAAAAAAATATATATATATACATACATATATAAGACAGACTTCTTTCAGTTTCTGTCTACTAAATCCACTCAAGGCTTTGGTCAACCCCAGGCTGTAGTGGAAGACACTTACCCAAGGTCCACACAGTAGAACTGAACCCAGAACCCTATCATTAGGAAGCAAACATTTTACCACACAACCATATATATTAACTCCTTTGAACCCCAAAGTACGTTTTAGCAAGTACAATTTTGTTTGATTACACCCCTGGAAGATGGAAAAGCAGACAACTTCATTGTTTTGTGATTACAGCTGAAATTAATGATGTTTCTGCCAATCAGTGTACTGTAAAAATAAAATCATTCAGTGTCACCCAGAGATATGGTCAAACCCTATCATACCTGCTCTAACATTCTCACAGTTTCAAAAGGGTAATTTAGAATAAAACTAAAATAAATGTAAAAACAACATTAAGAATCATTCTAGTTGGAGTTGAGTGGCTCTAATAGCCAGGAGGGGGGGGGAGTGCAAAGATCTTTTACTGACATCTTTACTACCTTTCTTCACATTCAATCAACTTTCAGCATTCATTCTATTTTCAATATATTTATTCATTTGTTTTATGTCCATTTTTCCATGCTAGCATGGTTAGACAAATATGATATTGAGGTATCATTTTGCAACTTTATAGCCCTTCTTGATACTAACCCTTACGTTTTTCCTGTAAGGAATCTCTTATGCCAATGCCTTTGAGGGTACAAAGCAAGAAGTTCGACAGAAGTGCCAACATTAACACTCAACTTCTTTCAAGTGAGTGCAGGTATAAAAAAAAAAAACATATGCACATACATATTATATATTCAGCAGGTTTCTTTTCAGTTTCTATGTATCAAATCCACTCATAAGATTTAATTTGGCTTGGGAGTATAGCAGAAGACACTTGCTCAAGATGCCTCACAGAACTGGGAAACCAACTTCTCAACCATACAGCCAATTCATATACATATATATATATACATACACACACACACACCCACACACATATATATATGACAGGGTACTGAAAAGTTCCTGCTTTTAAGGGTATCATGAAAGGCCTGGTTGGAGGCCTAACCTTCCAAATTCTTTTACAGGGCTTAAAAAAAAAACTGAACGACAGCTGCAATAACTGTAAGAATACATTGAATAAAATCATAATTCACTGATCCTCCTGTATTTTCTTTTGCTAAAGCTAGGAACTTTTCAGCACCCCTGATGCGTTAATGAATTCATTTGGATAGGTTATAGATAATTGTGTTGACTTCAGGATACAAAAAGTTTTTAAAAATTCATCTCAATAGAGTAACATGATACTGAATTAATAAACAATCCCTTCTTAGATAAATTTCAATATTTTAACAGCTAAGAGATAGTAAGAAAAATGTTCTAATGAGAGACAAAAGATTGGTCTGAGATATTTTTTTCCAGAACATTTTTTATTATATTTTTTTAAAATTTATTTTCATTTCATTTTTTTCTTACATTTGTGGATCTTTTTTTCCAGTTTTTGGATATGGTTGCTTTTATTAAAGAGTTAGTGACCTTTTTTTTTTTTAAGGTTCCATGGGATATTTTTCCAGAAGTATTTTTTTTTTATATATATATTTAAATATTATATTCATTGCTTCATGAAGAAGCAGCTGTCTGAAATAATGAGTGATCCCCTTTCACAGCAGTGTTCATAATGAGACTGGTCAACAAAATGGACAACTAGTTTCAGGTGGGCAATAGCCAAATTAATGAGACCAGTTCTTGCTTTCTCAGACATGATATAACACTACTTTCTCACAGCAGAGAAAACTAAAAGTGAAAGTATAGAACAGTTTCCTTTAATTGTAATAGCTGTTGTTTTTTTATGAGTGTCTATGTGTGTGTGTACGCATGTAATTATGATACCACATAAAAAAAAAAAATATCAGAGAGGATCTTCTATCAATTTGATTATTTTGAATTAAAGTGTAATATTAGGAGGACCAACAGTAAAAGCATTGATGAAGAAATCGCTTGCAAAGGAGGAAGGAATTAAATGTCGGGAATTGGGAAGAAATTTAAGGAGAGAAAGTTGGAGCTGTCAGAGTGAAGAGGGAGCAACAAACAGACTAAGCCTCAGCTTTGACTGCTTGTTGCGGCGCAGACTGTGGCACTGTATCTGTAGTTGGTGTGCTAGTCTCATCTGCCAAGACACACTTCCAAAGACCATATGTCTTGCCTACAGTTGTTTGCCACAGACGTAAAGTACCATCTTCACTACCACTGGCATAAAGCTCCCCATCAGGAGAAAACCGGACACAATGGACAGGGCCAAAATGACCCTTGAAGGACTCTGCAAAAGAATAAAGAAAAAATACAATAATAAAAATTACATTGTAAAAAATAAAGATGGATAGCAACATGAACAATAGAATACTGAAATTGCGATGTCAGAGTCAGTGTTTTTAATTATTTTATAATTAGATAATGAACGAACAAATACAACCATTCTCATGGCTGAGTGTTGGGACCTCAGACACAACCATCACTCCTTGTTTCAAACTTGTGTTGCAGTCATACACATGACTAGTCTTCTGCACCCAGTCTTCATGTCATCACTCCATCTTCCCAACCTATGAGGATGTAGGTACAAAGATCCTGAGGTCTGATAATGTGGCAAAAATATTACAATCCTCACTGCCTGACCATAGTTAACCACTTTTATTCTGTTCCCATCTCTTCTAGAACTAAATCATTCATCCTAGAGGCCATCCAACTCATATTCAGCACTCCCTTGTAACAGGTCATCTCAAATGTCCTTAGTTAAATGTGTCTAATACAAGAAAATTTTTATTATTTATATTCATTTTCTGGTAATGAGTAAAACAAAAACCAGTTCTGATTGAGCAACCTTATGGCATATAGACACCCAGTTAAACTTGGAGTGACACCTAAATCTGTTTTCTAAATATACCATGCAGTAATAAATTGTATGGAGTACGCTGCAGTAATGAAGATGTGTTTCACTCTCTCCACTGTCCAGGATATTTCTCCACACCTGCAGATTTTGGTGGGTGGTCACAACAGAAGGGGACCCAATAAAAATGCAACAGCTGTTCTTCTGCACTCATTATCAGTACTGTGCATCCCAACGCAAGTTGGGACTAGATTATTTTACATCCATTGTTTTTGGACCTAAAATTTTATGTGAATTGATGTGGTATAAGAATAGTTCTCCTGCCATATTTGGAATTATAGAGCTGGAAGGTCATGTAAGTCCATGTTGAAAAGAGACAGTGAGAGGACAGATCACAATGGTATTCCATTCAGGAAATTTCAAATTTTGAAAAAGCCCTTTTATACACTACATTCCCTAGCCAGTGTTTTAAGTTGTTTTCTAAGGTGTTGAGCTTTTTTTTTTAGTTTTGTAAAAGCATAGCATGAAATAGAATCAAAAGCTTTTCTCTTGCCATCAGTAGTCGTGGGAAGTCATCATGTATCTTTAGTTTATTTTTTGTAAGTAGTGTAGTAGCCTGAATCTACAGGCTAGGGATGTTAAAAACTGGCTTTTCTAAAATGTTTGCAATTTTTGTCAAGGGATGACTGTTGCAAGAAAACAATGAAAGATAACTGGTAGATTGAACTAGCTAAGAAATAAGTATATGATTGACCTCATTTTGCATCTTATTGTAATAGCTTTTATTTTTACATAATGTTGCAGTTACTAAAATCAGTTATATATCTGTTGAGAAAGAGTTAAGGAGAAAACACAGCTCAACTTCTTCCTCTTCTTTGTAATTATGTAACTAGGATACTATCTTATCCTGTGCCATCTCATCAGTAAACCTTTAATGTTTTTTTTTCCCCTGGTTAAATTATATTTTTTAATTGAATTTTGTTTTTAGAAAAGACAAGATTAAAAACACTACTTATAAGAAGTGTGGTATACAACCACAGTGAAGGGATGAGAATTCATAGAAAGATAAGTCATTTCATTAGTAACTGTAAGAAAGAACAAGAAAGAAAATTTGGCAAAACAACAAATGTAGAAGTATTTATAGAATAAAACAGTAATTTCCCAGCAACAAGAGAGGTGAAGATTAGCTGCCAAAATAGGACCAACAGTGTTAGAAACTCACTTTTGAATTCAGAAAGGAGAGACAGAATACCAACAGAAGCACTAACCCAGATATGACAACAGTATTCAGTATTCTATACAAGAATGAATAAGAGACATAAAAATGAAGAATACAATTTTTTGGAGAGGAAATATGACAAGCTTGATACAGAGAACCAAACATTAAAGAGACTTCATCTTAAGTCTTAAGGAAAATATAAGCCAGCAACAAATCTATGATCTTGCAGAACACTACCAGGTTAGATTAGAAAAATTTAAACCCTTTTGATACCAACCCACTTGAAATCACCTTTGGTTCTATGACATCAACTTCCTGCTTTAAAGTGACCTACGTTAAAATCTTCCATCAAAACTTCCATCTTTATTTATGTTCTCAACACCAGTTATTTTACTAAACTGTTCATTATTTTTTAAATTTATTGAAATAAAGGCAGTGTATTTCAGTGAAATTTTCTTACAAAAAGATTAAATGCTGTTTCTGTATTTAATAACTAAAAGAAAATGGCTTTCAATTTCAGCAACCTATTTGTTCCCAAATTTAGATAAAAAGCTCGATACATTTAGAAAATATTTTTAATAGGTTAGAAATGACACTCACCAATTTCTGCTCCGGACTCATAATCATACTTGTACATTTTAAAATCTTCACCACCACACACAAACACATCTTTTTGGTGATGGAGTGAAGCAGAATACAACTGTGTTGGAGCCTCAAATTCTTTTATCTTCTCAAATCTAAAAATGAATAAATCCATATATAAATTGTCAAAAAAATAAAATTTCATATACAAACAATGGAAAGGGAAATATACATATAAAACAAACAGGAATGGAAAAGTGAATATTTCTTCTAAATGTACAATAATTTGTACATTAATGCTTATCAGCAACAACAAAATTAGTAAGTTTCCAACTGTTAGCTAAAACTGTTTTTACACAATATAAGGTGACTAGATTCATAGGGTAATCCTAAACACTGTTTTCTTTCACAGTAATAATATTTTTCTTAAATTTGTTTAATGTATAACTAATGTTGAAATGAAATAACTGCTTTCACCATCATCATTTTAACGTTTGTTTTTCATGCTGGCATGGGTTAAACAATTTAATAGGAGCTGATAAACCAGAGGACTGTGCCAAGCTCCAATGTCTGCTTTGGCACAGTTACAATGGATGGATGTTCTTCCTAATGCCAACCACTTTAAAGAGTGTACTGAGTGCTTTTTAGATGGCACTAGCACTAGTGAGGTCACCAAGTAACTTGCAAGACAAAACCACCTCACAACTGAGGAGCAGGTGACTAGTATTGAGGGAGGTAGCTTTATGCCATGTGAAGAGAGGTTAAAGTTTGATAGAGGAGCAGAAACAGATATAGGGATACATGGTTACCACAGCAGGAGAGAGAAGTGAGGGACGAGAAAAATAAAATAGTCATCATTTTTATATCTTTTTCCATGCTTAGATGGTTTGGATAAATTGTCTCCAGCATATCTCACCACTTGTTAGTCCTTTACCATCTCCTTTCTGAGATTCAGCCTTTGTCACATCTTCCCATGTCTTCCTAATCTTTCTTAATAGGTTCCCCTCCACCTTCCACCTGAATTTCTGAGTACTTCTTCACCCAACTGTTATCCATCTGCATATGCATTACAAGTGTGTACTAGCATCATTTTTTTTGTGTTTTTTATTGCACATTACATTTAATTCCTTCATACCCAGTTTTTCACTCTGTCATTTCATTACATAACTAAGAGAGCATGTTCCTCTTATTTCTTTCTATCTTTCATAAACAAACATTGTTTCCTTGTCTGTTGGTCATGTGATAGCTAGTCTACTTTCTCATTTGGATACATGTTATATTGTATCATATGTTAGGTGATGTTATGATATCTTACACATAAGTAAATACTGAATTTTAGATTGACAGTGGTAAAAGTTTTTGTCATTGAGTTAGCTTTCAAGAATAAGCATTAATGTTAGTACAGTTCTATATTTAAGAGATGAGGAATAATGTACATTATTTACAATTGACAAATATCTGTCAATTGTAAGAGATGAGGAATTATATACATTATTTACAATTGACAAATATCCATCAATTGTAAATAATATATATTAATGTAAGTGTTTCAAGAAATTAAATATTCGTTTGGAGTTACAACCATCATAGAGCCAAATATAGGGTGGATTTGTTTTGTAATTGATGAGCATTATGCAAGAGCATATGTACATAGTCGATGTATTTAAACTATTGGAGAAATAAATTGAAGACCACTTTGTAATAAATCATAGATGACTACTAATTAGGGAAAGTAAAAATAAATTGTCCAAATACTATTTAAAGTATCAATGATGGTAATTATAAAGTAGTCTATTTAGTAGTTATATAGCAAGTTATGTGGAAAAAAAAATGATTTTAAGTAAAAAAAAACAAAAAAAAAACGTGTAATAAACAGTAATTCAATATATGCAATAAATCAATCAATTAAAAACAAAATATTTCACAGTCAAACAATCCACCCAGGGAAACTACAGAACTTTATATGACCATATTTCATGTGAACTCACTGTATATGTGGGGGAGAGGTTAGTGAAACAGTGCAATTCTACTACACAGTCCAGTCCTTGTTGCAGTGTGATGAGCTGTGTACCTCAATGGCCCTGAAGGCTATGTCAGTGGAGTGCAAGCTCTTGGTAGGGCCTCCTATGCTGGACAGATCAAAGGATAGGGACTAGACTGATATAAACCACCACTTCCCGGAGGAAAAAAGGAGTTTGTGTAGAGCCAACACTTCGATTTAGAAAAACGACAAAGTATAGATGACAATTCAAAACCAACAAGACCTCGGAGAGGACAGCCCAGAGTTGAGAACAGTGGAGAAAAGTCGTCAATGGCCTACACTCCATAGAAGAGGCTTAAATAACAGTGCAATCACAAATTTTTATCTAAATTACAGTTGCAAATCTGAAACAAAACTGTAGTGGTCAAGATACCAATTTCATCTGCAAATAATCTGATGTACCATCTTTCCCACATCCAGCACAAAAGGACTTTCCATTCAAATTTCTTTAGAGCTGCTACTCTCTGAACTTCACTCCCTCTTCATGTTTTCCCTAGACTTCACCCAAAAGATGTTCAGATTAAATATCAATAGCATCAATGTCAGCTGCAAAATTTATGGATGCTATAGCTGCTTCCACCAATTCATTTTTCTTTTTTTTTTCTGTTACTTTTTTTGTCAGGAGGAGGGCAATGCTCATGACCTTTTACAAAACCTCCAAATCAGGTGAGAGGGAGGAACATATCCTCAAACCAGCCCAAATATTTGCAACATAGTGAACTCTGCTAAAAGCATTCAAAATGTTAAGTAATGGTGTTCAACTGGGTGACAAATTAAGTTGACCATTCATGCATGCCAAGGAAGGATTTGAACTCAGAATACAAAGAGCCAGGACAGACACCACAAGGCATTTTAGTTCAGCATTCTGACAGTTCACTAATCCACTGCCCAAGGTTGATATTTTTCTTACTGATGAAGAATAAGACAAAATTGACCTCAGCAGTACTAATTAATTGCTTTTTAAAAATTGAATATTGAGTTTTAGTTTTTTCTCCTAATCTAAAATAGAAATTTACTAAACAAGATAATACATAGAAAGCAAAAGAGACATGAACTGCAGATGAAAATTTTAAAAATTAATAGAATTCTTTTTCTCAGCAATTATTTCTGAAGCAATGAAACAAAATATTAAGTTTCAAACTTTCTCAGATAAGATATATACTCAATGGAATCAATAACCATGCCACATCATCCACATTGTTTTAATCATTCACTTTTCCATGTTTGCATAGACCAGACAATTTCCTGAGGCAGATTTTTCGATAGCTGGATACCATTCCTATCACCATCCCTCACCTGTTTCTAAGTAAAGTAATATTTCTTAGACATGTTTTACATGGAAGATTGGAAATAAACAACATTGTTTGTATGACAGTGATGCTGGGATATAAACCATCATAATGTCAAAACAAGGATACACACAAACACACAAAATAAGCTTCTTTCGGTTTCCATCTCCTAATTCCACTCAATGGAGCTACACTAAAAAAAAAAATCATTGCTCAAAGGTGCCATGCAGTGGGACTGAACCCAAGACCACATGGTTGAGAAGCAAGCTTCTCGACCACATAGCCATTCCTACATCTATAATCACAGCTGTGCCTATATCAACCAATATAAATAATAGAGTTGATAAATTTGGAAAATCAAATTTTAAACTTATGTTAGTGTGCTGAAAAGGCTACTCTAAATAAGCTACTCTTAATCTATGTCTTCACCTGTAAAAACACTATAATAAAAAGACAAAAAAATTTCAATAAGAGCCAACTCACGATCCAGTATCCCAGAAACTTGTAACACATCCACTGGTGACTACTAAAACAGAGCCATCCCTAGAGAGTTCTAAGCCGTTGGGAGGATTTGCAAACTCCAATTGCTTTATTTCACTTTCATTATTCACATCCCAGACACTGAAACAGAATTTAAAATTGTAAAAACAAACAGAAGGATATTTTTGCCTAAAATAACCTTAGATTTGAATTAAAATACTAAAAAAAGTTGAAATTATTATTTTTTTTGCATTTATTTTCTACACTAAAAGATATGAGGTTTTTATAAATAAAAAAAAATTTTCGTGGGAAATATTGAAGGAAGCTTGTTATTGCCATATACTTAACTTAATACTAGCCAATGTATTATGAAGTGAAGGCACATGGCTTAGTAAGTGAGGTGTTTACTTAGAATCTTAAGATCATAGTATGACTTCCCAAACTGGCAGTGCATTACAGTCTTGAGCAAAACATTTCATTTCACATTGCTCCAGTTCACTCAGCTGTAAATGGGTACCAGCAATAGCTGGAAACATAATGCTGTGATGGACCGACATCATGTTCAGTGGGGTGTGTTGTAATCTATGTCATTCATATGCCATGGGAACCAAGTTATGCTCCAGCCTCATGAGTCACGAGGCTTGTGACATACCTTGACTACTATGAAGTCAGAATAATACTTCTTTCAGCAATATGAAGGTAAATAGAGTTTGAGCTCATGTATTGAATTATAAATAGTCAAGCAGTTAACCACAGAAGAATCTCCAACTCATATATCCAATTGTAATGGAGCTAACATATGCCTGGAAAACTGTTACTACTACTATAGTTTTTATTTTAATCAGTATTGAAAGCACAAAAATACAGCTTTTACTGAAGCTGACACCATTACTATTGCTCTTATTATTCCTCTATTCTACTATTATTATTCTTTTACTGGTTTCAGCCAGAGGCTGGGGCCATGCTGGAACAGCAATTCCTGGTTAAAAGTACTTTTCTTCATTTATATCATTAGTACCTTTGGCCAGCATGGAAAGCAGGTATTAACTGATGATGAAACCATCAGGTGTCATACAACTTCCCATGATCCAAAGCAGCTCAGGCTTCTTGGTTCTCTCTTAAATTTTAATCATTCTAATTATACCACTGTAACTAACCTGGTAGATAACCCCACCTCATCAGAGTTATTTGCTAATTTAAATAAATTTAACTAGTACATCTATCCTTGATTATCAAGTGTGTTTGGTTACAATGAACAGTGTTAAATGAATCAACAAATTGTACTGAGCATTGTAGATGCTGGGGCATACTTTTGCAGTCCAAGCAGAATATGCAACTGATCACCAGCCTGTGTTATTAGATAAGCATAAAATGGTTCACAATTACCATGCCATGTTATCCTGGATCAGTGATGAATGAATCACTGATAATGAAGACAGATATACTAATTCTGGAGTTAAAGGTAATTATAAAAAAGGTCTGTAAAAAATCCACCAAATGAAAAAAAAATTATAAAAATGTTAATACATAGACAAGAAAAGCTAACAGAATAATCTTAATAAGAGGCAAACAATTTAAAAATAGAAAATAATACAAACCGAACTGTTTTATCATCTGATGCACTAATTAATTGCTGTGCATCTTTAGTGAAGATAGCACATTTAAGCGTGTCTTTGTGACCAGCAAATACTTTGGGTTCTGAAATAAAAACATTGCATAGAAGAATAATTAGTAACTTACTTCTATGAGAATAAAGAGTTAAAACTGTCCTATTAAAAGAAATTTAAGGGAAATGTGAAAAATGTTCAAAAAGAATGAAGTGCCTAGTGCATTGTTAAAAGCAGCAATGAAAACACACTGAACAGTTTTACAATGAAGGCTTTTTTACAATTATATATTATGAACAACTCCAAAAAACAACTGAGAAAATTTATCTTTATGTAATTAGAAAGACTCTTTCAATATAAAATATACAGAGAAGTAATAAATCAAGGATGTAAAACTTGCTGGCTTTAGCTACATTATTTTACAAATTCAGACTTTCTTTCCTTACTCAATGACGATTGAAGAGGTTACAAGAAACAACAAAAATTTTAGAAAAAACTTAGTTTTGTCACACAATACAAAAATTAGCATACTAATAGCAGACTTAGAATAATGAATAATGTGTTCCTTCCCCCACTCCTATGCAAACCTAATGAAACAAAGAAACATACACAGAACTTCATGAACTGCAAACAATTCTCCGGATACAATCAGAAAGATAGGATTTGAGTATACAGGATAGCCAAAAAGAAATTTGATATTATCATATGTAACGACACAAGTGGTACACATTCTATATACTGAAGTAAAGACTGCAATAGTGTACAGAGAATTTGTGATAAAACAGAGTGAACACATGGTACAAGGCTGTTAAATATCAAGGACTGATGTTTGTAGAGGCCACACCTCATGGGGAATTAGCCCATAGGTTTATGAAGACACTGAAAGACTCCAAACTTAACATTAAGATCATTGAGAAGCCAGGGAGTTCCATCAGATCACAATTATGCAGGACGTACCTCTTCAAAAATACCACATGCACTAATGAAAACTGTGAAGTATGTAACATTAACCCCAGTACTAACTGTAAGACTAGAAATGTACCGCATAAGGTGTATGGAAGGAGTTTGTAAGCACAGAAACATGGCATACACTGGAGAGTTTAGCAGAGTGGCTAAATGAACACTGGAAGGAGTATAATGACAAGAAACAGTTGCCCATACTTTATCAACATGCCAAAGACCAACATGATGGCACGCTGGGCCAAATTGACATCTACATTTTGTCCTAACACCCAAAAGACCCACTACTTAGACAAATACAAGAGGAAATCCTCATAAATTACCAATACTAAATGGGAAATAAACGTAGGAGATAGAGATACCTCAATGCCACAGATACACTCATACAGTGTGCATACATAGGTACATTTATAAGTAGGCAGTTGAATAGGTAGATAGGTGGGGAGACAGGCAAGTAAATAAGTTGGTAGGTAGGTAGATAGATATGCACATACACACACACGTGCAAAGAGACAGAAACACACGACCATACACACACTGAAGCATACATAAAGCACATGGGCACACACACACCATGCAAACACACACATCACATATGTGCACACACACATATCAGGCATACACACACAAACATATATAGGCACATACATATACAGCATATATGTCCCCAAAACAACAGCAATGGAAGTGAAGTCCATGAGAACTATTATGATGATAATGGTGGCAACTTAATGTTTAGTTTTACTAATTCGGTCATTAGTTTTAATACTTAATAACACATAAGTTTCCATACAAACCTGCTTCATGCTTTTCCAAATCAAATATTTTTAGCTTTTTTTCTTGACTAGCAGTAAGCAGCAGTTTGCTGTCACGAGAAAAATCTACTGACTTAACAATATGTTTATGGGAGAATGTGTGTAGTTCATCTCCGCTAACAGCATCCCAGATTTTCCTGAAGATAAAAAGAAAAACAAAAATATATGTCAATCAACTGATAGAGAGATAAACAGACAGACAGGCAGTCAGCTAGATAGTGGTCAGATACACATATAGACTCACACACACAAACTTAAGTTTGTTTTACCATGCTGTCACGTGTTAGATGAATATCTATCACTGAGGGAATGTTCTACAACTGGGCAACGTGGCTATAAAATAATACTTCAGTAATATGTAGCTGTTCAATGCTAACATAGAAAAACAGAAATAAAACAAATGAATGAACATCTGTATACTTGTGTGTCTCAGAACTGTAAAGAGAGGTGACAGCATCTTGGTTTACAAGCCTCTTTCCAAAACAGGGGATCATGATATCACATCAAAGCTGACACATACATAAACACTTTCTTATATATCTTAAAAACATGAACATAAAAATATAGGCAATCTCTGATTTTAAGTTATTCTTTTGTATATGAAAGACTTTTTGCAAAAAGTGATATGAATGCATGAAAATATATGTGCATCTATTTTGATAATTTTGTTTATTTATTTCTTGTAAAATTCTTTGGGTACTAAAGATAAGTTAATTACAATATTGCAATCTCTTGTTTGGCAGAATTCAAAATGCCAGGAAACTTATTTTTCACTTTAATGTTCTGGATCATTACTAATATTCTCTAAGACAACAGAAACATTGGGTTGTTATTAATATTATTATTATTATTATGAGCAGAGAAACCCGGCCTTGCTTGGGATTAAAATAGTTTATTATTGTTTTATTTGTTTCGGTATGATAACCTGATTTCATTCAGGTCTACTTGGACCACATTTTAAAAGATGAGGAATTTTGCCCTAGAGGCCACACCTTTCAATTGAGCAATCTCAAAGTTGCCATGCAAACTCCCCAGCACTTTTAACATAGGTGTGGATATTTTCAGCTCAATCCAACCACATATGCACACACTATATATATACATATGCATTAAATATATATGTACATATGTATGCATTATATATATATATACCAGTGCCGGTGACAAGTAAGCGAACCATCCGATCGTGGCCGTTGCCAGCGCCGCCCCGACTGGCCTCCGTGCCGGTGGCACGTAAAAAGCACCATCCGTTCATGGCCGTTGCCAGCCTCACCTGGCCCCCGTGCCGGTGGCACGTAGCACCATCTGTTCGTGGCCGTTGCCAGCCTCGCCTGGCCCCCGTGCCGGTGGCATGTAAAAAGCACCATCCGATTGTGGCCATTGCCAACCTTGCCTGGCCCCCGTGCCGGTGGCACGTAAAAAGCACCATCCGTCCGTGGCCGTTTGCCAGCTCCGTCTGGCACTTGTGCGGGTAGCATGTAAAAAGCACCCACTACACTCACGGAGTGGTTGGCGTTAGGAAGGGCATCCAGCCGTAGAAACACTGCCAGATCAAACTGGGCCTGATGCAGCCTTCTGTCTTCACAGACCCCAGTTGAACCGTCCAACCCATGGAAAGCAGATGATGATGATGATACACATTATATATATATATACACACGCAAACACACATACATATATATAAATTAGCACAATAAATATCTGTTATCATGATTGTGCGGTGGTGGTAGGTGATAATTCAACATTCTAAAAGACCTGTGGCGGGAATATTTAAACTTTTGCGGCTGTCAACGCTTTCTCTCTATAGACACAGACAGACATACAGAGAGAGAGGTGGTAGGAGAAAGAGTGACAGAGAGACAGCGAAGGCAGAGAGGGGAAAGAGAGTGGAAGCTGTCAAACGTTGTTATAGAGAGAAATTGGAGGGAAGGGAGGAAAGAGAGAAATCGAGGAAGACAGGGTGATATCTGAGAGAGAGAAGTGACACACACTTGTCAAAGTCTGGGTTGTGCTGCCCTAGTAACCACAGCTTTTGAGATGGAGATTTCTAACCTAGTCCAGTCGCTTCCTCGCCTCATTTTACATGTCCCTGTAAATTTTTGTCGCAATCCAAGCACACCTACTGCCATTGAACCCTGCATAACTAAATGAGACACACAAATGTAAAACTTTCGGTCACTTTTATATAGAGCGATTATTATTATTATTATTATTATTATTATTATCATTATCATTATTATTATTATAACAAGGCAGCAAGCTGGCAGAATTGTCAGAACACCAGACAAAATGCTTAGTGGAATTTTGTTCAGTTTTACGTTCTAAATTCAAGACCTGCTAAGGTTGACTATGCCTTTCATCATTTCAATGTTGAAATAAGTACCAGTCAAGTACTGAGGTCAATGTAATCAACTAACCCCACCCACAAAATCTCAGGCCTTCTGCCTATAGTAGAAAGGATTATTATTGTTAAAGCTAATTTAATTAGATGATAGCTTGAGGTCTGGCTATAACTTCCCTCAAATCTCAAGAATCATACTTAGGATTCTTGCAGAACACAGAATGTCACTTTTCTGCAAGTCAACAATGCAAATCTCACTTCCAATATCCTTTAACCTCCTAAGTAGCAGTTAAAGTGTTGTGCCAAATGCACCAACTACCACAGGAATGATCATCATCTTAATCTTTCACAATCTCTGACTAGGTCCTGATATTTCTCAATTTCTATGATATCTATTCTACTATCATATGATATTACACATTTTTTCTTCTTTTTGTCCTCTATAATATCTGATTTCTTTGCTCCAAAAGTATGGTCAGTCACTATGGAGAAATCCCATATCATTATTATTAGGCGATGTGCTGACACAATCATTATTGTGCTGGGTAAAATGCTTAACAGCATTTCATCGGTCTTTACGTTCTCAGATCAAATTCTGACAAGGTCAACTTTGACTTTCATCCTTCCAGGGTCAATAAAATAAGTACCACTTGAATATTGAGGATCAATGTAATCAACCTATCCCCTCTCCCAAAATTTCTGGCCTTGTTCCAAAATTTGAAATTATTATTATTATTATTAAAAATTGAATTTAATTAGTTGTATAATGGCTGAAGGAGAAAACAGGCACAGATTGGGATATTTAATTTTAATATCTATAACAGATTGCTGTTTAATAAGTCATATTAAGATATGATAGAACTCTTTCCACTTGAAGAAGGAAGTTCTTGAATTACAGAATATAATTTTGGTTCTCTGAAGTGATAATAGAACATTATAATCACAATTGTTCTACATCCATTTTCCATATCAGCATAGGTCAGACAGTTCAACAGGATTCAACAAGCCAGAAGGCTACATCTGGCTTCCAATGTCACAATTTTGATTTTGTTTCTACAAGTGAATGCCCTTCTTAAGACCAACATTTCATAAAATGTACTGGATGCATTTTTTGTGGCACCAGCACAATAAAGGTTACCTTGACACCAGCAAGACTAAAGAGCCCTCTTAAACCCTGAGTTAGTACTTGATTTCATGTGCTAACTTCTTATAGAGTCTAATGAATGCCTTTTTGCAGCACCAGCACTTGTGGGGTTGTCTTGCAGCTCACAAGGTGAAAGAGAGCCTTCATGAAGGATGTTATAAATTTATTGTTGTGAGGACAAGGGACTAACAGGAAAAGTAGATAACCCAATTCAATACTTGACAGTTTTTAGTTTCTGCTTTCTAATTCATATTAAGGGAATTCATACGTCTACAATACTAATCAAATAGCTTATATTATATAAGCAACTTATGATGCAATCTTGCAATTAATGTAAACACTGAGTTGGTGTTTTATCCAGGTATCTTATTCTTTTATTTGTTTCAGTTATTTGACTGCGGCTATGCTGGAGCACCGCCTTTAGTTGAACATATCAACCCCAGGACTTATTCTTTGTAAGCCTGGTACTTATTCTTTCGGTCTCTTTTTGCCAAACCGCTAAGTTATGGGGACATGAACACACCAACATCGGTTGTCAAGCGATGGTGGGGGGACAAACACAAACATATATATACATATATGATGGGCTTCTTTCAGTTTCCATCTACCAAATCCACTCAAGGCTTTGGTCAGCCCAAGGCTATAGTTGAAGACACTTGCCCAACGTGCCACACAGTGGGACTGAACCTGGAACCATGTGGTTGGTAAGCAAGCTACTTTCTAGACAACCACTCCTGTGCCTATAATATATAAGGTCTGCAACAATTCATTTTGAAATGGCTGTATTTAATGCATTTTAAATCACTTCCATACAGCAGATATTTAGGTTGCTTTTTTTTCTACTTTGGACAGAATAGTTATTGTAAAAGTTCAGATATTATTACTACAAAGTTGGTACACTGAAAATCTAGGGTTTACTCATCATTTTATGTCCATTTTCCATGACATCATGGGTTGGATGGGTGACAGGATCCAGCAAGCCACAGCTGTACAGAGCTCTAGTGTCAGCTTTGGCATACTTCCTATGGCTCAGTGCCCTTCCTGACACCAACCATTTTACAGAGTATATTGGATGCTTTTCTCATGTCATCGGCACCAATGAGGTGGCCAATTAACTTGCAAGACAGGAAAAGAACACGGAGAAAAATTCTTAGTAAATCATTCTATGCACTTGATTTGTGCCTCCAACTGATGCTACATGAAGATTTGAAGAATTTATCAGGAATACGAGTGCCAAATGCTGAATACCAACTCGAAGCTATATGGCAATTTTAAATATTCCATATTTAATAATGTCCGTAAAATATTATCTTACAAAAAATAGTATATTCAAATAAATGTTGTCTGCACTCATTTTGTATTAGAAAGTATTCTGTATTTAAAATTGTTTTATTGATAAAATTTTTCTAACAAATAATATATTTATAAATATATTGTATGAAAAGTTGTTTCAAGGTCCAATGAAAACCATTTTGATGAAGTATCATTCAACAAGCCATACTACACACACACACACTCAACACATACTTGAAAAACAATTAGTTAGTAAGAGGACGGGTAACCAGCTAGCAAACAAGCTTCAATAATATGAGGTTCATATAACTCATGTGAGCATGAAAAAATAGACATAAAACAAAGACACAAGCTTCCATACAGTTTTTATGCATTGGTTGTCCCAAAGCTATTGTAGAAGACACTTTTCCATAATACCATGCAGTAGGATAGAACCTGGAACCACATGGTTATGAAGTAAACACCCTATCCACACAACCATGAACATGACACACACATACATTGATATGTAGGTAAATTTTAATGTAAAAAGTGTATAAATACATACGCTGTAAAGTCAGCTGCTCCCGTGGCAGCCCGGGTAGCCTCTCTGTTTAGTGCAGCACCCCACACCGCTCCCTTGTGGCCTTCAAAAGTACCAATCCAATCTCCAGTTTCTCCTTGCCGTAACATGGGTTTTCCATCTGCACAAACATAATGATTATACACTCATGAAATGAACAGTGGCTAAACCAAAAATAAAACAATGCATTATCCACCTGAAGAATATACAAGTGTACATAGTTTCAATGAAAAAATTAAAATTAAAACTTGAAAATGGAAATTATGAATGCCTAACTTTAACATGATATCACCAACGTTTGAGTAGAAGTATAACTGACTTTAACCCCACAAGAAATGTAAATAAACACATCTATGACTTCTACTTTGTATTAATACAGAAACATATTAAAAATTTCATGAAATAAGAATGTATGATAAATGAATAATACACAATAAATAAAACAAAATATTATTTAGAAGTACAGGAAGAAACATTTCAGGCAACTTACACACATATAAATGAGAAACTACTTGTTAAGTAGAGCTGAGACACTGCACATCTCTACCCTCCTACCATCTTTCATATTGGAATTTAGTACATCCAAACATACCTGTTAAAGCTTGAGACAAAACAAAGAACATTACACATCCTTCAAATACTCTTGCTTCTGCTGATGATAATAATCTTCATGTTATTTACACCAAAAGTGTATTGCTTGCATGTCTCCAGTATCACAGTGCTATTTGATCTCTGGCAAAACTCATTTGTTTTAGGAATGAATGAATTCCTGGTTTGGAGAGGAAAGAGCTTCCACTCATGGGTTTCTGAGAACAAGAACAAGACAAATTTTCTCTCACTTTACCATGATGTTGTTATAAGTAATGCATCAAGCAGTATTACTTGAGCAGTAGGCCTCTGGTCTTGATATGATTGCTGTTATCAGCCACTCTTTCATTTCACTTCTTCCTCAATCATCAAAATTGATTATGACCAAGGGAACCAGTCCATCAGAGAGCTAGGACAAGACAATTACCACTGCCAATGAGCTAAGACCAACAAGGCATTTTTCTCAACACTAATGATTCTGCCTATCCACCCACCTTTTTCTAATACAAATGTTGGAGGCAGGGAACAATCATGTCAACTCCAGTATCCAACCGGTACATATTTCAACAGCCTCAGAAAAATAAAAGACAAGGTCTATATTATATTATAATTCTGCTTGTTCATTCATTCACAAGTTTAGTTTATTTGACAGGGGAGGGGTAGTGAGTGAGAAAGGATATGACAGAGGGAGAGGGAAAATGAGATAACAGATAGCCACTTCCATTAACAACACTGCCACATGGTTAATGGAAACGAGAGGTGAAAAGAAAGAGAGAAATGGTTAAAAAGTTTGTTAGAGAAAAGGAGGGGAGAGAAGTATAAAGAGTATAGGAGAGAGAAATTTTAAAATCATATATTGTGAGTGGAAGTGAGATAACTTAGCAAAATAGCTATGGATATTACTTTTTTTTTAAATTTTGCAATGGAATTGAAACTATGTAAATAAAAACATCATGTATATTCTCTATATTGTTTTGTGTACATTAATTGTATATAGTGCAAAGCAATTATGATGATGATCAGATCATCATCATCGTTTAACATCTGCTTCCCATACTGGCATGGGTTGGATGGTCTAACTGAGGACAGGCAAGCCAGGAGGCTGCACCAGGCTCCAATTTGATCTGGCAAGGTTTCTATGGTTGGATGCCCTTCCTAATGTCAACCACTCTAGTGGGTGCTTTTTACATGCCATCAGCATGGAGGCCAGTCAGGCGGCATTGGCATTGATCATACTCAAATGGTGCTTTTTACATGCCACCAGCATGTGTACCAGTCAAGCTGCATTGGCATCAGCCATGACTATAATTTCACTTGACTCAACAGGTTTTCTCAAGCACAGTATATCGCCTGATGATTGAAGGGTACTTTTAAATGGGCCAGTTATACAACAATGGCACTGGCCACAACTACGATCTCATTTGGCTTGTTGGGTCTTCTCAAGCATGACATATTGCCAAAGGTCTCAGTCACTAATCATTGCCTATGTGAGGCCTAAGGTTCGAAGGTCATGCTTCACCACCTCATTCCATGTCTTCCTGGATCTACCTCTTCCACAGGTTCCCTCTACTGTTAGGGTGTGACACTTCACACAGCTGTCCTCATTCATATGCAACACATGACTATGCTAGTATAGTCGGCTCTCTTGCATACAAGATCTGATGCTTCTTACGTTCAACTTTTCTCTCAGGATGCTTACACTCTGTGGTGTATGCACACTGACATTACACATCCAGTGGAGCATACTAGCTTCTGGTCTTTCAAGCCTACGCATGTCCTCTGCAGTCAAAGCCCATGTTTCACTGCTGTGTAGCATAGCATCATACAGTCTACCTTTCACTTTGAACAAGAAGCCCTTTGTTACCAGCAGAGGCAGGAGCTCTCTCTGAACTTTGCCTAGGCTATTCTTATTCTAGCAGCTATCTTCTCAGAGCATCCACCGCTGCTACTGACTTGGTCACCTAGGTAACGGAAGCTATGAACTACTTCTAGTTTTTCCCCCCTGGCGTGTGAAGGAATCTGTTTTCTGTACATCGATGTTTATTGCCCCTGTACATCTGCCACACACAAAAACTATCTTCCCAGTTAATCTTCCTTTGATATTACTGCACCTCTTATGTGTCCAAAGCTTACACTGGGTACATCTTATGGAGTTTCTACCTACACCTTTTCTATAGATTGAGCAGGGCCATCTACCTGAAGGGATTTTTGATTTGTCTGTCTTCCTACTTACTAAGACTTTGGTTTTTGTTAGATTGACTCTAAGGCCCTTCGTTTCTAGGCCTTGCTTCCATAACTGAAACTTCTCTAATTCTGGTAGTGACTCAGCTATTAGAGCAAGGTCATCAGCATAGAGGAGCTCCCAGGAGCAGTCTGTCTTGAATTCCTGTTATTACCTGGAGTGTTATTACATAAGGAATATACAATTATATATTGATCTTACAATTTCAATAGACTCAAATACTAATGAATGATATGCATATTAAGTATTATATATATTGTTATTGTGTATTTTTCTATCATTTATTGCACAAGCAACGATAAGATTTATATGCAATAAAAATGCAAATCATCCTTTCTTTCTTAAATAGCTCCTCTTAATTATTTTTCATTCTGTGGAATTTCATGGGTCCCACATGTAAATATTAAATACCACAAAGTATCATTGCCCAATACACAAACAATTTTGCCTTAATCTTATAAATTTGTTACTATGGCAACAGCTTGGATACTTATTGATCAGACTACTTGTATATGTGTGTGTGTGTGAAACCAAAATCTTCCCTTCTGTCAGCTTCCTTAATTCATACCACAGAAATTTCAATTAGTAATAATTTCAAGAACAAAACAGAACCTCATCAACATGCTAAACTTAAGATTAAACCAGGGACCTTGAGATTTTTAGTCTTATGCTCACTAAGCTACTTTGACTATTTGTAAATGGCCTCATAATTTTTAGACATATATATTTACTGTCATTAAAAAGAAAATATTTTGCTAATATATACCAAACAAAATAAATTAAATGAACACAGAAAAAACTTCAATTCAAATTACAAAATAATTCATAAGTGTATTTTTATACAAGATTACACCTTTCTTTTATGGTTTAGATTTATCTGCTACTGACAAAGCTAGTAAGGTAGAAATGCATCTAACTTCTCACCAGCTGATGCTAAAACAATTTTCATCTGCCTTTGATATATCTGTGTTTTTGATATGTCCCACATTATGACGATGTATTTTGTCGTCTGTGTGACTGGTCCGAACAGCATACCTCGTTGACTGACATTGCTTGTGTCTGTCTACTATTCATCAGTAGTGGAACAGCTCGCATCTCACTTGGGTGTCCGCCACAACACCTTTCCCTTTGAGATTTTTCTTTTTGCCTTTCAAACAGCATTATTTTTTTCTTCAAAATGCCACAAGTAGTACCAGTCTACATTGTTTACTGATAGTGCTACTAACACATAGAGACCTGACTTAAATCCTTCACATGGACTTATTATTTTTTTTTCTTCCACAAAGAATTATTTCTCTCTTCCAAATGCCACAGGTGGTACCAGTTTACATTGTTTGCCAGTAGTGCTACTAACACATAGTGACCTAACTTAAATCCTTCGAACAGACTTATTTTTCACTGTGTGTAGTTCAGTTCTGTGTTAGAGTTCCAGTTTTATCAGACATTTTTTTCTTCAGAATCTTTTTCAAAAGAGTTTATATATTTTCGCTGTATGTAATTCTGTGTTAGTTCAAATCTTACTTCGGGATTTTTCAGACATTTTTTTTCTTCAGAATCTTTTCCCAATAGAATTTATGTTTTCCACTGTGTGTATATTATTTTTCACTGTGCAATAGTTCAAATCCTTCTTCAAATTTTTCAGCATGTAGTTGTTGTGCCTTCTTACACAGTCTGTGTTGTGTCTTTCTACCACTGTGTATAGTTTGACTCCTCATCGCCACTCTGTCCCGCATAATGACAACGTATTTTGTCGTCTGCATGACTAGCTCAAACAGCGTACCTCACTGACTGACACTGCTTGCTGTGTGTGCCCACTATTTATCAGTAGTGAAACAGCCTACTTCTCACTTGGAGGTATCCGTCACAACAGTTTTTAATCACAGCACATCCATATAAGATATCATCTTAAAATAAAAACTGCAAAAAATTTACCAATTACAATGTATTAATGTTATGCATGATATACAAATGAGTATTTTAATCTAATACTACTTCTGTTGCACATTATGGATTTTTGTTCATCTGAGCAGCTATTTGCAACATCAGTGAATGCCTATTCACTGTTTTCCTATATTGGTGTATATTTCCTACAGTAAATTTGTACCCATCATCATGTATTAACATTAAGTATGATGCACAAACAGCTAAACATTATATTTTTCTGAAACCTATATATTTACACAAAAAAAAATATATTCTAGTTTTTGCAACCACTTTTCTTAACACAAAATATTTTTACTATCATATATGTTAGGGGTTTTGACAACACACATAACAATTCAGTTGTCACTCAATGTGCTGAAAACAGCAGCCAAAGTTCTCAGAAACCACACACATAAAAAGTCATAATAAACAATTATAGTTCCTGATATACAAACAAGATTGACATAACTGGACGACCATCTATTATAGATTTTCATCTATAACTGATCATATGACAACACCAAAGTTTATTTCGAGTCAATAACATGAGATCTCTGTGCAGACACACTCCCTACTAGCCAAATTTCCCTCAACCCATACCCTACCATCATAAATTAGTCTCACAACAGACCTAATAATATATAAACATATATATCATCATTTTAAGATTTGCTAGTACATGTTAGACAAGACTAACTGAAGCAAACATCTATCAGATTCACAAACTATAGTGAGTACTATGACGAGCATCTTGTAAAATGGCTGAAGTCCTATCTTTGACCTGGTTCCTCAGTCAAAGATATTTTATTATCTATTTATGGATAGCGACAAAAAAAAAAAAGACCTAAGATTATCATGAACAAATTAGTTTTTATTGAGCAAGCATTGATTTAATTCCATCAGATATGTTAGAATTTTATTGGAGTCTCACAGTTGAATTTTAGATACAATTATTGTAATTTCCGGTGGATAATCAACAGATTAATCCAACCCTAAACCAGCAGTTTATATTTTCAGCTTGAAATCAATTTTGAGAAATATTTATTTGTTAGCTGTTAGCATTGATAAATAAAATAAATTTTTAAAACTCAATAATACATCAATTATGCACAAATTACAAAGCTGTACAATTCTTGAGTATTTTGGTATTTTACAGGAAATTACTATTATTTCAACATCAGAAGGACTTAAATTCAGTAAAAGAGGAAAAAAAAAAAGACTTCTCCCATCTCTTTTGGTTTTTAAAGAAATTTTAATAAAAACTAAAAAATCTGAGAATTTTGGCATGGTAAAAAAATTTTAAATACCTCCAAATGTTATTTCAATGCGAATGAAGAATTTTGTTTTTTCACAATACTTCTTAACATCTCGCTTGAAGTGACTGGCCTATCTCAGGGCCTCCCTCTCAATCGGAAATAGGGAGAGAGCCCTTCAGTCTTGCAAGTTAAGAGGGGATTCATTAAAGCTGATACCAAGCAAAAAACACCCAGTAAGCTTTGTAAAATGGTTGGAGCTAGGGAGGGCATCCAGCTATAAGGATCATACCAAAACTCTGACACTGGATGA
This sequence comes from Octopus sinensis, assembly GCF_006345805.1. NCBI lineage: Eukaryota > Metazoa > Mollusca > Cephalopoda > Octopoda > Octopodidae > Octopus > Octopus sinensis. Next base: position 137,808,188 of record NC_042998.1, on the reverse strand, counting down.
AGACATGGTCCTTTGACCTATTAGATCTTGAAAAATTTACAACTCATGCAAGCATGGGAAGCAAATATGAAATGAAGATGATGACATGATGAAGAATGCTACAAATGGCTAAATCTGAATATAGATATTTATGTTGCTGTTAGATACCTACACACATCTAGAATGGAATATACAAATGATAGTGCAATAACAGAGTCACAGTGACCAATATAGTTCCAGTAGAGTATATAGCCAGGTATAAATTGTTAACCTTCACAGATGGTCATAAAGGTTAGACTGTCTTTCACAATCATAATTCTTAATGATCTAATGCTTTAACTTTGAATAGGTACCAAGTTATGTGCATGTCATAGATATAAACAGTAGGAGCACTCTATACTGACGAGTGTTTTGTTAATTTGCAGAGGTGAGTTTAAATCTTTTCGTGGGGCAAAAGGAAGTATTGAGAAACTACTACATTTGTATGAATCCAGTCTGACAAGTCAAGGTAAATAAATTCAAATATCTAGAAACAGCTAATTGTTATTATGCTAATAAAACTAAACAATAAATTAGCTTTTTTATAGGTAAAATGCTTCCATTATATTTGATTTCAACAGTGGATAAATGCCATGAGCCAGCAGAAACTTGGAGAAGAAGTAATTAGATCTAAGATGAAGTAATGGCAAAAGAAAAGAATAACAGAATGAAGAATGATAGAGATTGTCTTCTGTTTGCTATATATTACTTCTAGTATAATTTATGATGCTATTGCATCTAGTCTGGCACACCAGCAATCCTGTGCTTTGTACCATTTACTAGTACAGGACCCACCTACTTTCCATTCCTCTTGTTGCAACTCATATCACTCAATCTCAGCAGCTAATCTCAAAGACACTCTAAGTGGCTACATTGGGCCACTACACTCCACCTTCATACTCCCTGCCTGTACTACTTATGAGTCATCACTGTTTCACTTTCTCTGACATCATACTCTTGTTCCTTTTCTCCCACACATCCTAGTCCTCTGTCATTGCTCTATCTCTTCTGGTCACACATTCTGGGTCTCTGTCATCATTCTATATCCTAAGTCACGCCTTAAATATATATGTATATATATACCTAACTCACAATACTCCTTTCACTCTACCCCTTATCATACATCTCACTCATCACTATTATTCATGCCTCTATCACTGAAGCCTCTCACTTTGTAAAGAGGCTGGCAAACAAGTAGGTGCTTGGGGTTGTGAAATCCTTTTAGTCTTGTCAAGAACATGACACCTTTCTAATACTGATACCACAAAAATGAAGTCAGTACACTTAGTAAAGTGGTTGGTGTTAGGAAGGGAATTCAGCTGTAGAAACTATGCCAAAAAGGAAATGCAAATGTGAGATTTCCCAGACAAATCAAGTAGCATGCCCAAATTACATAACTCCAGCTGTGACGACCCTCTAACCCATGCCAGTAAGGAAAGCAAATGTAAAAAAAAGATGATAATGATGTCAATGTTGAGGACATATTTCACACATATCTCTAAGAAAAATTGAGCAATAAACTGCCAATGAAAATTATCTGTACACTTGGCATTTATCATTACTAATCACCCTCAATATTATTAATCATGACAATGACAAGTAACAGGTGTATGAATAACTTTCAGCAAGAGAGTTCACAAATAAATCCCTAGATGTAAAAAGTGAAAACTAAGTACTGAAAAGATGAATATCAACCTATAAAATTTTAAAAGAACTTGTGTTAAAATGAATTTAAAGCTAAAACATAGCACTTATTATAACTGATTAAAAATTATAGAATGTCAAAACAGTAAACTTGACCTTTAAAGGATTAAAGAGAGTTTTTCAGTCAGCTGGACTGTAAGTGAAACTGTCTTAAAACATCAAATGACATTTTTCATATCAAAACAGTGAAAAACTCTCAGCTTTAAAACAAATAATGCAGCAAGAAATCATTATAAACAGATTCGAAACTCTACAGAACAAATAAGCTTCTTTGAGTAAAATATGATACTGAGGGATGAAGCAAAAGAAAAGACTTATAATGGCAGTTCTACTAAATTCCATGTGCATAAATACATATTTTTAACTTCTGAATAAAGTAGACTAGCAGTATAACCCGGCCTTGCCCGGGATTAAGTTACGATTATTAAGCTAATCAAGTTCTTTATTTCAAACCAAACTAAGTAATATCGACGTCAAATTTGGGCAAAATCCGTTGAAATTAGTTATATCATATATATATATTAATATAATATAGTATAATTATATATGGGCAACAGACATGAACACACATACACACACGTACGTACGTACACCTATTGCATGTTTTGTGCACAAATACATGTTCATAAACAGAAATGAATGGAAAAAATGTTGTTAAATTTGTAGATTAACACTCGCATGATTTTCAATAAGAAAAAAAATTGTTTTTTTTTTGCATGGAATCAACTACTCTGTCCTCTTAATATGCCACAAAACCCTTTTTGTGGTCCGTGAAACAAAGTGGGGTGTGGTGGAAGCCTCGCAAATTGTACCCATTTATATTGTGTAATTCACTGACAAATTCTTAGCTACCTCTTTGTGTCTTTGTTGTTAAATAAATGGATTGTCAACAAAACACTTTTTTACTCGGAGTAAAATAAAAACAAAACTCTTTCGCACCCAAAGTAATGTGTGAGAGAGAGAGAGAGGGGAGAAAGATAAACAATTTAAAATAAATATATTGTAATTGGTGTTTGAGAAAGTATTTATACTATGATTATAAAATATAGTGTCTTTCAAAAACATCCTGAATTTGAACACTATATCTCGTGTTTAAGAAAAAACAAACCATTTTACATTTTATTTTTTTATGAACATCATCACTTTCTCTCTCCCTCTCACTTTGTCTTTCCCTCTTTTTTATTTAGACGCTGTGAAACTACTTCTCTTCCACTTTTCTTTATCCGGTTTTTTTTTTGTTAGACGCTGTCAAAAAGCTATGGCTGATATTTTTTATGGCTAAAAGCTATGGCTGAAAATAGATTTTTACTGCTATCCGCAGGTGCCTCGGTAAAAAAATAAGTTGACAAAACCCTGATAGGATGTTGATGAATGTCTTCCTAAAATTTGAGCGACATGCGTGCTAATTTGTGGATGTGCATAAACTACAATCATGTACACACACAAATCTTCCCTTATATATATACAGATAACATATTTCTTGTAAGCATGGACATTTTTAAACATTTCAAAAACAGAAAATGCAGTTTTGTCTAGTAGAACTAATAACTATTGTAGATATAAAGAAATTATATCTGAAAAGTTAACATTTAATTTCAATATATATATATGTGTGTATATATATATATATATATATATATTTTATTTTTATTTATTTATTTTCACTTCACTTCTCGACCAATCATACATGTTTTCCTATCTGTTGTTATTTATCTATCTAATTTCTCCTCTATTAACTCTGCCCGACCAAGTCTCGCTCTATCATCTTTTTTCAACCCTCGCGTATCTGTCTATCGATCTCCTCCATCTTTGAAGCCTGTTCCCTTAATACACTTCCGCCTTGTCCAAAAATTCCTTTCCGGTCAATTTCTTTACTTAAGGCAACAACATGTGCTCTCTCTTTCATTCACCTAGCAGCTAATAATCTCGAGCACAGCTAAGTTTGAATGCTTATATTATTTTATTTTTATTTATTTATTTTCACTTCACTTCTCGACCAATCATACATGTTTTCCTATCTGTTGTTATTTATCTATCTAACTATTGTATCTAATTTCTCCTCTATTAACTCTGCCAGACCAAGTCTCGCTCTATCATCTTTTTTCAACCTCCGCGTATACGCGGTGCCCCCACCCTGCCCACCCCCACCACCAATACCGGATATCTCTATATTTTTGCTCCATCTATACCGGATGTTGTTTCTCCCACCACCATTATAGGTGTCTACTCTTCGAACCCCCCTCCTCAATACGCTATGTCACCATGCATTACCCTCTTGATATCCTACGTTCTACTTGCCTAAGAACCTGTCATCATTCTCTGAACCACCCCTCCCCACTGGTGCTCCCCTATATTTCTGCCCCCCCCCCCCCCACATAGAAAAAGCACCATCCGAACGTGGCCGATGCCAGACCCCTCTGGCACCTGTGCAGGTGGCACGTAAAATACACCCACTACACTCGCGGAGTGGTTGGCGTTAGGAAGGGCATCCAGCTGTAGAAACACTGCCAGACTAGACTGGAGTCTGGGGCAGTCCCTAGATCCCCAGACCCCGGTCGAAACCGTCCAACCCGTGCTAGCGCGGAAAACGGACGTTAAACGATGATGATGATGATGATGAGTCAAAGCTGTTTGATTGAACTGTTTTGACCCATATATGTAACTCCCAATAAATGTGTTGAATGCCCTTCTTGTGTGTGTGTATAATAATATAAATATGCATATACACATACATATATCATCATCGTTTAACGTCCGCTTTCCATGCTAGCATGGGTTGGACGAATGATTGAGGGTTGGCAAACCAGAAGGCTGCACCAGGCTTCAATCTTGATCTGGCAGAGTTTCTACAGCTGGATGCTCTTCCAAACGCCAACCACTCAGAGATTGTAGTGGGTGCTTTTACATGCCACCGGCACAGGTGTCAGTAAGGCAATGCTGGTAATGATCACGCTAGAATGGTGTCTTTTACGTACCACTGGCACGGAGGCCACATAGCCGCTCTGGCAACGATCACGCTCGGATGGTGCTCTTAATACCCTACTAGCACAGGGCTCGAGTGCCAGTAAGGCGATGCTGGTAATGATCACGCTTGAATGGTGCCTTTTAAATGTCACTGGCACAGAAGCCGGTTAGCCGCTCTGTCAATGATCACACTTGTAAGGTGCTCTTTGCACCCTGCTAGCACGGACGCCAATCATCGAATTTGAATTTGATATATATATATATATATGTGTGTGTGTGCATATATACATATAATATATATATCTCCCTCTTTCTCCTTTACTCTCTATCGTTGTTCACACGTGACCATTGTCCATCTTTCCTTTCCTCATATGATCATCTTTTCTTTCCATCTGTCTTACAGACCAGATGCAGTCTTATCTGTCACCTATCTTTTCTCTTGTCAAAAACAATATTCCATTCCTCCAGCGTTCACTACCTTACGTCGTCTGGCCTAACAGCCCTCATGTTTGTTGTATGTCTCCATTGTCCTGTTTTTGTTACCAACCCTCCACAAATCCCAAATTTTATTTTGGTTCGCAGGAGCAACTGCCTTTTTGAAGCTTCATATTGTCATTAATTGCTTGAAATGAGGAGTAGGTGGGCAACTGACAACTGATGAAGGGTCATTTTTTATGTTACTCATCTTGCTTTCCATTTGTTTCTCTCATTGTTCGCATACCAAAGTCTGCCTTCGTATTTCATGTTGTGACGTCCTGTACCCATATACATATGTATATACACACACTCACACATAAAATATTTAGAAAAATCTCCATCCCAATCATCCCTCAACCTCTTTTATAAAATGTGAGTAGCCATGTGATCCCTCTACAGCAAGAAATCTATTCTGCTCTGGCCCCTTTCATTCCTCTTCTAGCATAAAACTGCCTCCCTCAGAGGTTGTTGTCTGGTAAGTTGCATGGTGACCTCACTAGTGCTAATGGTATGATAAAAAGCACCCAGTACATGCTGTAAAGTGGTTAGCATTAGGAAGGGCAACCAGCTGTAGAAACTATGCTAAAGTAGGTAATGAAGCATGATACTGTTCTTGAACCTATCAGATCCTATCAAACCATCCAACCCATGACTGCATGGAACATGGATGTTAAGTGATGATGATGAAACATCATCAAGATATACCTAACCAGCAGTGGTGGAGGATGTTCAGAAAGCATAGCAGCCAGAACAAAATTTGAGTGCAAAAAGATCCGAGTTATTACTTCTGACGATAACCAAGGGTTTTTTTCTCCCAGTAAAGGTAGATTGTATGATGCTTGTGTGTGAACTGCATGCTGTATAGCAGTGAGACATGGGTAATAAATGAAGAAGAGGAGCAAAGGTTGGAAAGGAATGAAGCGAGTATGATCCAAGAGAAATGTAATGTTAGTTCAGATAAAGACAAATTACATGAACTGAGAGAACAACTGGATATAAGAGAAATCAGATGTCATGTGCAAGAGAGATGATTGAGTTACTACAGACATGTAATGCATATGGATAATGACAGATGGGTACTAGGTGTACCAAGTGGAAGGAACCAATCGAAAAATAAGGTCAAAAAGACATTGATGTAAATGGTGAAAGCAGGACAGAATAAAAGAATGCTGTCGTGGAGAAGACTCAACTAACCCATGCAAGTATCAGAAAATAGACATGAAATAATGATGATAACATGTATACAATATTTATTCATGAAAAAAAATCTTCTGAAACATTTTTCACAAACGCAAGTAGCCAACACAATTATACATCAAATGTCTTCAAATATGAAAGTGATTTGACTATATCTAAAATTACTAGCAACAATTTCAGAAGATGCCATGTGAGGGTATATGGTATGAAGACAGTTTTGAATATATAAAATAAAAACCAATGGAAATTATGTACAAAACAAATGAGACATTTTGGAAGAGTTTCTCATTATATAGTCATAGTTGGACATTCATTAACTTCCCAGTTAATTCAACTGACAAGAAGTCAATGAAATGATTATATAATATTTCCAGATAATTTATATATTCATGTACATTTAAGGCAGTAAGATGACTGAAATGGTAGTTTCAGCAAATATATATTTATTTAGTATTGTAGGTGTGGGCATAGCTGTGTTAGTTAAAAAGTTTGCTTCTCAATCACACAGTCTCAGGTTCAGTCCCACTGTATGGCACCTTAGGCAAGTGTCTTCTATAGCTCCTAACTGACCAAAGTTTTATAAGTGGATTTGGTAAATGGAAACTGAAAAAAGCCTCTTATGTGTACATGTATGCCTATGAGAGAGCGTGTTTGTCACCTTGTCTTGACATCGCATGATAGTTGTAAATAAAATAGTAGTGTCATTCATTTCCAATATTCAGCAAAAATACATATCTGGCCTTGGGGAAATATTACCTTACTTGGAAACAAGTGAAGGTTGGTGAAAAGTCGAGTATCCAGCCACAGAAAATCTGCCACAACAAATTCCGTCTGATCCATCCAAGAGAGGAAATGTGGACGTTAAAGGACGATGATGATATAATAAACTGAACCACACTGGTGGCATATTCATATCCAATACATGTATTTCTTTGTTTCTGAGCTCAGTATTTAATCACAGCTGTTATGAAGAGATAGTAAACATTTTCAAGAGTGTTGAGTATAATAATAAACCAGTCTCTTAACGCAAATGAACCTAGATTTAAAACAGGATTTAATAAAGAGATTTAATCATTATCAATTTTTATTTTCAATATTCAGTAGGTGGTGTTAAATTCAACATCTTCCTAGGTTTAATGTTTTTCATAATCATTGGCATTATTAAAGGAAATGTTAACGGAATGAAAATCGTTAAGATGATCAAATTTCACATTAACGTGATACATTATCGTTTCAATGACACTATGATGCAAAACAGAAATTTGAAGATTTATCCCCATAGTAACTATACTTAATCCTAGACAAATATTGATATCACAAACATATCAGAGACGCAAAATGTTTGGACGGATTATACACATCTTGAGTTTAAATCCACTGTGGATTGCTGTATATTTGGGCAACGCACTTATAATATTCATTCATCTAGACAGATCTGGGAGTCTTAACAGATCTGATGTACCATTCTGGAGGGAGTCATGTATCACCCAGTGTTTATAAGCTCATTAGGACTGTTGAGTGTATTTATCTGATATTACGCTTATATACTCAGTATTATGATGTTTCTTTTTTTTTTTCTTCCATACGATAGCCTTTGTATGTATGTGCATGTATATGTGTGTGCGTGCGCGGGCGAACATGCACACAACAAACTATAATCCTTTAAATAAGTATTACCCTACACAACACACACAGCGTTGAGTAGCATCAAGGATTTTATAGAGAATTTCCAATAAAGGCCAATTAGGGAGCTGTTGAACTGTTATTTGATATTCTGTTTATTCATTACAAAAGAAAGAAACGAAGAATAAAAAAAAACAGTTATTCAGCATCAGATAGATAGAAAACAAACAAAAAAGATAAGAGTACAAGAATTTAAAAAAAAACGAAACACTGACAATTTACATTAAACTAGAATCCTTAAGACAAATATTAAAAAAATAGGTTTAAGAAGCTAATTGTACACTTCTCAATACATTATTTTAAAAGAATACATACGAACAATCAACTATTTTAGAAGAAGAGCCACCATTTACTTGAATAAACTAAATTATTGACTTATTTGTGTAACAAGTCTAATTCTTCACATCAAGACACATTGGATATATCGTGCTGAAAATGTGGAACATGCTGAGATTTCAGACTGATTATAGAAAGGCAGGCATTAAATAGTTAATAAACAAAGATTAGAACTGTTGGTAGGGATTAAAATTACATGACAATAGATTAGAATGCTATGTATGGGTTTGGGATATAGCATTGCAAATATCTGTATTTTTCGGTGAAGAACGGAAGAATTTGTTAAACAGAATCTTCCAGATCACAAATACAAATTAAGAATTGAAGAATATTTTAATTATCAATATATATTAGATAAAATTAAAATATTCTTCAATTTTTAAGAATTATATATATGTTAGCACAACATATATACAAATATATGTGAATATATACACACATGCATATACCCGCATGCTACATGTATACATGATATGAGAGGTGCGAAACTGCATTAGCCCCATATATCATGTGTGTGTAAACACAGACACACACACATATATACACACTACATATAACAATCTGAAATATATTTTGTGTGTACAAAATAGCTTACAATAATCATAAACACAGAAAATACTCGGCCTACATCCAAAACTTACAAAATGTTCTACTGTGATTTCATATTTTATATATTTGTTGAAGATGCAGATACTGATAATGTGAAATACCCACAAGGTATAAGATAACACGGAGAACAAATGAAGAATTTTATTTAAATATAATTTATAAAACAAATGATTATGATTAAGTCTTCCTTGGGTGCAGTAATGATTTCTCGCTCTTTCACACACACCACTGTAAAAGTTGAATAGAAAGAAGAGAACAAGTTTAAATTATAACATCTACGTGCAAATAACTAAGTAATGGGTCCCATTTTCCTTTCTACCTAGATACAATTTTTGTTTCACACGCAACTAGTGTTATTCTAAAGATATCCCCGTAAGATAATACAAAACTTGAAGCTTTAAGTTAACAAATTATAGATATCGACACAAATATATACATACACACACATATACATACATACACAAATACTTTCTAAGCGATCATCATTTGAGTACCATATATGAGTTAATAGATGAAATAACAGCTTAACACCTTCCCCACAAAGGTGTGTTATCACGATCATTTCCAGCTGATTTATTAATCAATCCACACACATGCCGATAAGAAGTGACGTTCTGGAGGGCAATTTAATTTCAACGCGCATCAACATTTTTTTTTCTTTTAATAAAAAATATGAAATGTAGAAACAGTTGAGATGTAATTGAAGCTTAAATTCATCACAGTAGATTCTTGTGTCGAGGTGCTTAAATGGGAGTGTAAACCAGTTTAGCACTGACATAACAGCAAACATGTAAGTTGTCATCACGCGGATGTTAAAAAGTCTGTTGTTAATTAATATAGATGTTAATTAACTTGATGACCGGTAAAATAATTTTAAAAAAGAAACCGGAAAATTGTTCGATTGACGAAATTTGGGTATTTTATATAAAATTACAGCAAGTCTTTCCAAAATTACAATTGCATAGCTAAACGCAACCGTTCCCATCTATTTGTAACAGGCGCACGTTATAAACACACACGCTGACATGCATATAGATATACACAAAACTACATGCTAACATACATTATATAAATACTTGTATAATGTGTGTTAGTGTCTACAAACATTTATGGTACAAATCCGTAAACGGCTGCAAGCAATAGTGAAGTTCGACGAACCTTTACATGCGCTGATGAGATAGTATCCGTACTGAGTTATATCACTGAAAGCCAAGTAAACTACAGGCCGGGTATGACCAGAACAAGTGAGCGGTGTCTGCCTGAAGTTGGACATCTTCACCGAGAGAGAAGTGTGTATGCGTGTATCTGTATGTGTGTGCGAGTATAAAAATAGATAAATTTATATTTGTAGATTGGTTATCCTCTCTACGGTGTGAATGTGCGGTAGATGGTAAAACGCCGACAACTTCACTTCCGGTAGGACTGCACCAAAATTATTAAACCGAGTTGAATATAGATTTAAATGTAACGATATTTAATTTCGATATTTCGACGAGTGGGAAAAGTTAATTTTCGTAAACTAGTAAATTGCTAAAATGTTATGATGCTAAAATATTTAAGCTAATGATTTTAATTACTATCAAAATTGTAATCTACAAGAATCCAAGGAACTATAAAAAAAAAAAAAATTCTCCTGTTATGCTACAGATTTTTATAACTCCAAATTAGTTAAAATGAATGGTTTGAAGTAAAATATTTTCCTTCTCGATATCCATGTTACACATACAAACACAAACACTCACACATTCATGCATGCATCCATCCATCCATCAATACATACATACATACATACATACATACATACATACATACATACATACATACATACATACATACATACATACATACATACATACATACATACAACAAACAAACAAACAAACAAACAAACAAACAAGTGTGAACTAACATATTTAATGTTGTAAAGCAAAAATAATTTTTCAATCAACTGAAATTAAACCAGAAATGAGAAACAAAGTCATTAGCAATAAAGATAATTCTTTGTAAGGGAAGAACTCTGAACTCTGAATTGATTAAAACTTAAATGGAGATGTGCAGCAGAGAGGAAATTTTTTCGTTTATAAGTACAATTCCATACCTGTTTCACTCATAGTTAATATTCTAAATTAAGTATCATCTTCCATGTACATTCAGCCAATACCTGAGTTATAGTTTGTGTGGAAAAATTATTCATTGATAGGGTAATTAGATATTAAGGATACTGGAAATTTTCACAAGAGTGCTTTCTGTATGGTGAACTAATGTATTTAATGTAGTAAATCAAAATAATTTTTAAGCAATTATAATATAAAGAAAATTTATTTGTGTTAATGATAAATCTTGTCAAGGAAAGCAAGAAAGAGAACCCTTAAATTTGAATTGATAAAAGATTAAAAGGTGACATGCAGGTGTATACATGGATTTATACTTAACTATGTGTTCTTCATGTAGAAGGCACCCTTATGAAATATTTCAAAATCATTATTTAAAATTGTCTAATCAGGAAACAATTTTATATTTATTTAGATATTCTAAGATGTAGTTATTTTTTTTACCCAATATTTCTCTGAGGAGATTTAACAAAACTAAAACATGCCCAGGACTAGAGTTGCCAACATTCTTTCCAAAGATGAAATTCAGTCTCCACTTCATGTCATGTCTCCATTAAATTTTTAATTCAAATTTCAGGGATCTCTTGCCAAGAACTGTAATTAACCTTTTTGATACCAACTGAAGCTGCCTCTGGCTCTGTAGTACAAGTGTCTCATTTTCAAACATTCTGAATTAAAATCTTCCACCAAACCTTAGTCACAATTTATGTTCCTAACACTAGCCTAATGATAACTAAGTTATTTTACTAAAGTTTTTGTTATACTTAAAATTAATTGAAAGAAACACAGAACATCTCAGAAATATGGTAACAAAAAGGTTAAAGCAAATTACTTTAATTCTTAATTTGAGAGTAATTTAATTGATTGAGAATTTTTAATGATTTCCAACATTAAGTATGTTAGATTCCATTTGACTCTGCACACATATATATACGTCTGTGTATCTGTGTGCATACATGCATGTGTGTTGTCTTTGTATCTAAAAAGACAAGGTAAGAAGTACTTGCCCAAACTAAAATTACACATATTAATTATTAAATGCAAAAATTATACGATGCCATGACACTCTGTCAATCAAAGTCAACCATTCACCTACACATACATGTATGCACAGATCTAGATAAGATTTCTTTCAGAAAACTGGCAGTTGCCTAGTTCCCTTCTCCACCCTACTGATGTTCATCCAAGAGAAAGTGTTGTCTAGAAAAACTCACATTGTTACCAAGTAACTTATTTTTGTGTTCTGCTTATTAAAAAGTTTATGCCATTTATGCTTGCTTGGGAAGTTTTGCCTAATTGGGGCTAAAAAAAAATTCTTGGTTATGTTTATGAAGATATCTTAGCTGAACAGAGGATTGAGCAACCTTTTTTCCTCTTTATGATTTCCTTCAAGATTAGGAATGGAAGATCTTCTATGTGTATTAACTGAAGCTACTCCTTGCCACTCATCATCATAGAGCTCAGATCCAGCAAAACTATTTCTGTCTGAAGTTAAACTGAAGTTTCTTTTGTTGATACAGGCACCAAGTTTCTAATTTCAGTTGAGGGTCTGTAGAATTCCTGTGAATGAAGTTATGATATCCTCATTACACATTGTATAGGGATAGTATTTACCTTGATTAAGATTTACAGTAATGTCGAAATTATTTTCCAAATTATTATTCCAAATTATTTTTCAATGTAAGATCAAAGGTGCTGTTAGTAGATGCTTTATTGTAATGACTTTACATATTGTAAACAGGTGTATTCATCATTCTTCTCATCATCATTATCTTTTATTGTCTCTCTTCCACACTGGCATGGATTGAATAGTTTGACAGGATGTGGTGGTTTGCAGGAATGCATTATGTTCCAAAGCTCACTTTGGCATAGTTTCTACAGCTGGGTGCTCTTCCAAATGCCACTCATTTTCTGCTGTGTGCTTTTTTCATGGCACCAATACTAGTGAGGTTGCCATGTAACTCACAAAACTAAGATCCCCATTGACTGAGTAGATCTACAGTCAAGACAGAAATAGTTTTATGCTAGGTAATGAGAGGTTAACATATGGAAGAAAAGGCCAGGTCAGAACAGCTTTCTTTCTGTAGAGGTTCTACATGGTTACTCACATTATAGAAGAGTTGATGGGATTAACCAAAAGAGAGATAAAATACTGGTTATGAAGTGTCAGGGTGGACCTTCAATGTACAAGAAGGTGAATAGAACTCTCCTTTGAAATATTATACAATGAATTTAACTTGTTCTACTCTTGTGATGAACTCTCCAGTCAAAGAAGACATATGAGTGTTTACCTTTTGCTGAATGACCCGCACAAATGATTTGTTTATAGTGATCAAATGTATGTGCTGTACATTAGCTCACTCCCTCCATCAAATCAACATTGCCTGAACAGGTACATGGTGTACCGCACGTCAGGTGTCAAAGTGATCGCAGAGCAAAACACGAGATGAAATGTTTTGCACAAGAACACAATGTACCACCCAGTCTAGGAACTGAAACTATGATCTCACATTCATGAGTGCAACATCCTAAGTATTTTATGTGATCACTTGTTGTTTTTTAACATACTCATAATAACTTAAAGTTTTAAATAAAGTAAAAACTATTAACAACAAACTATTTCAAACACATATTTTAATTTAGATATTCTGTTAAGTTTACAATAGTTTCTGAGTTGTAAAGTTCATGTGTCAGGCTATGTGCCAGTTTAAAGTTGGAAAAATTCCAACAAGAGAAAGGAAATGAGTTTGGTTTGGTTTATTGAATGATTTAGGATGTAATGTAAATTGGAGAGTCATAGTACCAAGACACAGATTGTCTAGAAGAAGCATCAAAGGTTGCTGGCTGAAAAAAAAAAATAACAATGAAATTTGGACATGCAATATAAATGAGAATTTGAACTGGTGTGAGTGTACTTTTAGTTGATGGTTATTGGTTAAGTCAGATGTAGGCCAAAATTAATCAAGAACAGAGAGAGGGGGGGGGGTAATATTTTTTTTTACATATTCAGTTGTTTGGTAAAGATGTTGCTATTGTTGATAATGGAAGTAACCTACTTTTACAAGAGTCTGAAAATGTTCTAAGTTGGAAAATTACTGGATGACACCAGAGTATTTAGACTTTCTGGTTTGAAAAAATATTTTTTTCAATACTTTAACACTTTAATATTAAAAGGATTAAAAGTGGTGAAGTGACAAAAAAATGGCACAGTGTCTGACTAAATACCTTGGAGTATTCATTACTTGGCATTTCTGAGACAATATCTCACCAAGGATCACTTTGTTTTTTATTACTTCAAATACTAGTACCATATTTGATGGCATAAAAGATGCTTAAGGATATTATGCACCCCAAATTTTGAGAAAATAGAAGAACCCTACTAACATCTCAAGGTGTCATGATAGCACATCCCAAGCACAATGTTTGAAAAGAGTAAAACAGTCAATATTAAAAAGCAACAGGTTTTGGAAAAGGCAAATGTTCCCCAGGAAGGAAAATGTCAAGCAGTAAAATTGATCAACATTAGTAAAAAAGCAGTTAGCCAAATCTGAAGAACTGGTGCTAAACAAAGGGCTTTTTGTTACTACTATCAAGTAAATTCCTTATTTAGACATCATACCCAATCAAAAAATCAGTCATTGTACTTGAAAAATTGGTCAAAATGTATTGAAGATCAAACTTCAAAAACCATGACAACAAAACCCTCCAGAAGCATAGCAGATAAATCTACTACCTTCAGACAAGAGCAGAAAGGTAATGCAGCTGCTATCTCTGATAGGATATAACACTATGACAAGTTGAGGACATTTTTAAATCAGGATAACTACAAGAAGATAAGCCTTTTGTTACCATATTTCTGATTTTTCTTTCAGTTAATTTATAAAACAATAAAGATTATAGTAGAATGACTTTGTTTTATTAAGTTCAGTTTCAAACGAACATAAACCTGGAATTATAAAAGGAAGCTTTAATTTAGATCACTTTAAAACAGGATGTTAGTACCATAAAACCAGGAAGGTCTTGGGAGATTTGATACCAAAAGAGTTAAAGAAAAGCCTCGCTTCATGAACATTTTGTCAATTGTGCATAAAAACATTTTACTGACTATAAATACAAAGAGCTTATACAACACAATAATTAGCTACCTATATATATATATACACACACAAACACATACAGAAGAAAGGCATCAAGTCTTAAAAAGAATGCCAAAGTACACAATAGCACTTGATGCAATCCTTTGCTTTACCAACACCTGTCAAACTGTTCAGCCTATGCCAGCATGGAAGGCAGATGTTAAATGATGATGACTTGGGATACCTTTGGGTCTATTGTTAGATGCAGACACTCAGCATATTATCTACTGAGTTTTTTTTCTGATTAACATCCTTTCCCCACTCTTGGTACTTTTGAGCAGAACTTCTCATGTGAAAAATTGAACATGCTTCATAGAACAAGTTGAGTACAAGCAAATCATGTCCAGTTATGATGTGGTAAACCTATTAACAATGATTCTAACAGACGATGCCTTGTCAATTGTCGTGATTGTCAGGAGCAGACAAGAAAAAAAACCCCCCAAAGTCTTCATGAGCGCAAAACTACCAACTGATCACTGCTTTCTGGTGGAAAATAAAATTTACCATAAATGAAAGGGTTGGCTATGGGTTTATTATCAAGAGTAATAGGTAAACCTATATGGAACACTTTGAAGATTCTAGCTCTAATAAGTACCACACTAAAAATCAACAGCTCGATGAAGAAATATGGATAACACCAAGTTCAACTTGGTGTTATCCACATATATCAATTTAGTTTACCTAGAAGAGGGCATGTAACAATGAACTACCATTCTTTGGTGTATTGGTTCAAAGACAGAAGCAGGTTTCATAGCATCAATGCATCAAAAACCAATAGCCGGTGAACTCTACTTAAATTATGATTAACTTCCAAAATGAAATTATCTAATACCACTAATTGTGTTTGAGGAGAGTCACCAAATCCAAAAACAAAATAATACCACTAACTTTGGACAAAAGAAAGACCTGCATCAATATTTCAATTTATATGGAAGAAATGATTCACCTGGAAATGACATTTCTGAGTAACAAATACCTGGTCCATCATATAAGGTATACAATTACTTTCAAGCACAGAATAGAGACTAAATCAAACTCTATTATGTCTCCACATTACTATAAGAATTTGTCAGAGAGAATTCAGAGAATCTACAACACAAAACATTAGAGCACAATTCTGATGTACCTAGCATTTTAGAAAGGAACTATATTCAAAAGTAATGTTAAACTTTAGATTGATCACCAAATTAAATCTACTCATGGATAGCTTGAACATAAGAATTTCATCTATAAGAGTTCACGTATTTGTAGAAGTGCATGGAATATTAAAGAATATTAAAACATGAAATATTGCAAAAGAGAAACTCGGAAGCCCCTAAAAGTAAGAACAGAGGAAGATAAAAAAGGCTAAATGAAAGAAGAAGCATATAAATAGTTGAAGAGAAACAGAGCAAGAAAATAAATTACATACTGCTAGAGAATGAAATTTATATAATTGTCAGAGAACCACAGAGGAAACTGAGAAAAATCAATCACCAATGCTTGATATATAAGGCTTGATAAAAACCCAATCAATGTGCTCAAAACCGACATCAGCTCAATAAGGCTGCATTTACAAAAAAAAAAAAAAATGAAAGAAACCCACTTAAATTTATGTCATTACTCATACAAGTATCCAGAGTTCAGTGGATGAAGATATTATTATTCATTGTTCAAAAATAAAGTTTCCTAGTAGGAATCCAGCCTCATACAATGTACATGTTCAAAGAATAAGATTAAAATGATAATCACAGATGAAACCAATAGAGACAGTGTTGATAAATTATTAAAGAAGTTTTGTCTCTTAAAGATAACGTTAATAATTCAAAATACTTTTAACCTTAAATGCAACTAAAGTATACTTGATTGTATTCTGAAATGACTGTGCTTTTTGTGTACATCAAAGAATAAGATTAAAAGATTTAATCCACAGATGAAACAATAGAGACAGTGTTGATAAAATATTAAAGAAGTTTTGTCTCTTAAAGATAACGTTAATAATTCAAAAATACTTTTAACCTTAAATGCAACTAAAGTATACTTGATTGTATTCTGAAATGACTGTGCTTTTTGTGTACAAATGGGTGGCTTTGTACCAATGTTAGAAATTGCTATTAAAAGAGATTTGATATCCTGTAGTTAGAGTATTGGTTCTAATTAAAAATGTGAAAGGAAATATGAACATCACAGCAAATTTGTATGTTTGAAACATTTATCTAGTAAATGGTTTGAGCGTTTAATTATTTACAATCTACACAATCAAAACATCAATAGTCCTAAATGTGAGTGACACTCACTTTAATCATTTTTACAATATCAGTAGTGTGCAATGGTTACCGTGTTTTGTTTAAAGGTCGAAAAAGACATGGAAACAATGAAAATCAACAATGTAAGTCACTGATCTAAGAAAACCAAGTGTCAATTTGATATTCAGTTACTACTACTCACAATTTCCAAGACAGACTGAAGTATAACATGAACTGAGCAAGATGAGATGTAGTCAGCTATTGAATAACTAACAATCCATATACTGAATACCCACCCTGTAATAATGAATTATCTAATATCTACTAATAAATAAAATGGTATTAATAATCTAGTTCACTGGCCAAGATGAACCTGATTGGGTTTAGAATAAGGAAATAAATTACAATTAATGTTTGTAATTATCAAGATTGTTAACTCAAAAATAGTTGTAAGATATGAAACTAAACATACGCCCAGATAAAATCTTTCAAAATAATTACCTCAAATTATGAAAGTGATTTCAGCAAGGAATTATATTGAATAAAATAAGTAGCTCATATGGTCCTTTAATGATTATACCTTTACATTATAAAATCTTAAATGCATATTTTTTTGAGAATCTTGTGCAATCAAACCAAGGTATTATTCAGTTACATCAGATATATATTCAAATACTCTTATTAATATTCTTCTATAGTATTTTTAACTATTTTACAATATTTATAAGCATAGTAAACTATAATTTAACCCTTTAACATCAGCCATATCCAGCCCAAACATTTCCACCTGTTTTATGTTCAAACTGTCATAATCTGGCTTCTCACACCTTTAATGATTATACCTTTGCATTATAAAATCTTAAATGCATATTTTTTTGAGAATCTTGTGCAATCAAACCAAGGTATTATTCAGTTACATCAGATATGTATTCAAATACTCTTATTAATATTCTTCTATAGTATTTTTAACTATTTTACAATATTTATAAGCATAGTAAACTATAATTTAACCCTTTAACATCAGCCATATCCAGCCTAAACATTTCCATCTGTTTTATGTTCAAACTGTCATAATCTGGCTTCTCACACCTACCTTACAATGTCAATCTAAAAATATACCAGCTCATCATCAAAATCTCAAAGATACATGATGATACTTGATTAATTCAAAACAATGTGAATAAATAAGTATAACATTTGACAAAGTAATTTGAATGCTAAAGGGTTAAAGTTATGACAATTTATCTTTTCTTTAAATATAAACACCATCTCAGTTAACCTCATTATAACAAACAATACATCCTATTTTAGTATTCATATAACTGTTTCTGATTTAGGCACAAAAGCCAGCAGTTTTGAAGGGTCAGGTAAATCAATACAAGCATTTGATGGGTACTTTATCATACTGACACCAAAAGTACAGAAAACAATGTCAACTCTGGTGGGATTTAACTCAGGAAGAGCCAAAACAAGCACAAGGTATTTTCCCAACATTCTAATGCATCTGTCAGGTCATCATCTTCAAGTATTCATACAATGTTTTCAAAGCAGTATATGTAATATATATCAAACATTTAATGGAAGATGTTTAAATTTTTATGTTACCATTGATGATAACTATCACAAGAACCAGTTACTTGTTTTTAATTTTCATTGTATCTTAATAACTCAAAAGAATATGTGGATAATCACAATATGGGAAGCAAATTATCCATAATTACATATAGAGCTTCAGCAAAATATCAATTTTTAAGAGGGAAATGTCTGAATTTAGCCTCTAAAATTAATTTAGATATTGAGTTTTGATTTTGTTAGATAACATTAATAAAAAAATTTTTTTAGTAACAATATCTATATTCAGTATCTTTAGTTTTTATATATATTTAATAGTTATATAAATAACAAGCAAAATATGTTTTCAGAATAATCTTCTCAAAAATATTGAATTTTTATTTATTAAGGTCTGTAAACTCAGTAGTCCCCACCATCACCCTCTACATATTCATTATGACTATGTCTCAAGTTCAACATTACATTCATTTTATGACTTATATTATGGATTTATTTGACAGATGCCTAGATTTTTTCTATAACAAAACTAAATAAATAGTTAAACTAGCCAGACCCATAAAATTTCCATGTTTTATAAATTTTCTTATTTCTCTTATGATGCATAAATTTATAGATTTTTATATTATTGTTTCATTACATTAAAGATTTTAGTCATGCCTTTGGTTTAATTCTTTAATTAAAGTTGTTTACAGCAAACACATACATGAAGGTAAGTAAGAACAAGCAGAATATTATTATGGATGTTATTTAAATAACACTTATTTTATTAGATTTCTCTTGCTACAATTATAATAAATAATTTTAAATGTCATTTCTTTTAGTATAACTTTTAAATATCAATGAAACTATAGATGCTTCAAATTCCAGTTGTTGAAAGAAGTTTACACATTCAATGTGTAAACTTAATACATATTATTAGCAGATAACCCTTTCCAATTGAAAAGGGGGAACTGCAGGAAGGCTGTTGTGACTTACACATGTGATATATTTTAAGGAATCTTTCCCCAAAAAAGATAAAAAACTATATTTGTGACATGTTCATGAGGTGAGATAGATCAATTTGACGGCTAAATTAATTCCTAACAACCAATCCACAACTAGAATGTTGATATATCAACAAGCATATCTAATTGTTGATAGCAGTGACCCAATAAACAGCTCCACAGATACAGAGGTCATTAATAGTAGCCAATGCAGTTTTCATAGCAACAGTGACCTTGCACACAAATGGGTCACATAGCCATGCAACAATGCATAGCCAAATATGCCACAATATACAGCTCTTACTGTTTCATAGCCCTATCAACACAAGCTGCATCAAAATAAGTCATTCTACACATGCTCTCATCAACAGAATAGACTATTCTATATCAAAAATATAATTACATTACTTTCTAGCTTGCTTTTACTGAAAGTATGTTATCTGGATTGTAACATCACATATGTATGCATAATTTATATACACACGTCTATTACAGACTCACTTGCATTTTCACACATTTATTTTATACATACATTAATGCAGTTATGTCTACAACTGAGAACTCATTTGTACATGCACACACATACTTACACACAAATGTGTATATATATATATATATATATATATATATATATATATAAATATACTCCAACACTCCTTATAAGATTGCTGTTTCAGAACATTTTGAGCAATATTCCTTGATTTAAAAGGTGCTATTGAGGCCCCTTTTAAATTAACAATAACTTTATCCTGTC
Organism: Octopus sinensis; assembly: GCF_006345805.1. Classification (NCBI taxonomy): domain Eukaryota; kingdom Metazoa; phylum Mollusca; class Cephalopoda; order Octopoda; family Octopodidae; genus Octopus; species Octopus sinensis. The sequence continues at coordinate 137,787,419 of NC_042998.1, read as the reverse complement.
GTAGTCAAACTACATCACTATTGGCAACAAATAGAGAATATGTATTCCCATTTTGTGAGTTTATTATAGAAAACAAACTATGCAATTTATTCTGTATGTTTTCTTTGTTTGATTGTGTTTTCTACAATATTTAACAAGAGAATGAAAATGTCTATTGGAGAAATGGAATGGGCAATTGTAACATTCATGCCTTTCCAAAAGAATTTTAACAACATAAGTGAAGTAAACTGGCTTCACATAGGAATAGAAAAGCTGGTTGCAAACTTGGTTTGCTAGCACACTAAATTCAAAAATACTATAAACTTGATAAACAATTGATAAATCTAAAATAAGTAACAATCTTCTTGAAATATTAGTTCCTTTAAAGTAAAATATATTTCAGAATAGAATAATATAACTATGATCAACACAAACCTTATGAAAAAAGCTTCCTTTCACATGGTTTGTATTATTCAGTTTCTTTATTTTTAAAGAATATTTTTGCCTAATTAATAATTTTTAATTTAAGAAAATCTTTCTTCAAATATTGTGACTGGATCAAGAATTTTTATACCAATGAACACACACACACACACAAATGCACATGCATGCATTCAGGTACACATGCACACACACAGTCCTTTAATATATATATATATATATATATATATATATATATATATATATATATATATATGTATGCATGTATGTATGTATGTATGTATGTATATAAAATATGGTTCAAATACTACATATGTTTGGAAATTTTTTCTCTTCTTTTCATGTCAACACAGTTTAAAACATGTCCAAAAAAGCCATTATATTAGCTGATAACAGCTATAATTATAAGAACTAACACAAGAAATATATGCTAGTTTGGAAGAGATTCAAATTGGAATGTTCTTTACAACAGTCAGCCAGTGTATTTTTGTTGAAACTGATGAAAATGAAAATTTTTTTCCTCTTGAGACATAAAAAGATTTCTGTTCCATACAGCCTGTGATGAGTGAGCTTCAGTGTCTGGATTGTTGGGAAATAAAAGACCTGCCTTGACTCGGAGATATACAATAGTTGAATCACTTTCATAGACAGCAACAGTTAAACTGAAAAAGAAAAGTGGAAATTTAATCAAAACAAAGGAAAGAAAGATAAACTAGATGAATGGATAAGGTATAGAATTACTGTTTCAGAAATCTGACATGCAAAGTGGAGAGAGTAACAGTGTAACAGAGTAATAACTAATTTGAGGTGGGGTATGGCAAAGAAAAGGGATTGGTTATAGGGACTAATAAGAAAAAGGAGAGTGGATAGAGTGAATAGGTGACAGAATGTGGCAAGGACATTTAGGGCTATCCTACTTTACAAGGAGAAGAAACAATACAATTCATGTTTTGTATAAAATCTTTTAGTATAGTAGTTCAAAGCGAGTTGTAAAGACTTAAAAGCATGCATTTCTGAGGGAAAAGAACTGGAAAAATAAGAGTTCCAAGAAGTGGGAGTCAGATCATTAAGTAAAAGGGAAAGGAGGATTTGGTGGGTTTAGATGTGTTTCGATAAGGAAGGATATTGTCAATGAAATTATTCCTTGTGTGTTGGTACCTATTAATTTGTGGGGAGATGAAAGATAAAATATAAATATGACAGGGTGCAATATCAGAGCCTAAATCATTTTCAGTTTAATCTCAAGAATTCAGATGTAGAAGAACTGAATTTCTCCCCTGTATGCTATGTTCTGAATCTGAACTCTACTTGTCTTTTATCTCTTCAAAATATATAAATATTAATATATTGTGGTCAAGTCAATTCATTAATTGAAATCCTACAGAAGTTTGCTTTATACTTTGTCCATATATCAATAAATGCACGGCACTTAAAGAAAGCTGACCAATGCATTGTGAATGAATTTGATAGGCAGAAACTGCACAGAAGCCTGTTGTCTGTATGTGCATGCATGTGCACATACTGTTGTGTCTGTTTCATAGCTTGACAACATGGGTTGGTTGGTTTATTTGCTTCCTTGCAACTTAGAGATTCATAGAACAAGTACTGAAAAATAAATACTGAGGATGATTTGATCAACTTGAACCCCTCAACATAATACCCATGTATAACCACAATCCAATGACTGAAGTATAGATTTTGTTGAGCCATACATAAAAATAACCACAAACAAGAGTGTGTTGAAGTATCATTTATTCTGCATCAATCATCTTCACTGTGAGAGAAAGTATGACTGGCCATTTAAGCTCATGTCTCCCGTCTAACTGGAAGTCCCTTCTTTGCAGACCAGCTTAATAACTAGTGCACAATGAAGGTCTTTGTCTACAGTTCGTTTGTTAAGAGTTCATGAGTAATGACCTACAAAAGAATATATTTACATTATCAAGTAAACAAAATTAACTCACCTGTCATTGGGACATTTCTCTACTTTGAGGTATGAGGTATATTTTTTTAAGTCTTGAGGACTAATCTGTTTTGTACATTCAATAGGTAGCACAATTTCTTGTGGTTCACTACAGTTTGGATGACCTGACAGGAACAATAGGTTCAGTTCTGGACACATGTGGACACGTACATTCCACCAATTCTGAACTGAAAAGAAACCAATAAACATATATTTGAAAAGAAGTTTAAATTATATGGAAATGAGTTAAAAGTTAAACAAAAATTCTCTTGTTACAAATATTTTGAATTTTCAAGTCATAACAAATACAATAAAATAACTTTAGAGAATATTATACCAAAATTCTAATTTAAATATCATGAATATTTAAGTTTATTTTTCCTGCTGTGAGAGATTAACTCTTGTGGGCTCCATAACGGTCTTCCTCATTTTGTCCTGTACTCTACACAAATCCTCACTGACTCCCTTGCACTTATTTCTTTCAATATTACTTTTAACCATGTCTTTCTTGGTCTTTGCTTTTCCCTACTTCCTTCCGCATTCATTTCTATCATGCCTCTCACCCATCAATTTTCATCCTTCCTCATCACATGACAGAACTACCTCATTCCATTTCTCTTTATATCTATCACTGGCTCAATTACTACCATCCTCTGCAATGCAGTGTTTGTCTTCTCTCTCAATGATACTCTTGTTATCTACTGAATTGTTCTCATTTTTGTTCTTTCCAGCCTTCTCTATTACTTCATGTTCATTATCCATATCTTACACATTTCACACATGTATTATACACCTTTTTTTCAGTCTCAGTAACACCCCTCCCTATGAGTACACCACTCAGTCCTCAAAATTTGTTCCATGCACAATATCTTATTCTATGCTGGGTGGAGAAGGATGAGAGAGAGAGAGAGAGAGAGAGAGAGAGAGAGAGAGAGAGAGAGAGAGAGAGAGAGAGAGAGAGAGAGAGAGAAGAGAGAGAGAGAGAGAGAGAGAGAGAGAGAGAGAGAGAGAGAGAGAGAGAGAGAGAGAGAGAGAAATGTGGTTGGGGAGTCTGTGAAGCCAAGGGGAAAGGGAAGAGGCAGGAGTGAAAGAGTCACTGTAATGGGTGGAGAAACCAAGGCTTTTATCAGTTTCTGTCTACCAAATCCACTCACAAGGCTTTGGTCAGCTTAAGGCTATAATAGAAGACATTTAGATGGGTTTTTTTCTGGATTGACTTAGGAAGTCCATGTGGTTATTAAAAAATAAAAAGAGATTTAAGGTAATGGAGAAAATTGTTGTTCAATGCCTGTGTCAGTTACATTTGGAACATTAGAAATGAGTAGAATAGGACAACAAAAAGCAAAGAGAAACCTTCTTAGGACTGGGAAATATTGTAGCATATTTCCAAAGATTGGAACATATCCACAGAAAGACAGACAGACAGACGGAAAGAGAGAGAGACAGACAGAGAGAAAGAGGGAAAGAAGAGATTGGAAAGTTTGGTGAGAACAGGGGCTAGCTCTGCGTTACATTGTTTGGTAGTAATGGAAGAAGCATCATCAGGACTGGTGGGCTAGTTTAAACCAACTGGAGTGCCTCTCATTTGGTATGTGTGAATGGTTTTGAACTTGATGGAGTGTCAAGAAATAGTTTGGGAGATTTACATGTGTACAATACGGAGTCAGATGTGAAAGTAGGAAGTCTTATTCATAGAAGTACTGATTGAGAAGTGAAGGAAAGAAAGAATCTGCTAGGTTGATAGTAATCCTTTTGGCAAGGAACTAAAAGGAGTGGCTGCACCTATCAACTGTCTTTTTACAGGTGTTGCAATGCGAGGTAAAAACCATTCAATGTGTAAGGGTAGGAATTCTTTCCAAGCATTGTAGACCATGTTCTTTATATGAACTGCTGCAGCACATTTTGGTTGTGTAGGGGATGTGGAAGAATATACTCATGAGGATAATTTTAGTCACTTATGAAGATGTTTCTAGTGGGCCAGGACTGAAGTATACTGCTAGTAGAGCTCTAGCTTGAAGTGCTATAAGGCTGGGAGATGTGTCTGTGAGGGGGGGTCAGTTTACCCTATATATGTGGTGGGTAGTTACAACAAGGCAGTGATTAAACAACTCAATAGGTACAGAGATGGTGATAGTTTATTTAAGAGGTGGCAAGCAGGCAGAAAGGTTAGCATGCCAGGCAAAATGCTTAGCGGTATTTCATCTGTCATTACATTCTGAGTTCAAATTCTGCTGAGGTTGACTTTGCCTTTCATCTTTTTGGGGTTGATAAATTAAGTACCAGTTCCGTATTGGAGTTGATCTAATTGACTGGCCCTCAAGGAGATCAAGGGTGCTAGGAGCATCTGTTTGTCAGTCAATGATGGGTGTAGGGTATAAAACTAGTTGATATTGACAATGAAGGATTTGGTTTCAGTAATAGTGGCACTAGCATGGGATGAGTGTGAGAACCAAGACTTCAGAGAAGAGTAAAGTAGATCTTAACTTTTATTTTTAACTTGTTTCAGTCATGGTGGGACACAACCTTGAAGAATTTAGTCAAATCAACCCTAGTACTTTTTTTTTTATCTAGTTCTTATTCTATTGGTCTCTTTTGCTGAACCACTACATTATGGGAACATAAACAAACTAACACTGATTTTCAAGCAGTGTGTGTGTGGGGGGGACAAACATAAATATATATAAAACAGGCCATAAACATAGTTTCTGTCTACCAAATTCACTCACAAACATTGGTTGGCCTGGGGCTATAATAACAGACAGCTGCCTAAGGTGTCATGAACCCATAACCATGAAGTTGCAAAGCAAGCTTCTCAACCATGCAGTCATGTCTGCACCTAGATTGATGTCCTCCATGTAAGAATAGATATGGTTGAAGGGACATTGGGGATTTGAGAAGTTTACAAAGCAATAGAGGAAGCAGACTTTGAAACAAAATAATTAGAAGTCTTTGTTTCTGATGAGAGTGGAATCTACCTATATTCAGACAGCACCTTTCAGAATGAAGTTTGAGTAAAGAGTGTAGTCTGGACAGCAGAAATAGACTATAGATAAGGGTGGTGAGATTTCTGTCTGAGCGAGTAATGTGTGGTTTACATATTAATAAGAGATAATGGAAGGGGGGTCAAAATTGGATCAGAAACCATGGATGTGAGAGAAGAGAAAGGAAATTGATCAGCAGGTTCAGTTTTTGTTTTGGTGCACTATGAAATCTCATGGTAATACCTGTGCAAGAGCTTAGTTTAAATACTTGCAACAGAGCAAATTTTGCTCATAGGTCAGGAGCTAGTGTTAAACTGAGTAGCACAATATATGCCTCACCACAGGAAAAAAAAAAGAACTTTGTAAAGAATTAGTAACTAATGGGGGCCAACCTTGGGATCTCCTTGAGAAAACACCATTCTCAAAAACAGAAAAAAAAAACAATAGTATGCTCAATACATACTTGCAGAGAAGTGTGTAGCAATGGGTCTGCTAGGATTTATAATTAGTAACAATAAACCTATACATACAGTAATTATACCATTTAATCCAAAGTATAGATTAAATTGTGTTGTTACCATTTGCACATTCAAATATTTACCTTCACAAAGATCCATATATACATGAAAAACCATGTACGAATCTGCCTCGTCAGTAATATTGTAATTTTTAATCTTTTTCATCTGTTAAAATAAAAACAATAAAGCATAGATGTAAAGAAAAAACTGTCAGTAAATCAAAATTGTAAAATATTGAGAATTATATTTTGGTATAATAGAAATTCGAATGTATGCTTTTTAATCAGCGAGTGATTTGATTTGTAAACATGAACTGTCCCTTAGAAAACATCAACATACATAATAAAATATTAGATTCTTTTCTGCATCGGCAGATTTTTGCTACGAACCAGGGTTGAGTTAATGTAATCAATCACGGCTTTTTGTTTGTACAAGTAATTATTTTATTGTTTATAAGCCATTTTCGTTGCTTTGAGACCGCGACCTGTTCACTGACAAAATTCCGATGCAACACGGAATTTTGTCAGTGAACAGGTCGCGATCTCAAAGCGAGGAAAATATTTTGGCAAATTAAATTTAAATGTTGAAGTGAATCTAACGGTTTTTGTGTGTTTTTTTTAATGGCTTATAAACACCTTCCACGCTGCAAATGATTTTGTTCCAGCACACGATCTCAGATCAGGTCACTTGCTATGCAAGTACAACTCCGTAATTATTTTATTGACCTCTAAAAAGATTAATGACAGTACTTTACAGGGAATTGAACCAAAACCTGTGGTACTGAATAGCACAAAACATTAAGGATATTCATGTCCTAGCAATGTAAAAGGTGTACGAAAAGGGTTCCGAAATATGAAAGGAAAGTATAAATAACTGGCAGGAAATGAAAAGTAGTCTAAAATCCTGTTGTCCCTGCATAGCTTTAGATTAGACCTGACTGAACAGACCTATCAGAAGTGTTTTCGCCACGACCATTTCATCTTTCATGCACTGCGCAGTTTCCTTTTTTCAATGATGGTTGATTGCAATTTGGGAATGATTGGGCGGCTGCTATCTCTCACGAATTGAGTGACCTCATAGAGGTTTTCTCATTGACTCGATTATAACAGAAAAATACAAATAAAATATTAAATTTATGTTTATCTGTTTTGATATGTACACAAAATGTAGGGGAAACATTTGGTGAGCGCTGCGAAGAAATAATATTTCAATGAATCCAATTTTAATTCATGTTTGAAAATATTTGTGCTTCGTTTATCTCAAAAATTCAATTATGAATGAAATGTGGTGCACATTTTACAAATACCATTCTGATCCTTATAAATACAACTATTTTAAAAATAATTATTTATTGGAATTATTATTTCTTGACGCGATAAATTAATTGAAACTACTTAGTGAGTGAAATGAGAGAAGCTAACATGAAACTTTAACATTAAGGACATGAAGGAACATATATAAATAAAATATTAATCTTGAAATAATTATGAACAATATGTTATTAGAAGTTAAAATACAGTGCAAGACAAGTTCAACATAAACATGGGAAGATAACGAAAAGAGAGTAAACTAATATCGATTGTAGACTTATCAAGAACAAATTAATATTATTTAAAATAAGTATGCGTATAATATAATAATATGAGAAAGCATACAATGGGATGATCCTCGATTTCCATTTTGGCTGATATCAGTTAATTTACCGGTGAGATGGGTTTGTTGTTAACGCCTACGCATCAATTCAAAGGGAAGTAACTGGTAATTTACACTTGGTTTTATTAATGTGAAAATCATAAAAGTGTAATTTTTCGAAAATGAACTTCTTCTTCTAATAGAATAGCACCTTTTCTTTTATGATTTTTCATCGTGGTTTCATATATTAAGAAAACATTTTCTGCTCCCATGAGTCTATGACCTGTTGGTAAATCGGTAGCAATTGATTAACATTGTATTTTGACAAATATTCCAAGAATTTTTCATGATATTGCAAACATAAATGCAATGAATTGTAAAGATTTCTGCTTCATTATGACTTGAAATAATGATGTAGCAGTGATCTGAAACCTAACTGCTAGACACTCATTCAGATACCATAAGTGAACCACCGATCAGTATAAAATGACCAGTCAGTGTGATATATTTTTCTTGCGTGTTCTTTTTGTCCCATATATAAAAACATAATGTCTCATAAGAAACTTCTACGGACATGGCATGATATTTCTCTCTATTCCAGTCAACAATTATTTATATTGTTCTTGATAAATAACAAACACCACATACCTTTATACCATAATAAATATTCAGTTAAATGTTCCCAGGGTTACTTCAGTTTATTATCCATGCAGTCAATGAAATACATCTTCATTTTCCTGCTCCTCAAACAACAAACTCCCTTACAACAATAGTATATACAGCTATTGGTAAGTTTGAATATGATTTTGTGGAAAATAAAACTGTTTTTCATATTTCCCAATGATTTTGTTAGTTTCTTTTATTATGAGAAAATAAATTTGTATAGAACCATCAAAAGTTATAGCTTAAAAACTTTTTATAGGAATGAAATGAAGAATAAAATTAAAGTGATTTTTAAATTTATGGTGTTCCTTCTACTTTTGTCATAACTGCTGATAAACAAATGTGAAATATCTTAAACTCATGGAGCACTGAAATTAGTTCTGAATTTAGGAGTTTACAATTCAAGAAGAGTATGCTACCAATAAATCTTTTGCATTTATGGAAGTTATACTGGTGGTATTAACAGTGGTGGCGAGCTGGCAGAATCGTTAGCACGTCGGGCGAAATGCGTAGCCGTATTTCGTCTGCCGTTATGTTCTGAGTTCAAATTCCGCCGAGGTCGACTTTGCCTTTCATCCTTTCGGGGTCGATAAATTAAGTACCAGTTATGCACTGGGGTCGATGTAATCGACTTAATACCTACACTACCGTCAGAAATTAATTAGCACCCTTGATTTGCTCTTCACTCAAGGTATGTGCTGTCACCTAGTGGCCATATCTCGAACTATTGCTTTGTTGCGAGTTCACTGTTGCGCAGAACAATGACGTAACTTTGTTTGCAGAGCAGTTTGAGAGTCTACAGCCTTATGATGTTGACATAGCAGTGCAACAACTTGGAGTGCGGATGCAGACAAATCTTCCTTTGTTTAATAGATATAGGTAGCGCCTCGCAAGGACCGAAATCACACCATACTAAGTTTTCTCATCGCGTAAGACGTTTTGAACAGCTCATAAGGTTAATTGATTTAACCTATTTAATGTAGAAATTTGAGAAGTGCTAATTAATTTCTGACGCAAGTGTATGTCTGTCCTTGTTTGTCCTCTCTATGTTTAGCTCCTTGTGGGTAATAAAGAAACAGGTATTAACAGAGAAAGACATTCAAGGCAATGGAGAAGATTGTTGTTTATGACTGTCTTTAAGACAGGCTTTAGATGTTGGAAGTGAGTGTAATAGGACAGTAGTTGGTAAGGTCTTTGTTATATCAGAAAGCTTGCTTTTCTTGGGAATGGGACACACTTTAACATATTTCCAAAGAATGAAGTATATATCCATACAGAGAGAGAACATGATAAGAGTCACATTGAGGGTAATGTAAAAGGACAATATCAGGACCAGTAGACTTATTGATATGAAGCAATCAAAAGTATTTTTGTACTTGGCATGTATGTGAGCCTGTCATGAATCTGGTGGAGAGGAAAGAAATAGTTTAGGAGATTTTCATCTATATGCAGTGTGAGGTTGGATGCAAAGTGAAAGCAAATATGGAGGTTTCCTCTGTGGGGATACTGCTGCAGAACCATTATGAGTGTAAAGGGGAAGAAAGGAGGATTTCATTAAGTTGATAGTGATCCTTTTGGTAATGGATCAAAATGATTGACTACAGTTTGAGAGGTGAGAGAGCTTGCAAAGAATGTGATGCAAGGGAAACATCATTTGAAGTTCAGATGATAGTTTTACAGGTGTTGTAATGATGGGTAAAAGTTTTCTAGTTTCTAAGGGTGAGGGCAGGGGTTTCTTCAAGCATTGTCAACTCTTGTTCTTTTACATGAACTGGTGCATGAATGAATAGACCACTCAGGGTAGTGATTTTTTATTGTATGTAGGATGTGGACAGACATACCTAAAGGGATGGTTTGGAAGCAAAAAGTAATTAATTTTGGATTGCATATGTAATGAGTTGTGGACTACCAAAGATTCAGTTTCTGCATCAGTTTATGTTAAGAGTCAGATTTAACAGCTATTTCTAGGATTGGATACTTTCTCTGAGATCTCATTATTACAGCATGGACTCAGAGAGCATTTTCTGACCAAAAGGTTTGATCATGCTCTCCCCCATTCTTCCTTCTATACATCAATGACCTACTTGTCATTACCTCCAACAATACCCTCCCTATATAAACAACACTACTCTTACCTTCTCCCTCTTCTTTTTCACTCAAGTTTCACTTACATGCAGTCTAAACATTTAATATAAAATCTGCTCTTCTTTCAGGGGCTTCTTGTCTTCTTCAACATCAGGAAAACATATCAAAGATGCAATTTTGTACATGCAAACATAGTCTCAGATAAAATGAAATCAATCCCCTCCAATTTTACTGAAGATTTCATATTTTTAATATAGCAGAAGCTTCATCCTAAAGACTGGCCTACTTCTTTTGACCCTGAAAACTTTTGCTCCCAATAGTTGCTGACTCTGCAGAGCTCTTTTGAGATAAATCCACAACAGAATACTGCTTCCATACCAATTATGATGTTGCTGATACATATACAAACTGCATTAAAATAATATAAAAGCTGCTCAGTTGATATAAGCAAGATTGCCCACCAACACAAGCCAATATTTTGCTCACCCACAGATATACTTTCTTCTTTGCTCTCTCTGCCTTTTCTACTGTTACTGAAAATAACTTCTTTTTCTCAAGACTTGTTGATCTTGTGTCACCTCCACTAAGGTTCACTCAACTCTCGTCTTTTATTTGGCCACACACATTGTGTATGTTTTCTATCTCTCTCTTAGACTTCACTCTGACCAATCCTTCATCCTCCAAAAAATTGGCCTGTTAGAAGTCCTCCTCTTCCCAAGATTCTTCTGGAATTACTGACTTGGAGTTGTTCAATTACTTTGATCTTACCAGCTTTAGAGGACAGAGGTCTTTGAAGATTACAATAAGAAAAACAGAAAGAAGAAATGTTGAGCAATTATCCAGAGACTCCCCTATTATATACAGCCGACAGCAGGACCCTGATGGACTTAATATTGTTTATAAATGAGGTTGATTTTACTGTAAGTGTTAATAAGTAGCACTGGTTAGTTCTACTTTAGCTGATCTTTGGCAAAACGAAAAAGTACCAAAATATTATTTTATTACCTCAACAGTAACCTCCAGTTATTTCTCACAACAGTGAGGAAGTTTTCTTATGGCAGCTTTATTACCTGTTTCTGTTAAAATATTAAATGTTACCTTGACTCAAACTTGACTCCCTATAACTATAAAATCTAGCAATTCACCCCTGAAAATTGATCCATACTCACAAATCCTGCTTTGTATTATATGATTTTCATATATTCTCTAGTTAGCCTGAAATAAGTGTTTCATAATAAAAGCCAGGAGATGTTCATTCGAGGTGTCATTATAATTTATAATGAATAGCCATGTATTTTGATACTGGGTTTCACAACATTAAGCATTAATGAAAATAGTGATTTGCATAAAAGTTCAATTTGATTTCAAATTTATGATTGTATGTTCTGTTTTTAAAGAAATTTGTGTGATGATTCTTATTGCAAACAACAAACATAACACAAAGTAAAGCAAAGCAATAAAAATGGAATGCTTCTTGAGTTTGTTGTGTAAAAGAGTGAAAAGGTCAATTGATTCATAGCTGAAGTACTCTTCACATTAAGTAGGAGGTAAAAATCGAATGTACAATTATCTGAGTATTATTATTATTGCAAATGTAAAGGGCAAAATATATTTGATGAAATTTTATCATCTCATTTATTCTTATTGTTTGTTCAAATAATTTTGAAATATCTTGTTAACATGAAATATGCAGGTGATATAAAACCAATGAACTGTTTGTAACACCTTACACCTTTGCAACAGAGTAGTAGATGAAGATTCCGGAAAATTGCCAAAAATCGGAAAATTGAAATTACAGTACCCTCCCCCCCCCACCATTTCTTCATTTTTCACTTTTTTCCGTAACCCTAACCCTAAGTAGAAAAATTGGGGGCGGTTGGTAATTTCAAAATGCCAATTGTTGCCAATTTTTTTGCTGATTCATATTCTCTGTTGCTGAAAACAGGGGTTTGTGTAGCAAAAAAAAAATAATTAAATAAAGTGGTGCTTTTTTGGGGCGTACAAAAGGAAGTCTTGCCGCTATTTGTTTTGACCACGAACGGGAAAACCAAAAATATAGTTTATCATGCAGCTTTGCAATAAGTTCCAAATAGATAAATTATATCATTGTTTTGATGAAAACGGTTAATTGCTTGTAAAATATTGCTCAAGTTTAATAAAATTTAATATGTACTCAATGCATGAAGTGTCATTGTTAAGCCCAAGGCCCAAATGAAGAGCCCTCCGCAGCAGGTAGCTTAAAAGCCACCCGATAGTGCGGCTTTTAAGCCAGTAACTTATATATATTTTTTTATATACAAATGCATAATTTTTTTTATCAGACGCAAAGGAATCAAACCATCATCCATTCAGAAAATTTCGTTTTAGGGCTTAAACTCCAGGCTATCTTGTATTTGTTATAATACAGTCAACTATAATTTCAAATTTTTTCTGAATTTGAAAACTTTGTTTTTCAAGTTTTGTCAAGCAATTTGTTTATCAAAAGTTTTTGTTATTCGCTAGTTTGCTTTTCCCTCCACTGTTTTGTAGTAAGAAAGTAAGGATCTTTTCCTTTTGAACGGCACATGTCAACACAATTTCTAGTTAACTAAACACTTTTAAACTTCGTATACTGGTAGAATGAGTTTATAAAACATCATTTTTTCTTGGCTTTATTGAGAAAATTCTATATGTTGTAACGTATTTCCACTTTAATTTCAAGCATTTCGGTAATTTTAACCAATCGCTGACCTCCATTTGGGGTGAAAACATTCCGTGCTGTATATGTCGCTCGTTTAAGAAACAGATTGGGTTTATTTACATATGCAAAGAAAAAAAAGATACCCTTCCCCCACCCCTAACCTTAACTCTAACTCTAAAATAGACTGAAATGCAATAGATCGATACTAGGGTTATAATTATGGGTGACAATTTCATACGACACCACTACGGAAAATGGGATCTTTTTCTAGCGGTGTCAAATGAAAATGTCACCCATAATTATAACCCTAGTATCGATCTATTGCATTTCAATCTATTTTAGATTTAGGGTTAGGGGTGGGGGAAGGGTAACCTTTTTTTTCTTCGAAAATGTAAATAAACCCAATCTGTTTCTTAAACGAGGGACATATTCATACAGCACGGAATGTTTTCACCCCAAATGGAGGTCAGCGATTGGTTAAAATTGCCGAAATGCTCGAAATATCTTACAAACTATAGAATTCTCTCAATAAAGCCAAGAAAAAATGGTGTTTTATAAACTCATTCTACCAGTATATGAAGTTTAAAAGTGTTTAGTTAACTAGAAATTGTGTTGACATGTGCCGTTCAAAAGGAAAAGATCCGAAAGTAATTTTGAAATCGTTTTCCCATATATTCTAATACTAGGCAAACCATTTTAACCCTTTGCTTGCGGCTTATCATAGGAAAGCTAAAGTTTTTATTATTGTTTTTTTTTTTTAATTTACACTTAAGTGAGAAGAAGAATAAACAATTCACCACCTTAGGTTTAAAATTTTGGGGCGCTGGGAAACCTCTCTTAGCCCCATCGAACATCTCCATATTGGAACCATCTGAGTTGTTCAGATGTGATGGGGAAAAGACCCGACGGCCACACCCTGTGCCCCTGGTCGAGAGGCAGATGCCTTGTCTGGGACGTCAGTGCGGCCAAGGCGAGATCCACAGCTTCTGCAGCTGAGCGGAACAAAATCCTGAAGTACTGCAATCTGTCGGCCAACTACATTTTCCATCCTGTGGCGTTTGATGGGGTCGGACCACTGACCGCGAGATTCCTGTCTTCACTGGAAGCTCGCTTAGCAGAGGTAACTGGTGAAGCTTTTGAGGGAGCTTGGTTGTTCCAGTGCATCAGGCTCACCGTCACCCGTGACAACACTGCAAACGTGCCTCAAGTCATTAGAGAGGTTTTTGTCTTTTTCTCACTCTTTATGTATATATTTAAGTATAAATAAAAAAAGCGGATCACTTCGGTTTGAACGGCAGTTTTTTCTAGTGGTGTCATATGAAATTGTCACCCATAATTATGACCCTAGTATCGATCTATTGCATTTAAATCTGTTTTAGGGTTAGGGGTGGGGGGAAGGGTATCTTTTTTTTCTTCACAAATGTAAGTAAACCCAATCTGTTTCTTAAACGAGGGACATATTCATACGGCACAGAATGTTTTTTTACCTCAATAGACGTCATTGATTGGTTGAAATTGCAGAAATTGAAGAAAAAAAAAAATCTTACAAACTATAGAATTTTCTCAATAAAGCCAAGAGAAAAAGATGTTTTATAACACATTCTACCAGTATACGAAGTTTAAAAGTGTTTAGTTACGTGGAAATTATTTAAAAAAAACTGCCGTTCAAACCGAAAAGATCCAAAAAAGCCTAAGTATGAAACTAATACTAAAAGTCTGAAAACAAGCATGAACGTTTAGGGCAAACTTATGTAAATGCTTTAAGCAGTCAAATTAACGGATCTTTTCTGTTTGATAGACGGAATTTTCTAGTTAACTAAACAATTTGAAACTTCGTATACTGGTAGAATGTGTCAAAAGAAAACATTATTGTAAACAAAATATATAAATTGAAAACATTATATTGCTAAAGCCCAAAATAAGGATACAAACATCTGATGTTTTCCCTTAACAAATCTCTCTAAAAATATATTTGAAGTATTTGCCTTCTCCCTCCTACCATGCACTGTGTTAGTAGCAAATGCGCATGTGCAGTTGTGAATGGCGGTCGTTTCAAACCGTCTCATTCAAACGCTTTTAACTATGTCATTGTTTATGTTTCAGTCTTGATCAAGACAATTTATTTTCCAGTTTTAATGTTTATTTATCTAACCGCCTAGTACTGAATATATTTTAGAGACGTTTCCTGGTTAAAGTAAGTGGTTTCTGGAAATTTTTTTGTACTCTTTTCATAAAAGTTCGTTATTTATCGTTGTTTCTTCTGGCGCTGTTTATCCTGTATTATTGTAGCTTAATGTACTTTCAAGTATTTTTAGTGAAATTTAAATATTTAAAAAGCTTAACAGCAATAGTCCGACTTTATTTGACTTATTAACTGTGTACTCATATACACATACCACCAGCGCCAATTACAGAGAGACAGGGTGTCAGCCATGCTATTTACCAGGGAGCCTATCTCTATTTAAAAACACAAAACCAAAACAAAAGGAAAAATGGAATTACAAAAAATATAATTGTGGACACAACTACAGATTGGTTCCTCTCGTCACTGATTTTATTACCTCGTAATTTTCTTAATGCATATTTTTTAAATGAAACTTTGCAGCGATACGTTTTCGAAGTCGCAGATGACAATGTACTTAAGACATTTGTTTTTTAAGTTTAATATACATACTACTTATTTATTACTCACAAAGAAAGCAAGTCCTTATATTTTAAGCCGTTCGATAAAATAATTTATGGGAATGTTGTACTACATGAAACAAAATAAATAATAATACTTGCATAATTGTATTACTCTTTATGAACTTGAAAAATGGGAAACTTAAAACAGTAAAAGTCGAAACTATTCAGACATCAAATAATTAACAATAACTGAATACTTCGAAAAAAAATTGTACTGTTGCAAGCTAAAGTAAACACGAAAATTTTAATTGGAATGTGTATGTGACAGTGAGTTGTCTCTTACGCAGCCGTTCTCATGAGGAACAAATAACTAAATATGTAAAATTATTTTTAATATCATTATGCAATCCAGGAGAAAGTTCGCTGTGGACCACCTGTGGGTTTTATTATATTTGAAAATACTGTAATATTTTATGTATGTTAATCGAGGGTCGGGGGGACTTGATTAAAACCCTAATATACAATATTCTTGCGAACAAGGTGACAAAAATTAATCGAGTAGTGCCAATAACATATTTTAAAATTTACTTTTATAATTATATTATTTTCAATTGATGTAAATCAGTTTCTTTCAGATCCACTCGGTAATTATTCTTTCTTTATGAATTGATTTAAAAAAAACAAACTTACCTATTGATGAATTCTTTTTTTCACCTCGCATCCGTCTTGTATTTTATTACAATTCTAGCCTTATAGAAGCTACTTTGTAAGATTATTAGACCAACCCAGTACTTGGCTGGTACTTTATCAATTATGGAGAATGAAAGACAAAGTTGATCATGGCGGGATTTGAACTCAGAACGCAAACTGCCATAGCTGGCTAAATACCTCTGGGATTTTGTCCAGTTTAAATGATTTTGCGAATTCACTGCTTTGTGGTGGTTTAATATTTAATTTTGCGTCAATTTTTATTTTTATTCTTTTCTTTAAATCACTCTTTTTACTCACTCCTAGATCTATGTTCACTCTTGATCTACTGTAGGGGAGTATGCTCTACGTGATAACTTAATCTGGTAGAAAGCACAGCCAAATCTTCCTCAAGTCACTCCCTGTCATCCTAAAAGGAAGAATGAAAGACAAAGTAGCTTCCATATATATGCAAAATTTATATGATAGTCACTGCTGGAACACTATTGATAACAGATCTGCTTGATCAAGTTGGGCCTTGAGCCAAACAAGTCTCACTTAAAAAATGTGGAACCGAGCTTTCCTGGTTTAATATTTTTTTGAACTTTCATATACTAACTGTACTTATATCTATCTTGTGAGAATGGTCATTTTCTCTCTCTCTCTCTCTCTCTCTCGTGCGGATGTGATTTTCATGTTGGTTGTAGGCTTTATGTGACAACAAGTGGAGTTTACTCAATTGGAAATTATATACCAGCTGCTTGGTTCCAGGATAACACTTTTTGACATTGCAACTGAGGGTGTTAAAATGATGATCATATTCTAAGTTGTCCAAAAATTGAAAAAAATTAAAATTCATAAAATTGTCCTGGAAATAAGTATGGAAAAAATGGACTTTTCCAAGTTTAGCAACAGGACTGAAAAAATGTTAATGGTTGCGCAAAGGATAGTTCCACTGACCAAATGATTCTGGTTTACATTGAGTGTTCCCCAACCACAGACCAACCATCTGCATTTGTTTATGTAATATTGCCAGTATCACAATGATGACATCATATCTGCTATTAATGACATTTTTGATCAACTTGATGAAAACTTACGTACTTGGCCATCCTATCTTCTCTCAGATTATTAAATTATCTCTCCTTGTGTACTATGCCTGTATCTCTCTTCTCTGCTCCTGTAGCCTACCCAAACACACCATCACTCTCCTCCTCCTGTCAACTGTATCATTGCTACTACTTTGCTGCTATCATCCATGTAGCTTCCCCAACTCATGCACTTCCTTCCAACAACCTTTTCCAATCTTTACAGGTGTCACCTACCTTCCTCACTCCCACTTCTATCTCTTCTATTTATTCCTCCATTCACTCTTGCAAATTCGCACCGCCTACAACTCACCTCATACTTTGAGGTGCCATTTGGACACCTTATCACCACTACTCTATCTGGAGATACCACCAATTCATTTTCACCTATTTTAAATGTGAGTAGCCATGCAGTTCCTCTACAGCAAGAACCTGCTCTTACGTAAGGACACACCTCTCCCATCTCAGGTTTTGTAGACTTGTGAGCTACATGGTGACCGTGTTGGTGGCATGAAAAAAGTACCCAGTACATTGTAAAGTAGTTGGTGTTATGAAGGGCAATCCACTGTAAAAACCAGATTAAAGCAGACGCTGAAGCACAATATGGTCCTTGGACACTTTGAATACTTGTCAAACTCTGATCCATGCCAGTATGAAAGGGATGTTAAATGATATATATATATATATATATATATATATATATATATATATATATATATATATACATACACACAAGATCTGCTCACTACAACAAAATTGGGATCTTAACCAAGGTGCCATGTATAAAGTATTGGTGTGGGTACTGGTGCCACAAAAAGGCACCCAGTACATTCTGTAAAGTAGCTGGACTTAGGAAAGAGCATCCATCTGTAGAAACGAAGCCAAAACAGACTATGAAACCGGGTGTGCCCCTGGCTATGTCAGTTCCTGTCATGCCAGCATGGGAAAAGGATGCTTATTGTAAATTTCAAAATTTCAGGCCAGACCAGCATCCTGTTCAGAAGGTACGTTGTCATATCATCATCATCATCATTTAACGTCCGTTTTCCATGCAGGCATGGGTTGAACAGTTTAGCAGAAGATTGTGAATATGGTAGAAAGCATGATGTGTGTATGTGTGTATACATATATATTTTTCAAACCTACTTTCTTGCTCACACGATTAACAGAACCTTTTCCTAGTTTCTGGACTAGTTAGATTGCCTGACGAACTCAGATTTTACCTTTTTTGCCCCAAGTCTATATTAGTTATCAAATAATAAATATTATCGACACTGCCATCCCCTTTCAACTATGCTAGTCAAAGTTCCTCACACTGCTTCCTCCCACGTGTTCCTTGACCACCTTTCTCCCCCCCTCTCTAACTAACCCTATTCTCTCTCCCTATGTTTCTCTATGTCCCCCTCTTTCCATAATCACCATCGCCACATATAAACGAGCAAACGCATAATCGGTAACCCCACTCACTTCCAAATCCCTAACGAAGAAATACGCACAGCTCATGAACGGTTAAAGTTAAGAAATTCTTCTTTCAACCTCGCTTTCCTCTACCTTCTATCTTTGCACGTATCATCATTATTCTTTCATTATTCTTCGATTACTCTCTCATTATATTGTTCCTTCAGTACTCTCTCATTATATTATTCTTTCAGTACTCTCTCATTATATTATTCTTTCAGTACTCTCTCACTATATTATTCTCTCAGTATTCTCTCATTACTCTATCTAGCTCAGTAACATGCCATTCATGTAAATTATTCTTTCAGTATTTTCTCATTACTCTGTCTAGCTCAAATATGTTTTTTGTTTAGTCTTGTCTCCCTGTTGCTCCCGGTTCATAGCCACTTATCTTTCCCCTAAAAATCTCACTTTCTCAGATTTTTCAAACCTAGTTTCTTGCTCACACGATTAACAGAACCTCTTCCTAGTTTATGGTGCACCCTCCCTCCTACCCCCTCCACACATGCTGGAAGTTCCTATTCTTTGCCATCACGGGGTTGCTTCCCATGAAGACTGCAAATGCTCTTTCACCATCCCTACCCCTAGTCTCGACCTATGTAAGGTAATGTTCATACAGTGCAAAATATGAAAGGCTAGTGTTATGCAGGCTACTGTATTACTTGCACATGAATTCTGCCAAATGCGAGCTTTCTTTTCAGGTACATGAAGCTACCGGCCACCGTCCCAGGGTCTCTAGGTCCCATACCTCCCACATCCTCAGGGTTGGCACCCTCAACCATTGGCACACTGAAAGGTAGGTCTGGCGAGATAGTCGAGATGCTTGAACGGAGATGTGTGGATATATGTTGCATGCAAGAAGTAAGGTGGAGAGGAGGATCTGCTAGGTTCCTCACAGGCAAGGAACACAGGTACAAGATTTTCTGGGCAGGGAACACTGATGGGGTTGGTGGCATGGATATACTTATCGCTGAGAAATGGGTAGATAAAGTAATTGAGGTAATCAGAGTATGTGACAGAATACTTAAGATTAGATTAGTGCTTCATCATAGTTTAGCAACCATTATATCGGCCTATGCTCCTCAGTCGGGGCTACCCGATGGACAGAAAGACCGATTCTATGACACTCTACTGCAGACTACCTCGTTGACGAACGACAGAGACCTTCTCTTTGTGGCTGGTGGCTTCAATGATCACGTTGGACGTCATGCTGGGGGCTTCCATGGCGTACATGGAGGCTATGGCTATGGTTCCCGCAACGAGGAGGGAACCAGGCTGCTGGAGTTCTGTGATGCAAATAATCTTATGATTTGCAACACTAACTTCAGGAAACCTACCAGCCACCTAGTCACCTACCGATCGGGCCAACATACCAGCCAAATTGACTACATCCTTGCCAGGCAAAGGGTGAGATGGCTGCTTATAAATGCCAAAACCTTCCCAGGTGAAGAATGTACCCCACAACATAGACTGGTAGTTAGTGACTTTAGGATCAGGACTAGGAGGACAACCAGAAGACGACCAACATGGAGAAGAAGGATCTGGAAGCTTAAAGATCCTGCGAATGGACAGAGATTTAGGGACATGCTACGTGAAGCCTTTGACGAAGTAGAAGGGGATAGAGTATCACATGGGGTAGAAGGCAACTGGACGTTTCTAAGGGACAACCTGCTGAGAGCCACTGACCAGATCTGTGGCTGGTGCAAAGTCCCCTCTCGTCCCAAGGTAACGTGGTGGTGGAACAGTGTTGTAGACAGGGCTAAGAAAAAATTTGCCAATGTTCTGCGCCGTGAGGACCAAAGACTGGAGGTGTTTCGCGTTGCAAGACAGTGTGTGAGAGAGAATTGTGATGTGGTAGGAGAGAGGTGTGTTCACATGGAAGATGGTTCACTTGCGCTAAATGAGGATGCAAAGAGAGAGGTTTGGAGACGCCACTATGAAAGGTTGCTGAATAAAGAAAATGAATGGGATAAAGAGAGTCTGCCGAATGTTAACCCAACAGAGGGACCAGCTATCCGAGTTGACAGTTCCTTGGTAGTTAAGGCAATTAGAAGCATGAAGACAGGGAAAGCCCCAGGCCCATCAGGAATCACTGCAGAGATGCTCAAAATATCTGGTAGTGTCGGCTATAGCCTAGTCACCCGTATAGTTAATCAGGTGATACACGAAGGAGTCATACCCAATGACTGGTGTAGCAGCATAATAGTCAACTGCTACAAAGGTAAAGGTGATGCCCTAGATACAAATAATTACAGAGGTATCAAGCTGTTGGATCAGGTAATAAAGGTTACGGAGAGGGTCATAGCCCAACTAATTAGAGAGAGAGTTTAGATGAGATGCAGTTTGGGTTCGTGCCAGGGAAAAGTACCACTGATGCTATATTCCTGGTAAGGCAGCTGCAGGAGAAATACCTAGCCAAAGATAAGCCCCTGTACCTGGCTTTTGTTGACATGGAGAAAGCCTCCGACAGGGTCCCCCGATCCCTTATCTGGTGGTCAATGAGGAAACTAGGGATAGATGAATGGTTAGTGAGAGCTGTGCGAGCCATGTACAGGGATGCTGCTAGTAAGGTGAGGGTTGGCAACGAGTACAGTGAAGAATTCCGAGTAGAGGTAGGGATCCACCAAGGCTCAGTCCTCAGCCCCCTCCTATTTATCATAGTCCTCCAGGCAATAACAGAGGAATTCAAGATAGGATGCCCTTGGGAGCTCCTCTATGCTGATGACCTTGCTCTAATTGCTGAGTCACTATCAGAACTGGAGGAGAAGTTTCAGGTGTGGAAGCAAGGATTAGAATCGAAGGGCCTTAGAGTCAATCTAGCTAAAACCAAAGTCCTAATAAGTAGGAAGGTAGACAAATCACAAACGCCTTCAGGTAGATGGCCCTGCTCGATCTGTAGAAAAGGTGTAGGTAGAAACTCTATAAGATGCACCAAGTGTAAGCTATGGACACATAAGAGGTGCAGCAACGTCAAAGGAAGGTTAACTAGGAAGATAGTTTTTGTATGTGGCAGATGCTCAGGAACAATAAACACTGAAAATGCTCTGAGACCAACTTCTGTCACTTTCCAGGGAGAAAAACTAGAAATAATTAATAGCTTCCGTTACCTAGGTGTCCAAGTCAGCAGCGGGGGCGGGTGTGCTGAAAGTGTAACTGCTAGAGTAAGAATAGCTTGGGCAAAGTTCAGAGAGCTCTTACCTCTGGTGGTGACAAAAGGCCTCTCGCTCAGAGTAAAAGGCAGACTGTATGACGCGTGTGTACGAACAGCCATGCTACATGACAGTGAAACATGGGCCGTGACTGCTGAGGATATGCGTAAGCTCGCAAGAAATGAAGCCAGTATGCTCCGATGGATGTGTAATGTCAGTATTCATACTCGACAGAGTGTAAGTACCTTGAGAGAAAAGCTGGACCTAAGAAGCATCAGATGTGGTGTGCAAGAGAGACGTTTGCGCTGGTATGGACATGTGGCGAGAATGGATGAAGATAGTTGTGTGAAAAAGTGCCACACCCTAGCGGTTGAGGGAACCTGTGGAAGAGGCAGACCCAGGAAAACCTGGGACGTGGTGGTGAAGCACGACCTTCAAACTTTAGGTCTCACTGAGGAAATGACTAGAGACCGAGACCTCTGGAAGTATGCTGTGCGTGAGAAGACCCGGCAGGACAACTGAGACCATAACCCGTGGTCTTCTACATGGGATGTAGCCAGTCCACTTATGCATACCTTCCCTTCTTGGGACACAAAACTCTACTTGTGAAGACCTGTTGAGGCAAGTGAGAATCAGAATCGAAATCGATCAATGGAAATTGCAGCTGAGTTACCAGTGCCGGTGGCACGTAAGAGAACCATCCGAACGTGGCCGTTGCCAGCGCCACCCCGACTGGCCTCGTGCCGGTGGCACGTAAAAAGCACCATCCGTTTGTGGCCATTGCCAGCGCCGCCCCGACTGGCCTCGTGCCGGTGGCACATAAAAAGCACCATCCGATCGTGGCTGTTTGCCAGACTCGTCTGGCGCCTGTGCCGGTGGCACGTAAAAAGCGCCCACTACACTCATGGAGTGGTTGGCGTTAGGAAGGGCATCCAACCGTAGAAAAATTGCCAGATCAAACTGGGCCTGGTGCAGCCTTCTGGCTTCCCAGACCCCAGTTGAACCGCTAGCATGGAAAGCGGACGCTAAACGATGATGATGATGATATATATATATAGTGTATCTGTGAATGCTTACATCCTGTGCATTTTGCGTGGTAGTCCTGAGTTACAAGAAGTGTAGTGAAGTTTGTGGTCATTTCTTTGTTTAACATATTGTCTGCTTGTTCTGTGCTTTCGATGGCATATGAAATAGGTCTCTTACTTGGAAAATAGGTTATGGTTAGCAAAAGGAAGGACATCCAGCTGTAAAACAATATCACAATAATATATATATATATATATATATATATATATATATATATATATATATATATTATTGTGATATTGTTTTACAGCTGGATGTCCTTCCTTTTGCTAACCATAACCTATTTTCCAAGTAAGAGACCTATTTCATATGCCATCGAAAGCACAGAACAAGCAGACAATATGTTAAACAAAGAAATGACCACAAACTTCACTACACTTCTTGTAACTATATATATAATGGACATAAAAGCAACTGCACACTCCAACATCATCATCATTGTTCGACCATGGTCGAGACAATGGAATTTACCATGCTACGCCAGACTTCACGGTCCATCATAGCATTACGGAGGTCCTGTTGCTGGATGCCTGTATCCCTGGAGATTACATCAAGGTAGGAGAGTGTGCGCCCTCTGGTATTGCGAGTAGATGGCTTCCAGAGGAGAAGAGTAGAAATTGCCTCGTTTTCAGCTCTACAACAATGTCCAGCAAACTGGACTCTCCTACCTTTCACAAAAGATGACAGGTGGTTTTTTCCCATATATTTGCATTTTGGTTGGATGACGCTTCCACGAGAGATTTTGAGCTCTCACACTTCCTGCTCACTGCATATGGTCACTTCCCTGTTCTTTTCACCTTATCATATGCCTTACAATTTCAAATTATCATCTTTGTCTTTTTGATATTCACACAGCTGTAACCTACACCAGTGTCACATAACCAGCCCACTTAAAGTACCTTGGATTTTAGGGTGACATGCCATGCTTGAAGAGACCTATTGAGTCAAGTACATCAACAGCAATATCAAAATCAAATCAAATGGTAATTGTAGTTGTGAGCCCCGTGCCAGTAGCACATATAATACCAGTGCCGCTTTGTCTGGCTTCTGTGCTGGTGGCATATAAAAAGCACCATCCGATCGTGGTCGATGCCAGCTCCTCTGGCCCCTATGCTGGTGGCATGTAAACAGCACCCACTATACTCTCGTAGTGGTTAGCATTAGGAAGGGCATCCAGCTGTAGAAACACTGCCAGATCGGATTGAGGCCTGGTGTAGCCTCCTGGCTTCTCAGACCCCGGTTGAACCGTCCAACCCATGCCAGCATGGAAAATGGATGTTAAACGATGATGATGATGATCTCCATACTTTTTGCCTCTAAAATACATTGTTTCCAATAACAATTGTTATTGTCTAATATTTATAAATACTAATTCAATCAAACTACTTTACTTTGAACTTAAGAATAATTTCTGTTGTTTTTCTAACAGATATCAAAAAATGGGAGTGGATGATGAGAATGCTGGGTAAGTGTTGTTTTAGTGTTCTATTTATTTTCGATGTAAAACTTTAATATCATGTATGAAACTCTCATTGTCATGACTTTACTACCCTAAATTTGAGATTGTACCTAAGTACAATAAAACTACAAACATTCTATGAATTTCCTCTGTGTTTGTAATTATTTCCATTTCACTTCATAAAATGTTTAATTAATAAGTAACAGGTTATATCATGCTGATGATTTCTATATGGGATGAAGTAATGCTATACATGATTACCACCAACTAGAGATTTTAAGAACTTTTAGTAGTAAGCAAAAAAAAAACCCCCAAAATATTAAACTTGAATTCTATTTTTTCCTTAATTTCAAATTCAAATTTCTAATCCTGCCAAATATATGAAGAAGTGATTATTACCCTTGCTATACCTGTGACCACTAGAAGAACCATAGGTTGACTGATGCAATAGGAGCTGGTGAAGCAGAGGACTGTGCCAAATTCTAATGTCTGTTGGCATGGTTCCTATGGCTGGATGCTCTTCCTAAGTCCAACCAAATTTACAGTGTGTATTGAGTGCTACTTATATGACACTAGCACTGCTTCATCAAGAAACGTGATATTTAATAGATTATCTGTGTTACAATTATTAGGATACCAGTCTGAGGAATAGTGAGTAACTGTTTAATTTATTGTTATTGCATAAATTCTAAACTCTAAATATGATCTTATTAACTCTTAATTGGAGTTGTGGTGGAGTTTGCAGGGTATCATTCTATAAGCAATGAGGTAATTATATTATAATTGATGGGCATTTTGTTGGCTGGTACAAATCTTATACCTACACTGTATCCAGAGCAAGATATATAATTTTTCATTATTTCATGTTGAGAAAAATTGTTGTATGCTCCTTGAAATGCAAAATCAGTAATTCTTTCCTTACTCTAACTGCTCTATTGTTTTCTGCAATCACCTCCAGCACTATTTATACTGTGTAAATAACAAACTATCACATCTAGTAGTTACAGATTATTTTCTATTGGTGTCCCTCCTCTCTAACTACTTTTGTATATCTAATTAATCTATCAAATATCAAATTGCAGCTTCTGTTTGCAATGGTGCAGGTGTAGATGTGTGGTTAAGATGCTTGTTTTCCAACCATGTGGTCTTGGGTACAGTTCCACTGTATGGCCCTGGGCTGACCAAAGCCTTGTGAGTGGATTTGTTAGATGGAAACTAAGAGAAGCCTGTCGTATCTTGATAATACTAAAACTCTAGGGATGTTTGCATGTAATTGAAATATCTCAGAAATAGTATATTTTATCTTAATTTTTTTTTTACATATTTATTTTCATACTTACCTTTAGCAGTGCAGTACAGATTTTTGTGACATTTGGACCTCTCTTTAAATGATTAAACACAATTTTTGTTATTTCTTGACAAAACATACATTACCTCCGTGACGTCAACACACATACAATGAATGTCATGGTGTGTCAATCAACACAAACAGACATCTGCTATCTGTGATGTATACACACACACACACACACATAGTCTCTGCGCTCTCTAAGACAAAAAAAAAAACTGTTGACTTTTTGAGATACACAATATTTTAATCATTTAGAAATATTTTTAACTGAATGTGATTTCATCATCCAGAGTTTAATTTCCGTAAAAAAATTTTTTATTTATTTACTTTTGTTTTAAAATGAAAGAGAAGAGAAAGTAAAAGATGTATGTATGTATATATATTTCTTTACTACCCACAAGGGGCTAAACATAGAGGGGACAAACAAGGACAGACAAAGGGATTAAGTTGATTACATCGACCCCAGTGCGTAACTGGTACTTAATTTATCGACCCCGAAAGGATGAAAGGCAAAGTCGACCTCGGCGGAATTTGAACCCAGAACACTCAACGGCAGACGAAATACGGCTACGCATTTCGCCCGGCGTGCTAACGTTTCTGCCAGCTCGCCGCCCTAATGTATGTATATATGAAATGGACGTGTGTGTGAAAGAGAGAGAGAGAGTGAGTGAAGGGTTGTGTTGTCATGTACACGTACATACATCAATACATATGCGTGCATCTTTTTTTGCATGTACGTGTGCATGTATGTATGAGTGTGAGTGAGTGAACGTGTGTGTTCTCATGTATAAGTGGCACACACCCTCTCTCTCTCTCTCATACACACTTTCTCCTCTCTTTCACTTTAAAATAAAAGTAACAGGTGATTTTCAAGATAAAATTTGTTAAAAAAAAGCTTCTACTCATGTAAATTGATTACTATTATTTGGATAGTTCCAATTAAATAAGTCCAGAAGTTAGGTTAAATATATATACATGCATAAGTACCGTGAATTCCCATTCTACAAAATGGCAAACAATTCCATGAATACTTCACTGGGTAGTAAGTCTAGTATATATATAAAAATATATATGTATGCGTGTACCTTTGTCTTGATTTCACATGGTGGTTGTAAACTGGCATTACCATCATACAAGCAATGTTTGTTTCCGTCTTCTGTGGTAAATGCATGCCCATTGTTAAGGAGGTGCACTGGACAGCATTGCCCTCTTACTATTTAATGGTGCACCCTCGGATTTACTCCACTTAGCATTATTACAAATTAGTGCCCACCTAGAATATTCTGAAGCACCCATGGGCACCAAAGTCTGGTGATAGGCCTGGAGTAATTGTGTGTAGTCATGGGAGATATTACCTTACATGAAAACAAGTGAGAGTTGGTGATAGGAAGGGCATCTGGTTGTAGAAAACCTGCCTCTACAAATTTCATATAATCCATGCAAGCAGGGTAAAGTGGATCTTTGATGCTGATGTGTGCACTGTATTGAGTGCCTACCTATTCTCTTGCAGCAGGGAGATAAAGGTACAGTATGGGTTTAAAAGCTTTTGATTCCTTCGACC
This sequence comes from Octopus sinensis, assembly GCF_006345805.1. NCBI lineage: Eukaryota > Metazoa > Mollusca > Cephalopoda > Octopoda > Octopodidae > Octopus > Octopus sinensis. The sequence continues at coordinate 137,760,013 of NC_042998.1, read as the reverse complement.
AAAGGTCTAGTGAAGTTACCCCATTATGAAAGATATTCCCAATGGTTTATGAATCTGTGTATTTATTTCCTTGTCTGTAGTTGTCATATCTTTTCTATGTTAACTGCAAATAATGTAAACAAATTTACTCCTTTCTATTCAATCAGGCGTCGCCGTTCTCGTAGGCGTTCATCAGTGAGTGTTTTTTTTTTTCTTCCTTTTAATTACACATTAATTTTATTTACTTTAGCTGGTGGTGGTGGTGGGGGCTATAATTTAAGATAGTTTTCCTGAACAACTTTTCAGCTTGTTCACAATATGGTCTCTTCTTTTACATTCTATAAATTATATCTTTGTCAATGTTATGCTAAGAATGATGTATTTCAATATTATAAACATTTTTTAGGGAAGCAGAGACAATACAATGTCTGACTAGATGTTTTATTTGGTTTCATATTTTACTTTCTAAGTTCAAATCCCATTGATGTTGACTCTAAAATTGTTAGAATATTTTTAATTTTAAATTTTGCAGGATTTTATAAAAAGCATTTCTGAAGTTGAAATTACCTCTTTACAAATTTTTCATCCATCCATTCATAACTGATTCAATATTAGGTTCATTAATTAAAACATTTCTTTGAAGAGTTTGTTTTATTTTTTTGTCTTTACTTGTTTTCAGATTTTGAAATTGCCTCTCTCTACAATAGATGTAAATAAGCAGGTATGGTTTAAATATAATTGCTTATTGTTTGACTTTGTCTCTTTCAAAAAAATCAAGACAAACAGATGTTTGTGAACATCAAATTTCTTTGAGGTGAAGTGTATACTACCCACTCCAATTTAAATTAGTGGTTAGCAAGTTAATATTGAATATGAAGAAAATCAGAGGACAAATCAGAAGTGAAGGTTGGAAAATCTCTCTGTAAGGCACAGTTTCCAGTTAGTGCATATTACATATTTAAAACGGAGCATAGATGTGCATAGTTGATAATCTGTTATAAATTACTGAACAATCTTGTGAGTTAATGTGGATCATCAGTCAAGTAGTGAGTGCTGTGATGACAAAACATTGTTGTAGATAGACCTAACAGTGATCTCTATAAGTGACAAGTGATATATCTGGAAGGAGCATTAAAAAGTGGTTAGAAACAGTATCAGGGTGGTAAACACAAAGCATAGGTTTTACTTAGCTGTGAAACAAGGTGAAATTTATGTTCTGTGTCTTGAAGATGAGGAGTATAAAGTATTTTGAAGCACAAGGCTATGTATTTGTACAGTCTGGGATTTCATTTAGAGTGTGTTGGAATGGTAAGGGTAAAGTGGCAGTAAAAAAGAGTAGTAGTGTCCTAATGAATGGTTGAAAATAAAATCTTAACTCTTATAGAACCTGAAGAGGATCCAGCTTTAGAAATTAGTATGGAATATCATTAATATGGTAATGAAGAATAAAAAACCAGAAAAAAGCTGTAGTTCCACAGGTGTATTTGCATTGTGCTAGTTAATTAGTTTGTGAAAGAGGGTGTTATCCTCAAGGATCAACATTGCAGTGAATTCATCGACAATTGAGTAAAGGAAATGCACTGGAAGGGTTAATTACAAATCTTTGAAGCTGATGGGCCAAGGCATGAAGTGGTAGTCTCAGTGAAGTTTATATTAAGTTGGATTGAACAGTTAGTATGATATTGAACTATAGGTGCTGTACTTACAAGAAAAGTTCTACATCAAGGGCAAACAGTCACAAATTCATTGACTTAGAAGATATTAACTTTATTGTCAGGCAAATATAGAGTCTAAACCCAATATGGAGATTAATAATGTTTCATTTGCCAACAATAGTTTATTTGTAGTTACTTTACCAACTCCCAATATGGCAACCAAATATCTCTCATAGAACTACTCAATTTTTCCAAATCAAGGTCCATATGTTTGAAGACCTTAATAAATGGATTATTAATATCTGCATTAGCTTTTACATTACAGACTTGACCAAGTCTTTTAGTTGAACTTGTGTTTTAAACATTTAATGCACCCATTGCCAATTTTTTGCTCACATTCTCAATGCTAAGTTTTAGTAATGGTTAAGCATAATTTATTTCAGTTGTCTTAAGATCCCAGCAATCAAGACTTTAATTGTGTTGAGCCACCAAAAGTGCCTGATCCTTATGAAGTCTTAGATAGGGTATCTGATTAGTTAAGCATGTAAATGCTTGCCTCTGGAGAGAATGATAGTTTGTTGTGGTTTTACTTCACTTATGCATTCTTGTTTCATTTCTTAGCTAAAATATACTGGTCTGTGAGATGGATTTAAACTTGTGACCTTGATATGAATTAGGGGTTTAATATTTGTTATTGTTACCTCTACAGTTTTTAAACTAACATTCCTAAATACTTCATCACTTGAGGGTCTGCCTCATACTAATTTGGAATAAATGGTTGTGGTGATGATTGCAATATCTTTTTTTTTCCAGTTCATTGAATTCATTTTGGGTTTATTCATTTATAGGTTGAAGAAAAGCCAGAAACAAAATCAAGACGTTCTTCTAAGCGTGTGAGTTTTGCCAATTATGCGGAAGTCAAGTGAGTATTAAATGAAATTTACATATATTTGGAATCATTCATTTTATGTATATTGAAATATTGTCTTGATAATCTTTATTTTTATTTCTAAATCTTTTTAGAGAATTTCATGAAGTTTCACTGTCTTACAATAGCAACATTGGTGAGTATTAGATTTTTTTTTTTACTTTTAGAATTGTTTTTATTGATGGTGCAGGTGTGGCTATGCGGTAAGAAGTTTGCTTCCCAACCACATGGTTCTGAGTTCAGTTCCACTGCATGGCACCTTGGGTAAGTTGTCTTCTATAGCTTTGGACTAACCAAAACTTTGATAGTTTATTTGATAGACGGAAACTGAAAGAAGCTGTTATATATATATATATATATATATATATGTATTCAAGTGCGTGTGTCTTTGTGTTTGTCCCCGCACTATCATTTGATGACCAATGTTGGTGTATTTACGTCCCTGTAACTTAACAATTTGACAAAATAGACTGATAAAATAAGTACTGGGCTTACAAAGAGTAAGTCCTGGGGTCGATTTGTTTGACTAAAAAACTCTTTTAGGCAGTTCTTCAGCATGGCTGCAGTCAAATGACTGAAACAAGTAAAAGAATACCTTAATAATATTTTTTTTTATTCTCTTATTTGTTTCACTCATTTGACTGTGGCCATGCTGGAGCACTGTCTTTAGTCAAAAAAAATCGACCCCAGGATTTATTCTTTGTAAGCCTAGTACTTTTCTATCAGTCTCTTTTGCTGAACTGCTAAGTTATGGGATGTAAACACACCAGCATCAGTTGTCAAGCGATGGTGGGGGGGGGGGGCACACACACACACACACACACACACACACACACACACATAATACATACATACAACCGGCTTTTATCAGTTTCTGTCTACCAAATCCACTCATAAGGCTTTGGTCAGCCCGAGGCCATAGTAGAAGACACTTGCCCAAGGTGCCACACAGTGGGACTATTGTAAATTGCCTGAAAAGGAGTGTTAGTAGAGAGAGTCATAGTATAACTTGTGCAATACAATATGGTCATTTGTTTACTATGTAGTTAAAGTTTGTACTATTATTGATAGTTTTATGTTAAATTAGTATCTGAAATAGTATGCCTATTGATATCATCGAGTTTTCTGGATTGTATGGTTGGGTCTTTTCTGATTGCTTTTTGACCTACAACCTATGTGACTAATGACCATCCACACTTATGGCCACAAAAAAATTAAGAAATAACTAAATAAAAAAAATCGATTTTCAGATGTTGGGCAGCTGTGTATACAATAACTATGGCAGCATTTGGCCATGCAGGCCTCCCTCAGACCCAGACATCCACTGCCTGCCTCTGTCTCTCACTCAGTTGCTTTCAAGCATCAGTTGCGTTTGAATGAAAATAGTGTTCAGAAATATAAATCCAACATATGACCTGTCAGTCAGATCAGAACTTGGTCATAAGTCGAAGAGAAGGTGTATTCAAATGTCCTGTTTTGGCAAACAACTGTCTATTTCTATGCAGTACTATTTCATACCGTTTCAGCAGTTAGGATAGCCTTTTCTCAGATACTAATATGTCTGCTTTAATATAGGTCTTTCTTGGCTTATCTTCACTTATTATCTGTTGTCTTGCAGAACTTTTCTGTTTGTCATGTTTATTCGCACAATATCCCTGATTAGTAATTATGTCAGTTGTGTATAAATAATGCTGATTCAGTCATTTAGTTAACTCCTATTCATTTTATTTCATTTCACATCAAATTACTCAACTCGGTCTTTTTTTTTTATACCATTTTTCAATGTTGAAATACAGAGTTTGTTTCAATAAATTTGGAAAATAACGAACAATTTATTGAAAATAACTTTGCAATTATTAAGCTGGGGTTTGAAACAAATCAGTATGAAATTTTTATGGAAGTTTTAATTTTGATCTCTTTAAAACAGGAACTTTGTTTCATAGAACCAGGGGCAGTCTCAGACAGATTAGTATTAAAAGGATTAAAGCAGTTGCTCTTTTTTTTACTCTTTCTAATTTACATAGTTTTTTTTAAATATGTGATTGATTTATTTAACTATAAAACATACTTTGTGTTTACTTTTGCAATATTTTCCATTTCAGAGGACTCAGGAAACAAACAAACATCTGAAAATGAGTAAGTAAGATGGGGAAGAGTAATTTAACTTTGATACTTGTGTCATTATAGTTCTTTTTTTTTTAATAAAATGTGCATGAATATCAAATGACATCAATATTCTTTATTAGGCACAGTCATGGCTGTGTGATTAAGAAGCCTGCATAACTAACCTTGTAGTTTTTGAGCTCAATCCCACTACATGGTACATTGGGCAAGTGTCTACTATTTTAACCCCATGTTGATCAAAGCCTTGTGGGCAGATCTGGTTGGCAGAAAATGGAAGTAGTCTGTTGTATAAATGTGTATGTGATACTCGTGTCTTGACATCAAATGATAGTTGTATATATGAGTATCACATTCATACAAACAATATTTTTTGTTTCCAGTCTCTTTGTAAAGCATGTTTGGTCATGGGAAAATATTACCTTGATTGGAAACAGGTGAGGATTAGTGATCGGAAGGACATCTGGCTGTAGAAATTGTCTCAGCAAATTCCTTCTGACCCAGAAGTGGATGTCCAAACTAAAATTATTTGTGAAAGCTTATTGAATATCATTGAAATCTATACTGTTAACATTTACTTAGTTTTCTTCTCTAAGAAACCCTTTAAAATATATCTTTTCTTTCTAGGAGCAAAGAACCTGAGGATAACAAGATATCAGGTAAGATTATTTTTCCTTTAATAACATGGTTTTATCAGTTTTGCATTATTTTCATTTATCTACATATTTCAAATGTAAACGTTTGGACCCTTCTTTTCATCCTTGACAAAGTTAAATTTTCTCTGCAAACATTTATTTGAAGATATTCAAGCTGGTTGTTGGTCCCCACCCGCCAGTGTTAGAGTCTGTAAAAATCATGGCTCCTTCCATACATTCTTTACCTAATTAAAGAGAAAATATGTTAATCTAATATGAAAATAATAGCTAATAACATTTCTGGAAATTGAAACCATGAGGAGCAAATTAATTTGGATATGGCATATTATATGGAGGTAGAGTAGAAAACAGACAGAACAGAGACAATATTAGCAAACCCTGTAATAGTTAGTTAAGACGAACAAAGCTAATTGAAGAAAATTATAATGTAGTACTAGTTAAGTTGAAAAGAGATGAAATTTGAAATGTAAAAGCAGGAAAATTGAATGTGTATTTGATAGTAATAATCATTTAAGATTACTAGATTGCAAATTAGTTTACTTTGCACAAATCTGCCTCTTAATTCAGTATTATTAATCTTTTCTGAATGTAATGTATGTGGGTTCTAGTCTACATAGGTGTTAGACTTAATATTACCTTGGATATCTTTAGTGGAGTTCATTCTGTTGTAAGCATTTAAGACTGTGACCATTTTGAGGACACTTCTCCACATTCCTCATTCCCTCTCACTAGTCTCAAAGGATTTGCCTTCCTTCCTGACAAAAACATAGAATTAAAAATAAAAAAACAGTTGTGGGTGAAAATCCTGTTGGGGTTACTTTTTGTTTTAACATTTTCAAGAGTCCAAAAAAAAAAATGTCATGTAACTTAAGAAATCTATTTTTGAAAAGAGAAAGAAAGCTATTAAACATTTTCTTCACTTTCAGATATCCAATCACTGTTGACAGGTGAAATTAAAAACACTGCTCATGCAGTTGAGGTATGTAATATTTTCCTATTAGATTTTTACTAACAGCTTAATTTTTTAATGCTATATCTAATTATATATATATATATATATCACTGTATTGACTAGGTTGTTGAATGATTACAATGTGCTTCCAATTCTTTCTTGATTGTACCATTCTTTCCCATCTTGGCTTGACATGTTCTCACCTGTTGTCAGTGAACATTTCTGGCTCGGCAAAATTTGTACTTTCAATATTCTGTGATCATGTTCACTTTGCTCTGCTCTCAATTACCTCACTTGAGACATGCTCTCACGTTGATATTTCTAATATGGATCTTTCTTTGGCCTTTTACATTGTATCCAGTGCTATTGAAGAAGCTGACATCTGTGCTGGTGCCACATATAAAGCACTCATGCTGGTGCCACATAAAAAGACATCCACTACACTCTCAGAGTGGTTGGAATTAAGAAGGGCATCCAGCTGTAGAAACCATGCTAAAACTGACAATTTGGGCCTGTTGCAGCTCTGTAACAGGCCAGATTCTGTCAAACCATCCAACCCATGCCAGAATGGAAAAAGGATGTTAAATAAAAATAACCATGTAACAGCTTCTCTTATACTAAAGGCTAGCTATGGGTCTTCTCTCATACTACCTTAACCTTCATCTGATTGCATAAATCTACCAACCGCCTTGGGTTTTGTAGTCTTGCAAGCTACATGACAACTTCACTAGTACTAGTAGCATGAGAAAAGCCTCCAGTACACATTGTAAAGTGGTTGGCATTAGGAAGGGTATCCAGCAGTAGAAACTGTGCTGAAGCAAACACAGGAACATGATGTAGTTCTTGGACTCATCAGATCCTGTCAAACCATCCAACACATGCCAGCTTAGAACATGGACAATAAATTATGATAGTGATTTCCCTTGTTCTTCTCTCTGGCTCGGTAAGCAAGTGTCTCCTCCACATCAACACACTTGTTTCTGTCTTCTTTCTCGTTACTGCTCTCTCCTTCTCTCTTTTTCTCTCTCTGCCTAGGTAATCATGTACCCACTCCATAACAAGACACTCGTTTCTGCTTCTCTGTCTTTCTGTCACACTCTAACCTTTCATCACATGACACAGGATCACCTCCTCCAACGCCCCATCCTTTCTCAAAATCCCTTATCTTGCAAGTTACTTGGTGTCATGTAAAAAGCATCCAGTCCACACTGTGAAGTGGTTTGGCATTTGGAAGGGCGTCCAGCTGTAAAAACCTTGCCTTTGCTGGTACCATGTAAAAAGCACTCAGTCCACTCTGCAGGGTGGTTGGTGTTAGGAAGGGCATCCAGCTGTGAAAACCATGCCAAAACAGACACAGTAGTCTGGGGTAGGCTTCTGTCTGGCTGGCTCTTATCAAACTATCCAACCAATGCCAGCATGGAAAGCAGACATTAAATGATGATACACACACACACACACACACACTTAGCTACCCAGGTTTGACTAGACATTTTGAGATTGCATTCTGCTGTCCCAACATATCTTGAATCAATCCTTGTTTTCAAGTAGGATACTTTATTCCACTTGTCTTTTGCATGTTGAAGTGTTGAGTTGCAGACTATATTGTCCATGTGAGACAAATATGTTATTTGAGGCATTGTTCTACAGATGGGAACCTTTCCTAATGTTAACCATTATCTGTTTTTTCAAGTAAGGGATCTCTATTCCACTTGTGCTTGAAGGTTTGAAATGCCTGGATGATCTTGTAATGACCATGCGAAGTGAGGTGACAAGAATGGTTCCTTAGTACATAACACATTCGATACAATAAATACAAAAATAATAAATGCTTATATGAGCCAGGGGGAAACAGAGAGACACAACTGGGTTGAATGTTTAAGAGAAAACTTTATTGATATGTTAACATGTGAGACTGTGTTTACGTCATGTATACAGAATAATAGACAGGCTGTCATGAGAACAAAGTGTATGTGTGTGTATCATGTATACAGAGCATTGAAAGTGTCTATAATGAGAAGTTAGAAGAATGTTCATAGACTCAAGGATGATAAATACCAGTTCTTAGTCAGTTGTACACGATAGTTGAAATGCTGTATCAAGAAGTTGTGACGATGATGTAGAGCCGGTTGAGGTACGTCATACGTGAAGGTGTGGCTGCAATGCAGAGCCGGTTGAGGTACATGTCATACGTGAAGTTGTGGCAGTGATACAGCTGCCTGGGTAACTTGGTACAGGAGTTCTTGCAGGTTGTATTCGCTATTAACCATGAAGTAATTCACGGACAGTGCTATGTTAAAACCTGTGCGAGGTGCTGGTTGTTGTGTACATAGAGAGATGATGTTAGGAGGAATGGTGGCGACGGAGATGGAGGTCGTTGAATGCTGTTGGACGAAGTTGATGAGTCTATGTGGTTGCTGTTGTGTTGTCGCTGGAACTGGCTTTGTCCTGTGTGGTCAGTGGCTAGACCTTAAAAGGTCTGGAACCAAAGACTCCGAGATGCGGAGAAGCTGGAGTTTTATAGGGAGCAGTTGGCTCAAACTGGGGTTGAGAACAGACTGTCTCGCGTGACCTTATTTGAACACTGCGATTGGTTGGGTTGCATATTGGTGCACGATAGAGCAAGAGACAAATTGTGCCAATACCAACCAGGCAGAGTAGTGGACAAACAGGGTCCAAAATGTGACCAAAGGCTAGCTGTTGTCTACTACGTTCGTATGTATGTATATATAATAGAGAGGAGAGAAATTTCCCTCAAATGTCCACTACAATCTGTTGACAAGAGAAACTCCCCACACCGCCTATCCTTTTTATACAGGTGGTTACAGATGTAAGATAGTGTTAGAATTGTAAATGAATGTCACTGTCATCTAAGCAGTGACATTCATTTCCAGTGTTCTGTCAGAACATGTTTGGCCATGGGGAAATATTACCATGCCTGGAAACAAGTGAGGGTTAACCATAAGAAGGACATCTGTAAAAAATCAGCCTTAATAACACTGTCCAATCCATGTAAGCATGGAAAAGTGGATGTTAAAAGGATGATCGCATGCACTTACACACACACTCATACAATGTATGTATACTTACATGTGTATAGTTGTGTGGAGCAAGAGGTGGTGGTGGTGGGGTATGTTAAAAAATAGATCTCATGTGGTCTCATTCCATGAGAGAGTCTTGGTCTGCCAATGAACTTTTCAGCATGACCTTGTATGTATATGTATGTGTCTCATCTTGAAATCATTTGATAGTTATAAACGAGTATCACTGTCATATAAGCAGTGTCATTCATTTTCTGTGTTACATGAAAATATTTCTGGCCATGGGGATGTATTTCTTTCCTTGGAAGCAGATGAAGGTTGGTGACAGCAAGGGCATCTGGTCATAGATAATCTGCCTCAGTAAACATCATCAGGCCTTTGGAAGCATGAAAAAGTGGACATTAAATTGATGAGGATGAGAAGGAAAATGAAATGAAAATACTTGAGAAATCAGATGAAAATACTCTTTACTCATTGTTGATAATGTGTGATCACCTGTATAGTTCTAGATTATGCAAAATGGCCAGCTGATGCATGCATGCATATCCACAAGTACTTTGTGGTTTCTAAGACCATTTTGTTCAATGTAATTAGCTATTAGGAATAAAACGTTTTTATGAAATTGGTGACACGTTAAAGGCACCTGGTACACTCTTTGGAGTGGTTGGTGTTAGCAAGGGCATCCAGCCAAGAAACCAAGCCAAAACAGACCGAGTCTGGTGCAGCTCTCCAATCACGCCCTCTAACCCATGCCAGCATGGAAAATGGATGCTAACTGATGATGATACCTTTTCTAAAGAGCGATTCCTTATTCACTTCATGATAAACGTTTTGGAGCTAATCACCAGATTTAAATCTTACTCATTCCTTTTTTATTATTCTTATCACTTGCATTCATTCTTATATTTTCTCTATAGAATATTTCAGACCATGAAAGTGATGAAGAAATGCGCATTGCAGTTAATCCTGTAAACCAAAGTATTTTGATATCTCCAGAAAAGTTTGTATGAATTTTAAGCTTTTCAAAGCAATTGAATTTACCATTTTTGATAGCATGTAAGACACACTCTTTACCCCAAAGAAATGTTTAAAAAATTAACTCAGGTCCTATATGCAAATTTGGGTCTCCTATAAACTAATATTACATGCTTTAAGCAGGTGGTGAGATAATAGAATCAGTAGCATGCTGAGTGAAATGCCTAGTGGCATTTCGTCTGTCTTTATGTTCTGAGTTAAAATTCCACTGGGGTAGATTTTGCCTTTCACCCTTTTGGGGTTAATAAAATAAGTACCAGTTGAACACTGGGTTCGATGTAATCAACTTAGCCCCTCTTAAACTTGCTGGAATTGTACCAGAATTTGAAATAATATTACATGATTTGACACTCTAGAAACTTCTTTTCCTCAGTATGCAGTGTTGAAATTGCAGTGTGTGTGTCTTTTATGCCATCAAATAATGTGTATTTTTCTGCATATATTAAATCATTTTGTCAAAATTATTATAAAATATACTTTTGCTCTAATGGAAACACTGGAAATGTTTGACTTAAATTTCTTTCCTTCATGTTTCTTTGTGATAAATTACAACACAGACGTTTTCAATTAGATAATTTGCCAAATTTTCTATTTGTTAGATTTAAAATTGTTGTCTTGTATTGCGTTTTCATATCTTAGATGTTACAAATTTAAGAATGTCTTTAAAGATCCTATTAAGTTACAAACATTATAAGTGTCTGTTCATTAAAAATTTTGTCTAGTTAGTTTGGTTATGTAAATATATTGTGCTGTATTAACCCCTAGGGGATGACAGGGCCAGTCTATCGGCTGAAAAGTTGATTGACAAAGACAAAAGATTGGCCCAGTTGTCGTCGTCTTCATTTGACTTTTTGGCCAATAGAGTGGCCCAGTTGTCTCCTAAGGGTTATAATTTTTTTGAAAAATGAGTGCATGTTCTGTGTAGGGCTTGTGTTAAGGACTCTGTCTTCTGAGTACCGAAACTCCTAGCAAGGCTTTGTTTCCAAAGCCTTAAAGAAATGCATCATTATGCATGGCCTAGCACTAGGGTGTTAGGCTCATAATCATAAGGTCGTGGGTTTGATTCTTGGATTAGGTGGCATATTGTGTTCTTGAGTAAAGCACTTCCTATTGTTCCAGAAATTAGTACCGCTCATGTGCTGGTGCAGCCCTTACTCTCCCTCAAACTGTCACATCATAGTTGTTCTGCTGGGTCAAGTGTGGGAAGACTGAGGTGTCTGTCTTTATATGATTACACATACACTTAAAACTATTAAGCAAAACATGGTAAGTTACCCATATTTGCTTGTAAGTGATGGCTCTTTTTATTCCTATTTTATTTTTGCTTATGATGCGCAGCTGTCAGGATTTCTAATTTTAGCAATTTAATATCTTAATTAGCTTAGCTTAGATCTCATGAGTCCATGTTCCAAGCTGGTTTCCTTAGCGCATAGGTGATTGACTGAGATTACAACACATCACTCCCCGCAACAACAGGATGCTGTTTGTTGCAGGGATAACTTCCCAGCCTTGCTGGAACTACTTTTTTTACAAGTGGGTGAATTGGAGCAAATTGAAATTATGTGTTTTGCACAAGAAAACATTGCACTGCCTAGTCCAGGAATCAAAACCTTGATCTTATAATCATGAGTGCAACACCCTAACCACCTGGCTACATGCCTTCACTAATATTTTAATTAAAGAAATGAAAATACTTATGAAATGTTTGTTTTTGAAAACATAATATACTCTAAATTACATTTTTAAATCATTGTTCTTTTAACTATTACTAGAGTTTCTACTACAACCTCCAGATCAACCACTGTTTCTCAAACTATAGAGGATAAAGAAAACATCAATGTTTGCAGAGTTGATCCTGAAGTGAAAGACTCAGTACCTCAAGCTAAGTATGATGCAAACAACACTGATAAACAAGCACAAGATACATCATTTCTAGAGAAAGTCATGGCAGATGTTCCACTATCTTCTGCTGCTACTTCTTCAGAAAAGAGCTTGTTATTTACAAATGATTTTAATTGTCCCGCTTCATTGAGCACTGAACTTTTTCTTTATAATTATGTTCGTGTACATACAAAAGATGATAGCAAGATTCAAACACCTGATGAGTCAAACGAAAATGATTCTTTATCAGACTCTCCTCATTTGGATAAATCTTTGTATCAAGGTAACCATACTGTTTATTTTGATAGGAATGATTCAATGGACTTAACAAAACCTTTGGGAAAATATCTCACAGATTGTAATGAAAGCAAGGATGATATTGTCAGTAGTCCTGATGGTCATATAATTGGATACTACAATCAAAATAATAGCTATGATGAAAAAACAATTTATTTCAATAAAACTCATTATGCAGCCGGTAATATGGACTTGACATGCTGTAACACCATAACAATTGCTGATTTTCCTGAAAGTGAAAGACCAGTTGAGATTACCAATGTGAAGGATGTAGAAAATATTGAGAATTTTTGTGAAAACAAGCAGTTTAATATAGATGAAAGTTTTTGTAAACCAACTAAAGACCTAAATAACCCATTAAGATTACCAGCAGATAATTATATGCCACCCTCTTCTAATAATTCTATTGTTCAGCTGCCTAGTCTTGCTTCAAAGAATATAATTGACAAAAAAGACATACCATGTGAATTGAATGGAATGCCGTCTGATAATTTCAAATCAAATAGTAATGCAAAAGATGGTCTTGGTTCAGTGAGTGATTGTAGACCAAGTATTACTAATGTAACTGATAGTAAAACAGGAGCAAATGTTTTAAAGGATGAAAAAGAACATATTAAGACAGGATCAAAGAGGACCTGTGTTTCTGAATCCTCTGACATACCTTCAAAACAGTCAAATACATATGATATAATTGAACCAGCCATTAACAAACCAACTGAAAACAAATCTGATTTCAAGAACCATGTTCAGCCAGTGACTACCAGTGAATCAGTTCCTGAGAAGTTAGTTCTTAAAGAAAGTACAGAGTCTTATATGGTAGAATCTTCTAGGTCCTGTCCAAAAAAGACTCTGGTTGATACATCGCAGTCAACTTCAAAAGAATTGACTGTAACTAAATCCACCAAATCATTTCTAAACACGCAAGAATTATTTGATTCTACTCAGTTTAATGATGGTAAATTTAGTAAATTAGCTAAAGAACTTAAAACTAGTGCTTCAAAATTGCCAGCAGATAACTGTATTCTACCATCTTCTAATAATTTTGATCGGTCTAATCTTCCCCCAAAGAATATAATTGACAAAGAAAACATGCCATATGAATTAAATGGAATACAGTCTGTTAGTTTCAGAGCAAATAGTACTGCTAAAGATAATCTTGGTTCAGTGACAGATTTTAAAGCCACTATTTCCAATATTTCTAATACCAGAACAGAAGGAAGTGTTTTAAAGGATCAAAAAGAACATATTAAAACAGGATCAAAGAAAACATATTTTTCTGAAACCTCTGACATACATTCAAAACAGTCAAATACACATGATATAATTGAACCGGCCATTAAGAAGCAACATATTTCTGGTTCAAATTTGCCAGCAGATAACTGTATTCTACCATCTAATAATTTTGATCGGTCTAATCTTCCCCCAAAGAATATAATTGACAACGAAAACATGCCATATGAATTAAATGGAATACAGTCTGTTAGTTTCAGAGCAAATAGTACTGCTAAAGATGATCTTGGTTCAGTGACAGATTTTAAAGCCACTATTTCCAATATTTCTAATATCAGAACAGAAGGAAGTGTTTTAAAGGATCAAAAAGAACATATTAAAACAGGATCAAAGAAAACATATTTTTCTGAAACCTCTGACATACATTCAAAACAGTCAAATACACATGATATAATTGAACCGGCCATTAAGAAGCAAAATATTTCTGGTTCAAATTTGCCAGCAGATAGCTGTATTCTACCATCTTCTAATAATTTTGATCAGTCTAATCTTCCCCCAAAGAATATAATTGACAAAGAAAACATGCCATATGAATTAAATGGAATGCAGTCTGTTAGTTTCAGAGCAAATAGTACTGCTAAAGATGATCTTGGTTCAGTGACAGATTTTAAAGCCACTATTTCCAATATTTCTAATATCAGAACAGAAGGAAGTGTTTTAAAGGATCAAAAAGAACATATTAAAACAGGATCAAAGAAAACATATTTTTCTGAAACCTCTGACATACATTCAAAACAGTCAAATACACATGATATAACTGAACCAGCCATTAAGAAGCAACATATTTCTGGTTCTAATGAACTTATTGGGGAGCCCAGAGGGCAAAATCTTGAGTTTGCTTCAAAGTTATCAAGTTTAATTTGTGCTGACAAGAATGAATTGAATGATTTTAATGGTTCAGTTGAAAAGAAATCAGATTTCGGGGACCGTGCTCAGCCTGTGACTGCCAGTAAGACAGTTCCAAAGGAGCTAGTTCTTTCTACAGTGTCTCATATAGGAGAATCTTCCTGGTCCTGTCCAAAAAAGACTCTAGTTGATACATCACAATCAGCTACAGAGGAAATGAGCATAATTAAATCCACCAAAACAGTTCCAAATAGGCAAGATTTATTTGATGTTACTGAATTTGATAATGACAAATTTAATAAATTAGCTCAAGAGCCTTCAACTAACACTTCAAAATTACCAGCAGATAACTGTTTTCTGACCTCTTGTAATAAGCCTACTGATCAGCCAGTTAATATTCCCTCAAATATAATAAACAAAGTAAATATACCTGGAGAATTAAATAATATTGAAAGTGCGAAAATAGAATCTTTTAAAATGGATGTTCCTGTTAATGTCAGAGGTAAGACTTTTCCAAAAGATGATCTTGTTTCAGTGACTGATTTTAAACCAAGTGTTACTAATATATCTAATAGCAGAACAGGAGGAAGTATTTTGAAGGATCAAAAAGAACATATTAAGGCAGGATCAAAGAGGACCTGTTTTTCTGAAACCTCTGGCATACCTTCAAAACAGGCAAACACACATGGCTCACAGGTTGGTAAATTAACAGACTTGTCTGATACAATTTCCTCTCAAAATAAAAGTAACCACATTAAAGCAGCTGAGTCTCCAATCAAAAATGCATCTCAAATAACTTCCTGTTTGACAGATCCTTTAGTTCAGTTCTGTGCTCATGACAGCATTAACAATGAAAAGTTGAAAGATTCTGATACTAATTTAAATGGAATGAATGCAAGTGATGTTAATATTTTAAAGACAAAAGAGAAAGCTGTTGGATTGTTAAGTTCATCTGCAAGTTGTGAACAGGTAAAATACAGTTCAGGAGAAGTTACTAATGAAAAGGAAAAAAAGATTAAAGGTGACATAGTTGCAAAAAAAGTTGATAATGTTACTGGGATGCAATCAGAGAAAAAACGTGTACTTTATGTTAGTATGAACACAAGTGGTGTTGTACACTCATTTAATGTAGAAAAATCTGAGGATTCTGCTTCATGTTCAAAAGGATTACATTTAATAGAAAAGGATTCTGTAGAGACAAATGAATTTACGCCTCCTTTTCGTTCTAGTTTCACAGAAAAATGTAAGGAAAATGTTCCTAATGAAATAATGCCATCTTCAAAACAGCTTCCAGATTATCCTAATACAGCAGTAGATGAACAAAATGCAATCAGGAGTAATGCAGACCAAACATTAGTATCTTGTAATAAAGCAGAGAAATTGTCAGAAAATGGCATACAGGAAAATAAAATACAAACTGGCAATAATAATAAAATACAAACTGAAAAACACAAATTGAGTGCAACAAATAATTTGACAAAACTGCAAAATAAACTGTTCAATGTTGGGAATGTCATAGAAAATGCGAATAAAGGTGAAATGAAAAAAGGTTTTAGTGATTGTGTTTTGAAAATAAATACTTCAGATGTGCCTGATAAATGTCATCAACCCCAAATTTCTTCTAATAATAATTCTAAGAAATCAAATGACTCTTCTTTCAATACTTCAAATGTATTTTCTCGAAGGCAAACATGTTCTGAAACAATTAGCTCAAAATTAATTCAAACTTCTTTGAACAGTAGTTCTTTTACTGTTAATAAGAGCAGTTTGATGGCTGAGAGCAGTATACAACCAGATAAAGTTGTTACAGAGAAGTGTTTGAGAACTGATATCAGTGGTACTCAATATGATACAAATAGTGTATCAGAGAAAACTGGATTTGATTTTGACTATGCTGGTGAGTTTGATTTTATTATTAAAATATCAATGCTTTAATTAAGGTGAGTTCTGTGAGAAAGTTAGAGATGGATAAATAAGATTGATATTAGAAATGGTTACTGAAGTAGTTAATGTGTTTACTGGCTGGACATCATCTGAGTCTGACATATTTACCATCATATTTACTAAAGCCCTCCTCTACATCTGTTTTACTCATCCCTTCTCTCTCACACTCATGCAACCTTTAACCACCCCTTCTAATTCTATTATCTACTGTGTTATTTTACTGTTGTAAATGTGTATAATATTAAGATACAATACCTTTTAGATCATTTTTCTTTATGCTTTAATCGAATGTTAATGTATACTTTTAAAGTCAATGATTTAATATAATATTCCACAAATTACTACATTAATTTTATGATCAGATCTTTTTGGTATGAATTGTTTCCACTTTAATTTCAAAATTTCTACACAGATTTTGTTTTTGATGCCAAGTACTAAAGTCACAACTGCTTTTTAGAGAGAGAAATTAACAATAAACAATTACAAATGTTTAAGTACTTAATTTTTTTAATAATATTAGTCAGATCCATCCTCTCTCTTGCTGTGGTGATATTATGGAGAGTATCAGTTTTTTTGTTTGTTTTTGACATGCAACTACAACAAATCACAAACTGTTATTGTTTTTTGAGAAATGAATAATGATGTTACAAAACCTTTAACCCTTTCGTTACCAAACCGCCCAAAGCCGCCCGAAAAAAATTTTGGTTAATGTGACCAAACCGCCCAAATTTACCTATTCATATTTAAATGAGAATATCAGAGCAAATCTCTTTAGTACATTCATGAAAACACGTGATTATGTTTCGTAAACAGTTAATCTACAGTTTTGTACAACGATCGACATGTAATTTTAATTCCCTGAATTTTGGGAGATTTTTTTCCACATTTTTTCAGCATCGATTTTTCTTCAACTTTGAAAATGGATAGGAGTTTCATGTTATCAAGCATTGATTCCGAATTGGAAAATTTGTGAAACAAATACTGGGTACTGTTGTGGATTTAGTTTTTATACAGGGAAACTAATGTTAGTCAGCATGGCTTAGGGTATGATGTGGTCTGGAAGTTATTGTTTGAAGCGATCAATGCGGAAACAAACTTACGCAGATTGTAAACAAACACAAAATGGGGGGTTCAAATTTCGGAAAATTTGTGAAGCAAATACTGGGTACTGCGTGGATTTAGTTTTTATACAGGGAAAATAATGTTAGTCAGCATGGCCTAGGGAACGATGTGGTCTGGAATTTATCACTTCCATACCATAACCAGGGCCGTATATTATTTTTTGACCGATTTCTTTAGTTCGGTCAAACTTACGGTGAATTCCAGTATTTCAGTTTATTCCACCTTTATGGTACACCTGTTGTGCATTAAATTCAACTGATGATATAGTGCTGTGCACATTTCTTCTTTATCAAAATTTTGTTGCATACCCATTTGAATATTAGCTGATGATTCATTTTCTATGGTGATGTTTAAACAAAATTTTAATATTTTTACCTTTTGCTCAATTTACCTGGATTTACCTGTAATTAAAGTCACTTTGAGACAAAAGTTATGCAATAGAATTGATTAAGAACCCTTTCTTTAATTATGTTCCAAATATCACATTAACATATTGATAAGTAAAAAAAGTTACAGTTATTTAATGAAACAAGCCTAGATTCATGATTATTTTAGAATTTAATTGAAACTCATGAGGGGTGTATTTTGGTCAGAAATATAGTAACGAAAGGGTTAAAGATGGAAATTAATGAAGTTTTGTGATGCACTACAAACTTATAACTAACCATAAACATTAAACACAAACCGTAAACTCCAAAATGGTTGCTATGTAAACATATAGGAAATATGTTTGGTGGGTGAGATGTTGAGAATAGATAAATCTGATCGGCTAAAATTTCAGTCTTTAAGATTTAAGGTTTTTAACTGTTTCATTATTAATTTCTCAATAAAATGATTAGGACCGTCATAATTGACATGGGAAACTACGTATGTGTATAAGTTTTAATAAAATTGGGAAAAGCAGTTCAAAGAGAAAAGTTTCTTATTTCTTCCTTTCATAGAAATTTTAGTCTCTTCTCTCTGGTATTCTGTGAAGATAGGCTCATTCTCTGTTTCTGCTATTTATTTTGAAAGGTATGTTAACATGTATGGTCCTATACTCTAGAACGTATATAACTTAATATTTTATATCATTTCATAAACTATATTTTGTATCATTTCAGATGTGTCTGATATTATGGATGAGAAACCTGATTTTTTGATTGGAAACATTTCTCATGAAGATGTTTTGAATTTATCACCGGAAAATAAACAACCGCAATCATATTCACAAGTACCTTCAAGATCTGGCTCCATGATGACTGATAGAAGTATAACAGATATTAGAAACAGCATTTCCACAGTGAATAATATCTCAGACTCTACATTATGCAGTCGTCTTTTAATGAACATGCACTTTCCCCATTTGGAAAAGCCTTTGTCTTTAGTAAGTATTATTTTCAGGTTTGAACATGCTTTATAATGAAAATGACTTTTATCAATATTCAGAACATTTTATGTCAAAATTATTGCCAAGATCAGGAGCCATAACAGGTTATAGTGACAGTTTTTTGACTTATAAGCTGAAAGGTTTGTACTTTGGTCTATATGTTGACCAATATAAGCTGTAAAAAGGTATCATGGGTAGATAGAATGTTTTTGTAATCATCAGTACCAATGTATACTTAAGAAATATTTTGGCTTACTATGTTGAGATAATCCTTCTAGGCATAAAAATGTTTGCCAGATGCAATGATTGTCACCTTTGACTGGGATGAATTCCATTAAACCAAGATATGGTGGGGTTGAAAAAAAGTTAACCAAATCATTATGAACTTCAGTTGTTGAGCAAATGCTTGCTCAATCTTGATTTTCAGTATAAATACGGACCGTGAAAGTGTGGTCCATCAATCCAGTTCTCCTGCAGATGCAGAAAATTAAATGTGAGCAGAAGTTCTTGTTTCCTCTCTTAATTGAGACTTATGATAAATGTATGGAACTTCTGTGTTTTATTCTTTTTCTGTTATTGTGTGTGTGTGTGTGTGTGTTTGTGTATGTATGTACATTTACATCAGTAGAACCTCAAAGATAAACAAATGTTACCAGAAAGACAAACTTTTCCTCTACTGTTATCTATATTAATTCAAGAGTGAAAAATGTGTTTTACTTCAACTGCAGTTATAAATACAGTGCATGTATCATCTTTGTTATAATGTCCACTTTTTCACTTGCATGAATCAGACAGAATTTGATGAGGCAGATCTTCTAGAGTCTGATGCCCATCCTGTCATTGACCCCACTTGTTTTGGAGCAACATAATATTTCCCCCATGGCCTGATATGTTTTCTCAGAAGACTGGAAACAAGGAGCACCTTTTGTATGACAAAGGTACTTGTTGACAACTACCACATGATCTCAAGACAAAGAGACAAATACACACACACCTTGTTACTTCTTCAAATTACTTGTATTCAGCCTTTTTCATGTGTTAATAATGTACACAAGTTCCTGATTATATACAACTTCATATGAGAATTTACTAAAATCATAATTGGAGATTCCACTTTGAATACAGTGATAAATTGTGAATTTGAAAAGTATATTTTCGCTACATATAGTGAATAAAGCACTTACTAAGTTACATAAGTTATTGATTTCTGGGGACATTGTAGATTTATATACAGATGGAAATGCTCTTCCTAACTCCCATCATTTCTTTATAATTTCTTTCAAATTTTGGTACAAGGACAACAATTTTAAGGAAGTGTCCAGTCAATTACTTCAACCCCGGTCCTTAACTGCTACTTTATTTTATCAACTCTGAAAAGATAAAAGGCAAAGTTGACCATGACAGGATTTGAACAGACTGTAGAGAGTTGGAAAACATGCAGCCAAGCATTTTGTCCGGTATGCTAACAATTTAACCAGCTCACTACCTTAAACATCTCTATATAATGAAATAGGCAAGTGTGGTCTCCTGACCATGTTAAAGAGGCTATAACTCTAAGAACTGACTAGGGCTAGGACAATCTATTGAACTCCTACGGACATGGAAAATAGATATGATGATTATAATGATGTGTAAAAATTTCAAATTTAAGAATTTAGGATAATTTTCATCATTTAGTTTTCAAAAAAGTTTTAATCAAACCCATGTTTTATTGTAGATGGAAGTTGAAACAATTGAAGATCTTCTGTTTCTGGTTGGTATTGATCGAGTAGGGAATGTTGTATTGGAGTGTCGGCAATCTAATATATATGAAACTTCAGTGGTAAACTACTTTTGTTACTTGTATATTTTCATACTTTTACTACTGGCTTTGCATATTATTTTACATAACAGCTTAAAATATTTAGACAGTGGAAATTAATGACCTCTTTTAATTTCTGGCTGTCATAACCATCATTGTTTTAGTGTCCATTTTTCCATGCTTACATGGAAAAGTGAACATTGAATCCATTTAAAAAGTAAGTTTCTTTTGTAAGGATTAAAAAAATTTTTTATGACTTAATCAGAACCCAAAACAAATGTTAAGGACTTTTAAAAGGCATTTGTTCGAGGTGGAGTGGGATGGAAGGAAAAGAAATCTTGGGTTGCTGCAGTAATACAATACACATCAATATATTTGAGTTACCTGCAAATTGGAGGAAATTTTGTTAAAGGTACCAAAGAAGACCAGCATTTTTTAAGGCATTTGATCAGAGCAAAATATCTGCTCCAGCATGTCATGCAAATATGGAAACTTTTTACAACCAGCTTACTCATGGTAGCATTGACAAACATTAAAAATGGAAAAAAAACCCTGCCCATTTAGGATTGTCCCTGGTTCTATGATATAAATTTCCTCTTTTAAAGGGATGTATATTAAATCTTGCATCAAAATATTCCAAATACCAGCTTAATAAGTGCAAAATTATTTAATAAAAGAGTTAAAAAATTTTATGGACTGTGGCTAATGTGTTTTTAAAGAAAATATTTTTACTTTTTCTATAGAATTACTGGATTATTTTTTTGTTTGAACTTTAACAATATTTTTAAAAAGCCATTTAAGAAAAACTTTTTTGATGAACATAAACATTTTATTTCTGTTTTTAGTTTTTTAACATTTTATTTTTGTGATAAGAAAATGCAGCTCTTTCATTTAAACATTTCATTTTAATCTTTCTTATTTAGGTTACTGAGCCTCATACCATTGAAGAAAAAATGGAGTTAGCTTGCGTACTTCATCCTGAATATCAGTGTATTTTGAAAAGTCATGAACAGTTGAAATCTGATGGCGAAAGGTGATTTTTTTCTCTTTAACTTTGTATTTAAAATTGCAGGTGTGCTATAGTATTGTGCCAGCTTCAGCATTCTATCTTCATCAGAAGAAGAGATTGGTCAAATAGACAAATTTGCTATCTTCAATTTGGTTTCTGTGCTTATCCTTACTATTTGTCATAAATGTTGGATAATGACTGATAAAGTACAATCAGGAATGCAACAGAATGAAATGGGGTTCCTCTGAAGAATTTCTAGAGTGATGTTATTCAACAGAGTGCATATCTTGGAGATTATGGAGTCTTTCCAGATAGTGCTACTATTTCTCTGCATTGAGTGATCACAGCTTCGGCACTATGGGCATGTGATTAAAATGTTGCAGGAAAGAATCCCAAAATGGATTCTTCAAGGCAAGTCCACTAGCAGAAGATCAAGAAGTAGACTAAGAATGAGTTGGTTGGATAACATTCACAGTCCTCGCTGGTTATGCTTGGGAATTCAGCAGGAAATTTATGACAATTGCTTCTAATAGAATCATATGGAGAGGGTGCCCAAGGACTCTACCTTCATGACCTCCCAAAAAACTGGGCAGTAAAAATAGGTGGATGGATATTAAATATTGTTTGTTTTTGTCTGTAGTATGAAATCATTTCATGGTTCAGATTTCTGTATGTACTTCTGAGCAAGTGTGTGTATGTGCCTGTGCATGTCTGTCTGCATATTTGTGCTTGAGTGTGAATGTGTCTTTGGACCTAATTGTATATGTGTATGTAAAACAGGTGACCAAAACAGTGTAATCTTTTAATCAGAAAATACTTCAATATCAAACAGTTTAAGAAAGCCTTTCTGACAGTGTTTTCCAAAGTAGATTCATAGTCATTTTGATTAACCCTTTAGCATTCAGATTATTCTGTCAACAGCACTTATTTATTCACATTGTTTTGAATTAATCATGCATCTTCTTGCAGCTTCGAGATTTTCATGATGTGATTGCTTATTTTTGAAGTATATGTAGGGTAGGTGTGAGAGGTTGCATCTGGCTGGTTTGAACATAACACAGAATACTTAAGCTGGCTATGGCTAGTTTGATTGCTAAAGGATTAGGGATGTAATTCTTTATTCATATAGAAAAGGAAACACTTCTTGCAGCAGTGTTTGCGTACTCTTTGTCATTTAAAGTGAAGCATACATGTTTAAATTGAAAAACCAAATATTTCTTCAAAAATATTTACAAAATTTAATGTACAATTCTGTTTAATCTTAGGAATATTTATTATTTTTTAGATTTATGAAACAATTTAAAGATCCAGAGCTTCTCTATGGTTTCAGAAATGTTTTAGAAGAAAGGGAAAAGACAAGTTCAGTACGTTTTGAAGTTTTCAGTATGCATTTTCATTTATCTTCCCCAAAACGGTATTTATTTATTATTAACCTTTCACATCACTATATTTTTATGTACCCACCCAATGCAAACTGTGCATTTAATGGAGTTCGTTCCAACACATTTCTTGTACACTGCACATGCACGCTTCATTGTTCTTTGCACCTCACAACTTGCAATCAACATCCTTATTTTCCTAATATTCATCTTCATACCTTCTACCTGCAGTTTTTTTTTCTTATGATATAATATATTTTATTTTTAATTGCAGAAAGAAGATATAAAGAAGCAACTTTTGGCAGATTTCAAAATGTGTAAGCAAAGAACTGATAAGAAAATGAAGCAGAAAAAAATTGAATACTTTAATGACTTGACTTCAGCCTACACAGTAAGTTGGGCATGTTATAAACTCTTATCAAGTTTTGATACATTGAAGCAAATAAAATACCATTATTAAGAATATGCTGTTTTAATGGGATTTGAACATGTGGCTGTGAGGTTAACAAGCTTGCTTAGCAACCACTTGGATTTGGGCTTACCCCTGCTAGGCAGCACCTTGAACAAGTTCTACTGTAACCCCAGACCAACCAATGCTCTGTGAGTGAATTTTGTTGGTAGAGAGAAATTGTGTGTAAGCATGATGTCTACAAGTGTGTGTGTGTGTTTCTTTGTGTCTGTGTTTGTTCCTTCTCCGTCCTGCTTGACAACTGGTGTTGGCTTGTTTACATCCCTGTAACTCAGCAGTTCCTCTAAAACCCTTGCAGACAGTGCCCTAGCATGGCTGCAGACCAGTGACTGAAACAAGTTAAAGGTGAATGGTAAATTTAGTCAGTCGAGTAAGGGCAGTGCCCATGATGTTTACAGAACCTTCCACACTGGTATTTGGAGGAAAGGAAGTTAGCCTCATACTAGGTACATCTTGAATGCACGCAATGAAGTGTACTCTGCTAAAGGCAACTGAGGCTGGATCATGATAGTAAACATGATTACTATCCAAAAACAGAAACGGTCCCTCTGACTGGCTTTCATACAGTCAACCAAGTTTTACTCCTAATTCTTTGGTCATCTCAAGATTATCATAGAAGATGCATACTTAAAGTACCATGCAGTGGGATCAAGCAATTGAGGAAGAATGAATTGAATATAATCTGTTGCATTTGAAATTTTAATTGATGTGAAAGTGCTAGACTGTTAAAGGCACTTAAATACAGGAAGATATGTGATGATAATGAAGTGGGGGAGAATGTACCATGAACTGATGGAAAGACATGTTTGGTAGAATGCAGTAGAGAGTGTCTCATCTTTGACTCATGGTGTGATAACTTTGGATGTGTTTCGATCTTGTTACATCTCATCAGCTAAGCATTGTATGACTTACTGCAGATTTAAGTTGACTTGAAATATTTAGGATTTTTTTACAAATAAATACCAAATGATATAATTTAAAAGAATGATTGTAAGGGGTGGGATACCTGCTGCTTGAAAACTAATTAAAGTGGGCATTAATAGATTTAGTCTTGTGAACCAAAGAATTTTAATTAAAATTAAACCCATAGTGTGAATAATGAATCATTATCTTAATGATTAACTCTAGTTAAGAAAGGATTATTGATTATTTATTCCTTATTTTCTCTTCCCTCAGGATAAATTGAAACTGATGGAAAAAGCCAATTCTGAAATAGTGGACATTACTTCAAAATTGGACCAACAAATAGATAGTTTGGATAATGGTATAAACGTTTATTTTTCAAAAGAATTGTTTTCATTGAAATCCTTCATTAAAAATTACACTATGCTAAATAATATTTTTTTTTCTCACAAGCCTCATAAAACTGGGTTTCCAAGTGATTGAGATCACAACATTTTCCCTGAATGGGACACTGGTCTGTTGCAGAGTTCAAAGCCAGTAATTTTGATGAGAAGATGCAAGTTAATGGGCATCAACCTCACTATTTAACTGGGACTTTATTTTATTAGTCCTGAAGGAATGAAAGGCTAAGTTGATCCTGGCAAGATTTGAACTCAGAGTGTAAAGAACTAGAAGAAATGCTGCTATGCATTTTATCTGATGTGCTAATGATTCTGCCAGCTTGCTGCTTTATGCTAAACAAAGAATTATAGATTTAGTGGAAAACATGTTAAACAAGGCTTTGAGTTTACATTTTATCTCAGTTTATTGCTGTAACACAGATTGGGGAAGATAATTTGCCATAGTGAGGAAGACAATTTGCATTTGGTATGTGCTCTATACACACCGAGAACCAATATGGCTTTGTGAGCAATTGTATATCATGAAAATGTTATCTAACATTTAAAGAAAATAGTATAAAAGGAAATTGCTATTATATTTGATGGCATATTAAATGCAGCATATGTTCAGGTGAATATTTTTTAGTGCATTAAAGCATGTAATATAGGTTCAACATTGCATATAAGACTTGGAGAGATTTTTGCAAGATTTTTTTAGGGAAAAAAAAAGTGCTTCTGATATGCCATCAGCTATTAGATATTAAGATGTCAAAATTAAAAGTTGAATAAAATTGTATCTAGGTACATTATCATATTTTGAAGATCTTTTTCTGCTTTTGCTCTCTTAAAGTATTGAAAGATTTTGAGGAAAAAATTGAACTGTTAAATTCTACAAGTGAATATTCTGAAGCTCAAATAAAATGTTACAAGGAAGGTAGAAAATATCTGGACGGTAAGTAATACAATAGAAATTATTTCTTTTGCAAAGTGGGGTGTGTTACATTGTGTGAGTGTAATCAGTATAATTCTCTGAAAACTTTAATCACTGGTATCGCATAATCATTGCCAAATTTACATCTCAAACATTAGGCCTCTTCTTCAGGACCAGAAAATAGTTCGGTTCCTGAATAATTAAAGACTTTCTACAAAACCATTCCAATTTTTTTAATTGCTTTTGCATGACTTAATGAAGCCAAGATTATGATTGCCTTTCTAGTCTTAGTAACATGATGAAGTGCACCTGATACACTTTTGTAAAGAGGTTGGAGACAGGAAAGGTATCTAGTTATAGAAACCATGCCAAGATGAAGTATATGGGTGCCAATGTATAAGAACACGGGCTCCCTATAAAAAAGAACCATGGAGACCCAGGTAACCTATTGCCACTGTGAAAAGCATATTAAAATGAGGATGATGATATGTCAGAGGAAGAAGGGCAGCAGTGTTCAAGGCCACTAAAACTGATAAGTTATTCCTCAGAACAGAGACCTTACCTAAATTACTGTAATAGAATACTCTATTAGCACTAGGGGCTAGGTGTTTGTATTAGAATATGTGTTGTTACATCATCATCATTTAATATCCGATTTCCATGCTGGCATGGTTTGGACAGTTTGACTGAAAACTGATAAGTAGGGGTGGGGATAGCTGCACCAGGTTCCAATCTGATTTGGCAAAGTTTCTATGGCTGGATGTCCTTCTTAACACCAACCACTCTGAGAGTGTAGTGGGTGTCTTTTACATGCCACCGGCACAGGTGCCGATGACATAACACTGGCATCAACTGCATCTACTACCCAGATATTTGGGAAGGTGTTATTACAAGAACATAAGCATAGTGGGCTGGATTAAAATAGTTTTTTGGCTTATTGTAAAGATTCATTTGTCAGTGCACCAGACACAATTTCCAGTTGTTAATTCTGTTATGTAAATTACTGATGTACAAGCAGTGTTTACTTTTCATGCTAAAATGCAAATATAAGCAAACATGCATACACACATGCACGCACGGGCACGACAGGCTTCTTTTAGCTTCCATCTTCCAAATCCACATAGGTTTTGTGTTGTCCTTAGCTGTTGTGGAAGGTGTCCAAGGTGCTCTACAGTGGGATTGAACTTAAAACCATATGGTTGCTAAGTAAGCCTCAAACACACAGCCATACCTATGTGTGTGTGTGTATGTATATCACTGATTACCGAGACCGACCAGGCTATCAGATGTTGTTACACATCGCTGGTCACAATGCGCTTCGCATTGTTTTAGCCTTCAAATGACGCCAACTCGCTGGCTAAGCGAGCAGGCCAGTGTATGTATGTGTGTGTATATATATATATATATATATATATACACACACACACACACACACACACACACACACACACACACACACACACACACACACACACACACACACGCATGCATGTATGTGAGTGAAAGTTGTTTCTATTTCTTACATGAAATTGAGCAATATATGATGTTGATGTGTTTACATTCCTCTCATAAGTCAGTGCTATCAAAATAGTGTATTAAGAAAACATAGCAGAAAATGCACTTATAGTGCACACATATTTGCTGATATTTCTGTGATATATAGTTGATTAATAATTTATTTTATGGCTTTTTTACTTTTGTAGAAGCTGAATCCATAAAAAAAGAGGAAGGCATACTTTCTTTGTAAGTATCTATTTTGGATGGTGAAGATAAATTTTTCAGAGATTGTGTTACAAAAGAGTTTATTGATAATAAGGATTATACTAAATATAATGTCAAGTTGAGTGTGTTGTCTTATAAATAGTAACTGAAGAGAACAAATATAATCACATAAACTTTGTTCCAGTACATTACATGTGTCATGCTTTTATCTAGGCTGGGACCGTGCCACACATCCCATCACATGCAATGTTTATTTCCTGTTGGTGCTATCAGTCTGAGTATGTTATATCTGGTTTATTGTCCAGCCTGTTTTAATATATTTCAAGGTTTTTTGATAGTGATTGTAGCAGAACCAACAAGTGGACTTGTTGGAGTTTGTGTTGTAAAAGAATAGGGTTTGTGTTTTGTTTGAGGAAATGATAGTCATATACACAAAAGATGTTTGATTTGATTATTTATTGTCAGAAACTGAATTAGCAATTATAATTTCTGTACAGCCAATTGATTACTGATGGCAGACTTGTTGCTCCCCAAATGCATACAATTCTCATACAATTCTCCAAAATGCTCTAAGACCTTACCTGAATTAGAGTCAGAATACAAAGCTGTTAATTAGGTCAATGAATTGAAGTTATTAGATCAAGTAGGATGCCTTGTGGTATTTGTTTTGACTATATGCTGTGTTTAAATCACATCAAGGTCTACTTTACCTTTCATCTTTTTAGAGGAGATAAAAAAAAAGAAAAAGAAGGTATCCAGGATGGTGGATTGATGGGACAATAAGAATGTTGGACTGGATGTCCTGCAGTATTTGTTCTAGTACTTTGCATTTTGAGTTCAAATGCTGCCATTGGCCAGTTTAACTCCACCACTTGGCACCTTTGATGCTTTTAGAAGAGTTCATTCTGTTGCGAGCTTTCTGACCAGGTCTTTGGTTTAAGGATAACTTTCTCCTCACTAGTGTCAGAGGATCTGTAAAGGGTCAAAGACTTTAAAAATACCTAACCATCTCTTTCTCAGACCCACAGCCAGTGAGAGGAAGTGTTTATGTAGTTAATCAACCTGTATGTTGTTGCAGTAAAAGTCTCTACATAGACTCCTATACTATCTTTAAAGTAATGACTGTATGAACAAGTCTATCATAAAGATGATAGATTATTTCCTCCATTGGTTTTGAGGATGAGCATTCAGTTGTTTGCTTAATTGAATGTTGAATTTGTTAAATCAACACATAAGTGAATGAGTATACCACAGACATATGACAATTCCCAAACTAAGTCTGTGATATGACAAGGCTGGACTTTTAAACTGCAGATGCAATCTATCTCATGAGCTTACATGCAGTTTCTGGCTTCCCAATTTCATTACCTGAGGTCATGGTAAAGATACTTGCCCAAGATACCAAGCAGTGGGATTGAATCTAGGACCTCATGATCGTGAAACAAGTTTCTTAACCACTCAGCTGTGTCTGTATACACATAAATATGAAATATTAAGATGATATACATGTAGCTTAAATAACAATCATGCAATGAATGTAACTAACTCTACTGATCTTGGACACCTGATATTTATGTATCTGGAAGTCAAGAACTGTGGGCTGCTTCAAAGGATTGAACAGTAATATAGATTTTTATATAGAACTGATTGTGGCTACTTAACAGCACCATTGTTGCTTCTACAAGAAAAATAATCCCAGGCATTTTGTTCACTCTTTTATACAAAATATAAGAAACTATACATCTCTGAATGCTCCACATATCTTATTTACTAATTTTTAAGGTTAACGAAACTCTTAAGAGATATTTTTTTTAATGCTGCTGGTGATGGTGACTAGCTGTAGTGAATCCTAACATGCCAAAAAGGTCAAATATGGGAGAAAGAGTCCCAAATCCAGTATGCTAGATTTGCTAAGTTTCAGTTTTGTCAAAAGAAACCTTGCTGTCATTCTATTTGGATTTAACAAAACTATTTAATGTGACATGGTTTAATTATGAATTATTGATTGCTTTTAATTTATTGATGCTGGCTGGGTCTCTTTACAGGAAATGCACTCAGTTAACCGCTGAGAAAGTTAAATTAGTTGAAACCTGCAAAAAACTGGATGATACTTACCGCCAATTACAGAATGGAGAGACTCCTGAACAATTGTCCCTTGAGAAGAAAGATATTGAACTTGAAATTTATTCCATGTAAGTTTCTAGTTATTATCAGTGTTGAGAAACCTTGTGTGCATAAAAGTAGGAAGGATGGCTCAGTTTGTAACTGAGTAGTTTATATATAGAACTAATAATTTGTGAATTCAAACCCTATTAATTTTGCTACATCTCTTATATTGAAGTCAAAATAAAAATAAAAAAAAAGAAAAGAAAAAGAACAGATCATATCCATAGACTCAGACATGGCTTTATGGATAAGAATTTTGCTTTACAACCACCTGGTTTTGGTTTCAGCCCTTCTGCATGGTACTTTGCGCTGCCATTTTCAACTATATCCCAAAACCTATTGTATGTATCTTTTATCTTTTACTTGTTTCAGTCATCAGACTGCACCCATACTGGGGTACTGCCTTGAAGAATTTTAGTTGAATGGATTCAACCCCCCCCCCCCCGTACTTATTTTTATTTTAAGCCTAGTATTGGTTCATTCCATATATAATGCGTTCTTTTTCAATTGTATGAACTAAAAGTTGGAGGGGATGGGATAAACGACTTGCATCAACTTGCTATAAAAGCAGGTCGTAATTTTACCTTGTATTTATTCTTAGTGCAAGTTTTGAAGAGTGCAGTTCGATTTTAGCAGTTATTTTTTCAAAGCTATAATGGAAGTGACAAAGTAGCATATTCAGCATATTTTGCTTTATGAGTTCAATAAAGGTAACAATGCAACAGAAAGTGCAAGGAATATTAATGCAGTATATGGGGATTGGACAATAAATGTAAGCCAATGTCAACGGTGGTTCCAGAAATTTCAAGGCAGAAACTACAGCCTAGAAGATGAGTCTTGTCCTGGAAGGTGGAACAAAATCTCATCGTAACTGTTGAGGAACTGACAGAGAAGCTTGGATTTGGTAATTCAACCATTCATCGACACCTGTGTGCCGTCAGAAGAGTCAGTAATTTGGGTCAATGGGTACCTCACAAACTTTCCAAGTCTAATTGTGTGCAGAGAGTGAATGAATGTGTGTTCTTCTTTGATGTCACATCTCACGAATGAACCTTTTTTTTTGGACTAAATAGTGACTGGTGAGAAGGTGTTATCTGTTTGGTGGGATATGAAAAGTTTAGTCCATTTTGAATTTTTCAACCCAAACCAAATGATAACAAAAGAGATCTACTGCAAGCAGCTTGAGCAACTTAAGTCAGCAATAGAAGGAAAACGACCATTTTTGGTTTCAAGACGAAAGGTGTTCTTCCATTAGGATAATGCTCGGCCACATACAGCAAGGATGATATTCCAAAGGCTAGAGCAGTTCGAATGGGAAACGATGCCCCACCCACCATATTTGCCGTACATTGAAAAATAAAAGTATAAACAAAAGACGCATTATTTATGGGATGACCCATTACTTATTTTCTCAGTCTCTTTTTCCTAAACTGCTAAGTTACAGGGATGTAAACACATCAACACTAGTTGTCAATTGGTGTTGGGAGACATAGACACACACACACATGCATACGACAGGCTTCTTTCAGTTTCCATCTACCAAATATATTCACAAGGCTTTCCTTGGCCTGAGGCTATAGTAGAAGACACTTGTCCAAGGTGTCACACTGGCACTGAACCCGGAGCCATGTAGTTGGGAAGCAAACTTCTTACCACACAGCCATGTCTGTGCCTGTCTCTCTCTCCTTTCTCCCCTTCCCCCTCTCTATCTATATCATCATCATCATCATCATCGTTTAGCGTCCGCTTTCCATGCTGGCATGGGTTGGACGGTACAACTGGGGTCTGGGAAGCCAGAAGGCTGCACCAGGCCCAGTCTGATCTGGGAATGTTTCTACGGCTGGATGCCCTTCCTAATGCCAACCACTCCATGAGTGCAGTGGGTGCTTTTTACGTGCCACCAGCACGGAGGCCAGGCAAGGCTGGCAACGGCCACGATCGGATGGTGCTTTTTACATGCCACCAGCACGGAAGCCAGTTGAGGCGGTGCTGGCAACGGCCACGTTCGGATATATATATATATATGAGAAATTATGCTAAACAAATTTATATCCTTTCTTCCATACATATACTTCACCTTTGTGATTATTTGCAACCAGAGTGAAGGTGTGTGACTTAGTGATTAGAGTGTTCTGCTCACAATCATAAGTTCGTGAGTTAGATTCCCCATGATGTGTTGTGTCCTTGAGCGAGACACTTTATTTCGCGGTACTCCCATTCTCTCAGCTGGCAAAAATGAGTAATATCTGTATTTCAAAGGACCAGCCTTGTCACAATCTGTGTCATGCTGAATCTCCTTGAGAACTACTACTGTGGAGTGCTCAAACACTTGCACATTTTCATGAGCAGGCTGTTGGAACTGATGGAGTACTTGTTTATTTGCAACCTCTGCATTGGACGTTCAAGTGCACAATAGCTGGATGATGATACTTCATGTGGCGCACTGAACTTACCATAGTAGTTATACATCTAACTGTGTGTTTGTGTGTGATGTGCATGTCTGTGTGTTTTGTGTTTGTTTGTCTTTACACTTATGGAAGTTGCCTACTAGAAATGGTGTTTTTGTCAACAAATCACTCAATCATTTTGTACTTTCAAAGGGGCATGAAATAAGAGATCCCTTATATGAAAAACAGAAAGTGCAAGGAATATTAATGCAGTAGAGGTTAGTGACAAGAAGGGCTTCCAGCTGTAAAACAGCACCTAAATATATTTAACTTGTACTAGCTGGGGAAAGTGGATGTAAAACGAACGAGCTTTGTATGTGTGTGTGTTTGTATCTTTTTGTCTTGACATTGTATGATAATTGTCAAGAAACACTACTGTTACACAGTAAGCGGTGACGTCCAGGTGTGTGTGCTGTTTGTGCTCAAAGAACTAGGGTAAAACATCACTTTACTTGGAAACACGCAATTTTTAGCAACAGAAAGAGCATCCACCCATTTAATATGTGCTTCAAATAATTTCATGTCTGGCCCATTCAAGCACAGAAAATTAGACATTAAAATGATGATGATTATCATAGTTGAATTTTGTTTTTCTGCCTGAAGGTATTTGAGAGAATACAGTACTATAACATCAAGGTATATTACATCAAATATGTTCATCAGATTTATTATGAAAAGGCTAAAAGTAGGATCTTAAATATTTCTCCTTGTCCTTGTCCAAAAAACCATTATATTTCAGAACTGGATCATTATCAGAAGATGAATATTAAATGATAGCGCTAATGACGGGGTATGCTTAACATGAAGAATTGAAAGTAAAATGTCTCATCATCATCATCATCACCACCACCACCATTTAACATCCATTTTCTGTGCTGGTATGTGTGTGTTGGACGTTTTGACAGGAGCTGCCAAGCTAGAGGACCATTCCAAGCTCCAATGTCTACTTTGGAATGGTTCCTATGACTAGATGCCTTTCCTAACACTGATGACTTTACAGAGTTCTGGGTGTTTTGTTTCAGGGCACTAGTAGGTTCACCAAGTAACTCACAAGACAAGACCCCAATCCCTCAACCGAGGTGGGAGTAGTATTGAGGGAGGTGGCTTTATGCCAGGTGATGAGAGTTTAAAGTATGTAGAAAGATAGAAACTGGTGTCTTACTGTAGAGGAAATTAGATACATGGCTACCCCAGTTGGAAAAGAAAGAAAACAGTGGTGAAGATGTAACTCAAGTTACAGGAAGTGATAGAGGATTTGACAGGGTAATGGGGGTAGGTAAGTTAGTTTTCAAGAGAGTGTGGAAGGAAGGTAACAGATGGACAAAGATGGGGTAGAAAAATATGTATATAATTATTGTGTACTTTTAAGCATTTACTGTTTTGAAATTTGTTTTCTCCTTTGTTCTGAATATCACATCTTTTTTTCAGCTTGTCACCGTGGAAGATCTGGGATTTAGAAGACAATGTTTGTAAATGTACTTTCTGGATTGATACATTGCAGCTGAGTCTGTATACTGATTCACTGAAGAATGTAACTGAAATTAATGTAGTAACAGATGAAGTTTGGGAAAGTAAGTTTGGTTAAATTCTTTTTTTTTGTTTTTACTTATCAAAAAAAATTATTGATGATGATGATGAACTGTCAGGCAGTCAGGATAGTCGGGCAGCATTGCATTTTGTCAATATTTATTTTTGTCTGACAAATTTAGAAATGTAATTTTTTTTCTCATATATACAGGGTACATAAGATATTTGAGAACAGATTTATGTTTATAAAAAAACAACATATAATAATAGATAACATTATTTATCAAAAAATTGCTATGACGATAAAAATAAATCTTCTTTTCTGTAATGTTATTCAATAAAGCCATCTTCAGCTTCAACAACTGCTTCTATATGAGATCTGAATCATCTATATGCTTGAATCAAGTGGTTCTGGTTCATTTTGGACATTACTCTGACTATGGCAGCTTTCAAAGAATCTTTGGTGTTATGGGCGTGTTCATTGACCTCTCTCTCAACAATGCTCCACATGTAATAGTCCAATGGATTGAGATCTGGGGAAATGTTAGGGGTTATGTGATCATGAAAATTTTCAGCCATCCATTCCTGTGTTACTAGAGTCATGTGTGTTAGTGCAGAGACTTACTGAAACGCATATGGTCTTCCATTGCATACACTGTCTATCCAGGGTTTAACAATTGTTTCCAGGACCTCAATGTAGGCAGCAGAGGAGGCCTTGTGGAAAGAAGTAAGGAGGCATCACATGTCCTTCATTGCTGATAACATCTAAAACCATGACAGTTGCAGGAAATTTTGTATGCCTAACACTTGGAACTTCAGAAGGGTCTGCACATAAACATCTGTCATTTCTTCTGTTAACTTTTTGATCTTGGTTGAAGTTTTTCTCATTTGAGAAAAACCAAATCAAATCATCTTCTGCTGGATTTTTTAGGTTAAGAACTTTTTAGATCTGATGTAGTGATTTTCTTTCGCTTTTTCGGACAAAGTGACCTTTCATCATCATATAAGACTGATTTCTTTGTGGACAACATTTCTGACTGTTTCTTCTGATACATGGAGATCTTTTGCAATTGACCTCATGAACTTTCTGGGATTGTAATCAATGGTCTGTTGAACTTGCTGGATAAATTCAAGTGTTCTGATGATTTCAGAGCATTTAGAATGCTTTTTATGCTTTGATACTGGTGATACATTTCCATCTTCAGTCTCTAGCTCCTTACAAACGATCTGGCAACTTTTAAAAATCGAGATATTTCTAAATTGCTATACTCAGCCTTTATAACTACAATAACAGCATGCCTCTTCATTTCTTGAGTGAGCTGAGAGTCTGCCATCATTATTTTCTGAAACAAAGATTATACATATTTAGAAAAAATGCAGCAATGACCCCAAAAAGATATGTCCTTAAATACCTGACACACTCTGTGTGTGTGTGTGTAAATATATATGACTCTTTTATTTTTGCTCCTTCCCTCAACCTGCCTAACAACACTGTCTCTGCTGTTACTTCCTCCACTACAACCCTCTCACAATAAATCTTTCCATTCATACTTTCTCTCAATACCTCACCTACATCAACACACCCTCTCCTATTCTCGTTTGCAGTCATGAGGCTTTTTTGTCTTGCCAATTACAAGGCACCTGCACAAGTACTGGTACCGTGAATAAAACACTCAGTACACACTATAAAGGTGTTGGCAAATCAAGCAGTGGTAATGCAGTATCAAGAGGAGTCTTTAGCCTTACTGGGGCAAGACATCTACAGTGTATGTGTGTAGTGAAACATGACAGAGCTATTTTATCACTGCAGCATAATTTAGTTGTGTTTGGGCAGATGCCAGCCAGGTAGGGTTGGCAGTGTACGAATACAAGTAACAACTTCTGTCCACCAGTGAAGCATGCTGATTTTTTTAAGCACTTAGTTATGACCTGGACATTGAACATACAACAGCATTTATTTTGAAGTACCACTGTTTGGATTTTCCATTTCATCATGTAGAGTTGTGGTTTAAACAGTATTAATGATTATCACTGTTTATGCGCTGAAACATTCTGGTTTTTATAACCAACTTGAAGATTTGGCTGATTTGACATCACTTGCAAATATATCTGAAGATAATGGTTCTTTTAACAGTCCTAACATCCTTATTGTATTCCTGTTATGCAGCTTCAACAGTATTAGTATTCCACACCATGCAACCTTTTTACTGCTTTAGTCAGTATTAATTCTACAGCCAATAACATTACACAGTTAAAATATATAGTAAGTGATGTCCAATTAATTTTGTCTTGCTACATGCATCCTTCAGCAAA
The DNA here is from genome assembly GCF_006345805.1 of Octopus sinensis. Taxonomy (NCBI): domain Eukaryota; kingdom Metazoa; phylum Mollusca; class Cephalopoda; order Octopoda; family Octopodidae; genus Octopus; species Octopus sinensis. The sequence continues at coordinate 137,723,853 of NC_042998.1, read as the reverse complement.
TGTTTTGAATTAACAGCCACAACAGCTACATATTCCTTTGTATACACTTTGTTCAGTGTTCTTTTAAAAATTGTAAAATAATAAATTATTTTAGTATGAAAAATTGAATTATGCCTTCTGAATTTTCTTGAGCTTGGCTTCCTTCACTAAGACATTCAGTCCTGAATTTTACAACATCTAGTATATGTTACAAATAAATGTTGACTTTCTGTACTTTGTTACATGTGTTATGAAAAAAAAGCTCCCTTTACACTTGATAAAGTAGTTAGTTGGTGTTAGGGAAGCCATCTTGCCATACAAAAAGTTTGCCAATTCAGGTACCTTAGAGCAAGATATCCTCTGACCTATCGGATCTTGTCAAAATGTTCCTTCCATCCTGGCATGATTTGAATTTTGATAATTACTTTTTTGTTTAATTAAATCTCCTGTTTAATTTGGCCTGTGGAAACAGTTTTAATAAACAATAATCATCTAACACTTGAACTGGATTTCATGTCACTTAGTCTGTTTATAAAGAAAGCCACATTTTAGAATGTATAACACCAATAATAATCTGGGTTGTTCTTGTACTTTCTCAGAATATTCAACTTTAATAAAGGATTAGCCAAAATAGTATTTCTCATAATAATGTAAATGTCTAATTTTATAGATTTTTAAAAATATGTATGCTTTTAGGTTTGGCAGATGATCATCCTTGGTTATGCTTGGCACACAATATGAGGAAAGCAACTTTAAAAGAGGCAGAAATCTTCAAAAATTGCACTACTATCGCACAATTCTCAAAGGTAGGTTATTGTGTTATTGACTCCCAGTAACATAACATATTTTTTCATAATCATGTAAATGTATTGTATTCATCCATTCTTCCCAACTTTCCATCCCTATCATCTCTATTTATCTTCTTGTATCTTGAGCATATGCCATGATACTGTTTTTATCACTATTTCCAACTGCTCTCAACCACTCTACGTGTAGTAGCCATCTATCTCCTGTCCCTCTATCATGCTTTAGCCTCTCAACATGTTGCATAGTCATTTCCCTCTCTGCTACACTCCCACTCAGTTGAGCGGGCTATTTTGACTTGCAAGTTACTTGGTGATCTCATTAGTATTGGTACCTCTGTAAAGTTGTTGGAGTCAGGAAGGGTGTTCAGACTTTAGAGCTCAACACAATCCTCTGACATGTCAGATTAAGTTGAATTGTCCAACTCGTACAAACATGAATGACATGTTAAATGATGATAATGACATTTATCTTAATTCTTTTTAACATTACAATTTTGTTTCTCTTATTACAGTCGTTGCATGTGTTCAGTGCTGAGATGATGAAATTGCAGGATTTGGCTAAAGAGATCTATTCTTTATCTATAAAGCATCATTTGAAACTGCAAAATAATTGGTATTAATCTTTTTTCCTCCTCATCTGAACAATTGATATTATGTTATATATATATGTTCTCTCCAGTGCAATCTGCCTCTTATAGATACTCCTTGACTTAGAATGTCTGGTTCACATCTATGACAATTTGCTTCTGCTGCCTCATATCCACATGGAGCCATGGCTTATAATAAAATAATCCCTTTGATAAAATTGCTATGCTAGGAAAAGAATATATTAACTTGTGAGGTTTCTTTGGAAGTAATAAAAATGGAATGTGTGTGAGAATTATGTTTGAATTCAACTAACTCATCTAATTTTGTGAACTTTATTTTTTGATGATGAAGACCCTGACCAATTTCCTAAAACTTTAATGTTTTATGTAAAATTTTATAATTTAAGGTGTGCTGGCGAGGCTGTATCAAGGAGTTTACTTCCTAACCAAGTGGTTTTGTCTTCAGTCTCACTGTGTGGCACCTTGGACAAGGGTATCTATTGTAGTCTGGAGCCAACCAAAGCTTTGTGTGTGGTTTTGATTGACAGAAACTAAAAGAAGCCTGTTGTGTGTGTATTAGTGTCTCTTTGTCTTAGTTGTAATGGGAGTCATACAGGTGGTGTCATCATTTTCTAATCTTCTGTGAAACATGTCTGGCCATGGGGAAATATTACTTTGTTTGAAAATTGGTGCAGGTTGTCAACAAGAAAGGCATCAGGCTGTAAAAATCTGCTTTAATAAATTTTGTCTGGCCATGTAAGCATGGATGTTAAAACAATGATGGAGATATAGAACTTGTACTTTCTGTATGCATGTTGTATTAAGTCGGAGGTTCTCCTTTTGACCTGCCCAGCATCCCCTTAGGTGTTGGGCAGGTCAGCAGGAGCATTAGACTTCAGTGGGTGGTGAGGTAACAACATACTGAATTCTACCTATAGTAGTAATTATACCTGATAAAACTTTTAATGGTTATTAAAATAAAATAAAATCTCATCAGGCACAGGGAAGCCATTAACTTGTAATGTATAAAGTAAATTTGCAACTTCTGTCTTTATTAATTTTTTAATAATTTCATTGTTAAAGCTTACCCATTTGAATTTTTTTTTAGAATAAGTTTATAAATTACCATCCATGTTAAGTTAGTTGCGATACCTCACTCACCACTTAGGTGGATGCTAGGCATGACAACTACGTGAAGTGGGTGGGATGATACAAAGAAAGAGGTTGAGATTCACTGTATTAATTATTTTGAGTCAGCTGGCATTAAACTAAGTTTTCCAGTTATGGAATCAATTATTTTGCTAAATTTTATAACATTTTTAACCTTTTGCAGATGGATTTAGTACTGACTGTCAGTGCTGTGTACCAGTATTAGGCCTTTCAGTAACTACATAATTTTTCATTCAAGGAATTTTAGTGTATTTACAGATTCTTCTCAGTGTAGACATTGCACTGCTCACACAGTGTTTCGATGTGGTCAGTACTACTTCCTGTCTGCAAGAGGTTAAATGTTGTGTGAATAATTATAGTTCAAACATAATTGTTATAAAAGCTATGTTGTAATTTTCTTTCTTGTAGTATCACAATCACATATTGCTGTTTAAAAAGCTTGTCCAAAGTTATGGTGGATTACTATGTAGATGCTGTTCAGTACCCTTTCAGTTTTATCAAGTTCGAAGTAAAATACCAGTATGGACAGATAAGGTAAAAATTAATACAATAACTACAATGATTTTGATTTCACTAAAATGTTCATTACAAGTCAACTTATGATTTCTTCCAAATCAGCAAAGAATTCTCTTAGTTACTACTTACTGAATTATTAAGCAGTGCTTTAGTACAGAATGTGATGATCAGGCACAACCTTTTGGATGCTGACAATTTGACATGACTGACTGGACATTCAGCCAGTTTTGATGAGAGAACTTTTTAGGACTGGAGGCACATACACATGTGTGCAGAAATATACACATATATATATTTGGAGAGAGAGCAAGACATTACAATTTATTTATTGAAGACAATTGACATCAACATCTTTCCCTCTCCCCATACACATGGAGAGATATGTTCATACACATACATACCTACAGAGAGAGGTGGGAGAGAATGAGATAAACATTAAAACGACTGATGTCAAATAACTTGGTGTTGAATTAGTGACACCAAAATATCCTTTTAATATTATTATTCCAAAATGAAACATTTATCTCCATCAATCTGATCCTTTTTTTTCTTTTTATTTTAAGCTGTGAAGACATAGCACGAAGACTACGGAAGGTGCAACCAGGTTTATGCTATTTCACCAGACTTGTGAATGCCGTTGACTTAGAATTGGCTGCAAGCAAGTTTTAAAACTACAAGACTTCATAATGTATAAATTACTTTCATTTTCATTTCTCTAAATGTAATTTTAGAATAAACATTTATTCATTGTCGTGATCATTCCGTGGATTGGATGTTAGTGGTGAAGTTTCATAATGAATTTGTCTTTTCCTTTTTATCAAGGACTTCTATAGTCTGCAATAATGGAGCTAGTAAATCCAATTTTAAAAGCTTTGTATTAAGGGGGATACTAGTTGCAAAATTTCATTTGACATGGATAACTACACTTATTGACCACTTTCTTCTTTTGAAACAAGAATTTGAGCCAAAATTAAAATCTAGTGCATATAGTAAATATTCTATCATTTTCAATAATAATTATAAAATGTATGTTGTATGATTCAAAGAATCTGTAATATATAGTTCATTCATTTTCAAGGTGTATATATTTAAACCTATAGGCATTCAACTTATACAATTTATGATTGGAAGAAGTAGAGATACAGCTATAAGGTTAGTTCAGTCCCACTGCATATCTTGGGCACATGTCTTAGCTCCAGACCCATTGTACACACATACGAGGGGGTACCTAAATGAAACCAAAATTTTGTATTATTTCATTCACTTAGTTTTACATGTTTACACTCTTACTGCTTTCAAAGTATTCTCCTTTGAAGCAGTGCATTGGTCCAGGCGAAGTGATGCTTTTTAACATCATTTCTTTCTTCACCATTTCCATATCTGCAAATTCTGTAGCACTAGCTGTTGTCAGTGATAACCTTCAAAAAGAGGTCTGGTTCAACTTCCAACTGCTCTTTTAGGTCATGACATGCATTCAGACATGAGTAAGCGAGGCACAAAATTTTGCAGCAATTCTTTTCATTTACAATTCCTCACTCAAAATTCATTGGCAGGAGCTCCAGGACACACCAGTCATATCAACAAGTTCAATTGTTCGGTAATGGTCCTCCAAGATCAGTTCATGAATTTTCATTCGTTTGGAAGGTTGGTCTTCAAGTGACAAGTGACCATTCCTAAAGAGTGGAAACCACTAATAAACTTGTTTTGCTCATGGCAGCATCCTTGTAAGCTGTTTGAAGCATGACAATTGTTTTGGTTGCTGTTTTCCCCCAGTAGAAAACAGAATTTTACAGAAGCACTGCAAAACGAATGGATAATAGAGACGAGCAGAGTGGGGAGTATAAGCATAGGACATGTACTTTTTCACAGATAACATAGAAAGGGAATAGGAGCAAGACATCCCAAAAGCAACAAGTGAGATGGTAGAAGAGGCAAGAACATGGAGATATATATCATTACCATCATTGTATTTCTAATGTGCAATTTTCAATGTTTCCATCTGTTAGATGAAATTCGAGGTTGAGTTTTCTATAGCTAGATGCCCTTCATGCCACAAATCCTCACTTGTTTCCACACAAGCTAATATTGCCCCATGCTGTTTTGAACAAGAACAACACAATAACTGAATGTTTCCTTATATTATGGTATTGTTCATTTACCACCATTGTGATATCAGGGCAAGGGATCACAAAGAAATGTTCAATGGGTTTCTTAGCCCAAGGTATTGCACATTGGGACTGAATCTAAACCATGTTGAGAAGTGCTATTGTTAACCACATACCTATCATCCATGCCTGTGGTTTAAATCCCATTATGCAACCTCTTTTAGTAAGTGTTTTCCACTGTAGCTTTGGACCAACCAATGATACTTTAGGGAATTCAGTCGACAGAAACTGCAGGAAGCCCATCATATAACACACGCGTCTCAGCATGTGAATATCCATCAATGATTGTATTTTGCTCGTCACCACTTGTGTGAAGTAGTATCTGATGTTGATATTTGTTGACACACTGCTTATTAGTGAAAATTTTTTTTAATACTACAGGTAGGGGAACCACCAGAAACTTTCTAAGAAAAGGGTGTTAAAATAGTAATTTACAATTGGGAGAGTTTTAAGAGGAAGAGGAAAAAAAAGGTGAGAATAAGTCAAGATTAGATATGTAGTGGAATTGCTAGGGTAATAATTTTAACAAATTTGGGGTCAAGATGATGGGAAGAATAAGTGTTTTTGTATGGCTTATGTGTGTGTGTATTATATATTTTTGTTTTGAAAATATGAAATAAATGACTATTCAAAGAAAGATTCGTTTAAAGTGTTGCAAAATGTTCTTTATAATTCTACTAAATGTGTACTAGTAATTTTTACATTAATTTATAAACTTATCTATTTTTGTATTGTTAGTTGTGGCCCTTTGTTCTTTTCATACTTCACCCCTCTCCATTTTGCACCACCTAGCATAGTTGTCCTCTTGGGATACATTCAGCCTTGCAAGTTGCATGACAACAGGAAAGCACCCATTTGTGTTGTGAAGTAGCTGGCATTAGAAAACAAACACTACAGTATGAAGTAGTCTTCTGAGTTGTCAGATCTCATTAAGCAATCCAACTGTAATATGGATATTAAATGATGGCATTATATTAAGATTTTTGAAAATTTATGTGGCTTCTTACTTCCATTTCCATAGGCTAACTAGGTTATTGCAGTCTGATGCCCCTCCTGTATTAAGTAAGGTATAATTCCATGTGCTTTTGAAAGTATGGGTGCTTGTTGACAGAACTGGCAACAAACACTATCCAAGCATTACAAATTGTTTTCATAAACATGTAAAATACACACACACAAACATGAGTGTTTCCATTTGCAAAGCCTCGGTTGGCAAATACAGCCAAGCTTACTTTTTACCTGAAGCTTATGAGACATTTTGCTAAAATAATCAAAGGAACTGTCACTGTGAAGCAAACTATGTAAACCACACCTGAACATATAATAATACATGTATGCATCCATACAAATGTGCCTATACTAAAATTATGTGAGGCATAGAGCAAGTCTGGCCTTCAGGACTTTTAAAGCAACTATAGGGAAATAGGTGTTTATCTATCAGGGTATACAACTGTAGAAAATCTGCCTCAACGAATTCCAAGTCCATGAAAAAGTGGATGTTAAAATGATGATACAAAAGAAAATGAATTAGCCTTCACTAACTTTCAGCTGTTTCTGTTATAGAAAGTATTGCACTAGTCACTGAGTGCTTGTGCAACATTCTTTTGTCAGTCATTGACATTATGCTCTGTACTCACCTGACACTTTAAAACAAAGAGACTCTGGGGTTGGTTCTTTGTATGGTGTATAAAAGGAAACACAAATGGCATTTAAAATTCATGACAACTGTTGTACAATTTTATTAATGCATTTGCAAATTACATCACATGTAATCTGCTCTCACCAGGTAAAATGTTAAACAGGTCAGATTTCTTACATCAACCTGGACAAATCCAGTATCAGCTAGATCACATATGTTACCCAATTCCACCTCCAATCATAGCATGGAATACTTGGAAGTTATGTAGGTCAGGGATTAAGCTATTACTGTAGTGGACAGCTCTATTATCATATATGTCTTAACAGGGCTTGTCATTAACATAAATTTTATTCTTAACAGCATGAATAAGAATGTAAACATATTCCTTCTACACTTTCAATGTGACATCACTGCTCTCCATAAACACCTTGCTCTTAAAATCTTTGGCAAAGACTTGACTGATAATCAAGCTCGAGAACCTTGGAAAATATTTTAACCATTTTTTAGATCAGAAATTTCGTCAAGCCAATGCATTGCCATTTACAAACTACAATCTACACATACATGTCTTCATATTTTAAACAGGAAATATTTCAGCATAAGGTTTGCATGGAATTGTATCCGAGAGGATTTTATAGCTAGCTTTTTCTTACCAACCCTCAATTATTAAAGTAAGGATTAATTCATTCTGCCAGCAGACATTGGCCATGTCAGCATTCACACAACAGATTCCTTTTTGCTTTTGCCTATCAAATGCACTCCAATCTCAAGGTTCAGAAAACACTGCTCAAGTAGCTGCACCCAAAGTGAACTACTTAATGTCTGTATTGTACATTACTTTTCCTACAGCTGGATGGTGTAGCTGCTACACAAATTTTTTGTAGACCACATCTAACCCAATATGCTACTAACTTCGTGTGCGTCATCTGGTGTTTTGCACAATGGGTTTTGTACCTTCAGCTAGCAAGTTGTGTACAACCAGATTTGCCTTCTTTGTCAAAAGCCATAGAAATAACCCTTCTTATAGCAACTTCATGCTATCTCTTTTTTCAAACTAGTCAGGAATGGAAGAAAAAGTACTTTTCATTTAGTCCTATTCAAATCCAAAGCTGGTGTCTCCTAACTACAATGAAGACTGGAATGTTACCAATAGGCAGAACTACTAGAGTCAGGCAAAATAGCAAGCTGTACAAGTAACCTATTTCTTGAATAAACACTGGGGGCATGGTAAGGAGAGATAACAATTTTCTGTTGCAATTAGCCAACCAACACTTATAAAAAAGTTAAAACACACACACACACAACAGCCTCCCAGTTTCTGTTTACCAAATTTATTTAGAAAGTATTGGTTAGTCTGGGGCTATAATAAAAAAAGCTTGCACAAGGTGTCATGCAGTATGACTGAACCTGAAGCCATGCCTACAAATCATCAAAAATAATTAACTCCCAAGTTTCTTCATACATAAAACCCACAAATGTTAATTTCATTGCTTCTCAAAAATACAAAAGGTTCGACATCAGCAGAAAGGAGAATAGAATACAACACACAAAGAAAAAAAAAAGTGTTGTATTATTTATTTACATAACAGGAATATCGTTATAGGACATGCCTCATATAGATCGAGTAAATTAAGTGAAAGAAAAAAAATTACTTTTAATACTAAAGCAATGAGAAACACAATAGGACTTTCCACATAAAAATGGTGTTGGTTGATTGCAAATAGATATTGTGATAAGAGAAACAGACTGAAGGAATAGTGGTCAGAGAGTAAGAGAATGGTCTATTGTGTAATAGGCTGCACTTGAGAGAGGGAGAGGGAAGAGATTCCAAAAGGGATGTTTCATGGAAGAAGAGCAGAAAGATCACTTCAGTCTTTATTTCATTAACCCAACTATAGATGGAAGTGAAGCAATATGAATTATGTAACAATGTTCAGTAATGTGTGTAAGCATTAAGATCTGGCTGTTTCTAGTTCTCCAGCTGGTGTTTCAGGTTCTTCATCATTATAGATATTTTCAGCCTATTTTAAAACAAAATAAAGACATTTTATTATACAGAAATAAGTTACAATAGTGAGTTCCACCTTTAAAAACAATTTACAACCATCTTTAACCCTTTCGTTACTAAATTTATTTTGAGATGCTCAGTGTTTCTTCCAATTATGTTAAATATAACAAAGAATTAAGTAAAATAACATCGTTATCATTAAGCTAGAGTTAGGGACATAAATTGTGACTAAGATTTGGTGGAAGGTTTTAATTCAGAACTTTTGAAAACCAGACATTTGTATTAAAGAGCCAGAGCCGGTTTGGTAACGAAAGGGTTAAATGGAACAAACTGAAGGGATTATAAAAACAAGCCCACAGGTTTTGGAAATTGTGTCACTAAGTCAAATACATACCATTTGCCAGACTTGCATAATATTATCTTCAGAAACTGAGCAGATGACCCAAGGTTCATTAGGGTTCCATGAAAAATCTGAGATTTTGGCAGTGTGACCTCCATGAATAAACTATAAAAGGAGAGAAATATACAGAGAATCATTCAACTGTAAGTGATATTAAAAAAAAAATCAAAAACATTAACCCCTTTGTTGAAATATACTGCCTTTGTTCCCATTAAATTTGAAATTAATGAAGAATTTAGTAAAATAATTAATTGAGCTGGTGTTTAGAACAAATTTTGATGGAAGATTTCACTTTCGACTACTTGAAATTGTAAATAGATTAAAAATAACTTACCAGCAACTCAGGGGGACCATCTTCTGCATCTTCAGCAGATTGCTCCTCACCAATTTTACTGTGAATACAATTAGAAATTGTAAACATACAAGTGACACATGTGCTCAAAGAAGCCAACACTATTTACAATTAAATCTTTTTCAATCACAATAGTGTTACTCTTAACACAAAAAAGACACTTTATAATTACTAAGACAAACCACTGTATTCCTTTAGTAAAACTATTTGCCAATTATGTAGTGATGGCAAACATCTGCATTCCTTTGTGATTTGACACCGGAAGCTATGATTTGGATCAAATTCATAGATTCCTGAATAATACTGGAACAGAATTTGTCACACTCACCCTCTAGTACCTTGAGATATGCCTTGACATCTCATCTCCACCATCACCTTTCCTTTTCTACTACAGCAAGACACATAGTCCTATCCCTCTATCATAACACTTAATGCTTAAAATCTGGTACAAGCCATCTCCCTTAGTAATATGCCTTCTACACAATTGAGGGGCCTTGTGTTGGAAGTTACTGGATAACCTAACCAGTATTGATGACATGAATGCAGTCCCTGGCCTACTGAATCCAGTCAAACTATCCAGCCCATGCCAGCATTGAATACAGACATTTGATGATGACAAGAATTCATCACGAAAATTGCCAAACTGCAAGCTGTTTTGTTTCTCTGAACAAAGTCAGGACCACAGGAAGAAACAGAATCCTTTCCTCTGTATAAGCTCTCTTAATAAAATATTAGATACCACCTGTAAAAAATAAGCTGAACCTGACATTTGAGCTTGGTCAGCCCTTTGGTTTGCTACATTTTGTCAAACCGTCCAACCCATGCCATAACTCTCCACCTTCTACCTTGTGTCACAGACAATCATAATTACATTTGTTATTATGCCCTCAACAAAACCCACTCAATGCAATGTAGAGGAGCTACTGGAATGCTTCTAACCAAAGTAGAGTGTTTGGTGGTGAATCTGGTTGCAATACATTGTTAAAAATAAAAGGATGATGGGAAAGGTAAGGTTGCTACATTCAAGCATTAACAAGGTAGTCTGATCTAAAGTGCTACTATGACAAGAAAAGCATTTTTTATGAAGTTTATACACAAAGTTGGCTGGTTTTCCCCTCATGTGTGCTAGAAACATGAGACTTATCCAACACATGCCAGCACAGACAATAGGACAGATGATAATAAAGATAAAAACATGTGACATTAATCTAATAAGCCACATTTCAACTCGTATCAAGTTTAAACTCTAAAATCTTTCTCATTGACACTGATGGTGTGCAAGTGAATTTGCTTGATAGAAACTGCACAAATGTTCACTTTTCTCTGTACCTGCCTGGACCAAATGAAATCTGGTGAAGCAGATCTATAACCAAACACTCTTCCTGCTGCCAACCCTTACCCAACTCCAAGGTTAAAATTTTCTTAAACACCTACTTTTTACAGATTGGGAACAAACAATCTCACTTCTATGACGCTCATTTACAACTTTTAAAACAAGTACATTAAAATTATTTGATATTGACAAAATATATACAATAGTTACCTTAGATCCCAAATATGCAATCGTCTATCAGTACCGCTTGATGCCAGGATAGTTTCGTTGTGAGGAGACCATTGAACCTAGAAATTAGAATTTATAGCGTCAGTTGTAGCACCTCGCTTTCAATGGCTGCCAACACATATTAAAAACAAAGAAGACAAGAAACGTACCTGGAAAATTTCATCTTTGTGTGATTCAAATGAATGTAATTTTAATTTGAGATTACGCAGATCCCACAATGCAACTGTCTGTAAAAAGTAAAATATTTGTGATTAAAATTCCAGAGCATTTCATATTTGTTATATTTAACCATCACTGGTGTCATTCAAATCAATTTCTCTTATTTAAATTTGATTAAGCTAGTAACTAAACTTGCAATGAGGAAAGAACAAGCTGTCAATATTTTACAGAAGACAAAGAAAACAAATGTCAGGTGCTCAGATTGTTCCTCCCAATTGCCTAGATACTTGTTTAGCTATTTTGTTGCTTAGTCTAGGCCAGTCTTAACAACCCACGCAAATCTATGATCATAACTTTTAAAAGATGGTATGGTGTGACTCTAGGGCAGTTTGATTACTATTTCTAGCAACTCAAGATTCCACGTACAAGATCCTCTGTTTGCCATATCTTTTAAAAATACAGGTATATCGTCATTTAATATTTGTTCCATAAGGCAGTGGAGCTGGCAGAATCATTAGCATGCTGGGTGAAATGCTTAGCGCTATTTTGCCTGTCTTTACATTCTGAGTTCAAATTCAACTGAGGTTGACTTTGCCCTTCATCTTTTCGGGGTCAATAAACGAAGTACTAGTTGTGTACTGGGGTCAATCCAATCGACTGCTCCCCACCCATTGTGGGCCTTGTGCCTAGAGTACAAAAAAGAATATTTGTCCCATACAATCTTTTCAGTACCCAAAAGCCATTACACACCTAGAATCATTTCTCTCTTGCATATGTTCACCAATACCTCTCTTTTGACAATCAGAAAAAGAGAAAGCATGGCATTCTCTCTACAATTTTTGTTTACATTTATTATTTTTTCTGTATATTAAATAAGTTTCACTCCTTAATAGGTTTTCTTAAACTGTACATACTAGAAAAGACATTGAGCAACACAAGTGACCAACTTTCTGATTACCCGCAAGTAATTCATGCTAAAAGTTAACGTAATTAAAGTTAGATGAAACACCATCTGTATGGACAGTCACTTCCTAAGCTGTCCATTTAGAAATTAATTGAATTAAATTATTCCTTTTGAAAAGGCAAAATCGAAATATTCAATACCTACCTTATCAGCTGAACCAGTGGCAAGAATAAACTCGCTGTACGGATTGAATGATAAGCAGTTCACTTCGGCAGTGTGAGCATCCACCGTATGACTGGGTTTACTTGTATTGTTAGATCTCGTGTCCCAACTAAGTGACGAAGAAGAAATAAATAAACAGCAATGAGAGATAACAATCATAATTAATGTAGTAAATTATGTAACTTAAATGGGTACAAGTGAACTTACATCATTAATTTTTGGTCATCAGCAACAGACCCAAATAAACTTTCATGAAGAAGATGCCAAGCAACATCCTAGAAATAAAACATAAGACATGTAATTTTGAAATGGTTATCTAATTTATTTTACTCAGATGCACATTCGTTTATTAAAACAATATAGGGACACTCCTTATTCATCCACTAATAGCATTAATAGTTTGTAATACCTATTTTCAGCATTAAACTATTACCATAAAGGTTAATAAAATATTTAATGGCTTAATTACACTAACTGATTCTAAAATTTATATACTGACATAGGATTGGGGATAGGAACGGGAGCAGAACTAAAACAGAATACAATATGAAACAGTGTAATGGGAATAGGAACTGGAAATAACTGCTGCTTTTCCGGGTAATTCAGCTAGTACATTTATAAATATCAAAACAAGCAAAAGTTATCTCAGTTCAAAGTTAAAAAATATACAATTTAACAGTTTAAGGCTTGTATTTCTAATGTAATAAAATGAAATACAGTGATAGCATGTAGTATGAGTTTATGAAATTATTTAAAATATAATTAATCTGTTCCAGTCCCCCAAAACCACCCAAAAATGATTTTGTATGTGTTTTAAAACAGAATAAAAGAGAATGCAAAAGAAATATGTAAACTGGTTTTATTAATTTAATAACCTGAAAGATAGGATGAATTGTGCACAAGGAAGAGTATTATTGTTTAGAAGGAGAATCATCTTACATTGAGACTTCAGGAAGAACAATTTCTGGCGTTTTCTCACTGACTTTGCTTAATTTAGGGTTTTAGGACACACTTTCTTCACTTTACACATTTGCAGGTCATTTTGTAGAAACAATATCAAGAAGTGTGTTTTCTCCAGCTTTTCAAAACTTAATAAAAATGCACCAGAACAGTGTCAAAGCAGCTGCACCACCTGTAGATACTTTTTTTGCCCTCCACATGACCAGCAGCCTCTTCTTCAGAATTTTGTGCAACTTGAACACCCGTGGGTTTTTGGGACAATAGACAAGGAGTGACTTAATCTTCAAGTCTCCACTTGCACAAAGGGTGAAAGGAAGCCTACCCTTCATAGATTGTGGTCTGGCATTTCATTCTCTGCAACTTCGAAGGGTCTTGTGAATTAAAAAAACCCACCACCCCAGTTCCATTACTGTTGACCACCTGGTGTATGATGTACCCCTCGCCTGCAATGAACTGATGAAATTCATGCATGAAATCCTCAGCTGCCTCCATGTCAGAACTTTTTGCCTCTCCACACTTGATGATGATATGAACACCAGTCCTCTTCTTGCGAGTTACTTCTCATTGATCCATAAGAAAAGCAATTTTTCTACTATTTAGAGATGTGTTGCTTGGAGAACCTGGAGACACCCTTTGCTGTTGCAACAGCCTTGATCTTGTTCTTTTCCTTCAGGATGGTGCAGATCATCGACATGCTTCGTCCACAACACGCACTCCTCTCATCATCATCATCGTTTAACGTCCGTTCTCCATGCTAGCATGGGTTGGACGGTTCGACCGGGGATCTGGGAAGCCAGAAGGCTGCACCAGGCTCCAGTCTTATCTGGCAATGTTTCTACAGCTGGATGCCCTTCCTAACGCCAACCACTCCGTGAGTGTAGTGGGTGCTTTTTACGTGCCACCTGCACAGGTGCCAGGCGAGGCTGGCAACGGCCACGGTCGGATTGGTTAACAAGGTAAACATGTTAACTGAGCAAGCAGAGGCTGCACTTGTTGGGAATGTGTGTGAGCTCAGCGTTGTATGAAACTCGCTTGTATTCCACTTGTACTTCAAGACAAAAATTCACACAAGCCTCAGCTTGTACAGCAAATTACTTTTACAATGGTGCACTCATAGTACAAGGCTCTTACATTATATAATGTTTAGAATAAAAATAATGAAGTGAGATGTTTTAGTTTAGATATGGAACACTTTTAAAACAAAATACTCACCTCAACAACTGAAGTATGGCCTGTAAATACTGTATGAGCATCGATAACACGGCCTTCTTTGGGGGGAGTGTTGATATCCCATAAGCATATGGTCTGAAGAAAAAGTAAGTTCATAAGAATTTTATAACTAGAATTTTAAAACTTGGCACACAAATTTAAAATTAAATATCAGATTCTATGGTATCAATGACTACTCACGTGATCATCAGATGCACTCAACAGATGGCCATTCAAGTTAGGATTCCAGGAAAGTCCATAGCTACAAAAATAAAATGAAACCTTTGTAATATACAAGGACCAAGTCAAAATGCACACACATTCATATGCCAATAGAATGAAGAGCTAAGGAAAGTGCTGGGCTGCACAACCTATGGATCATGATCATTGAAATGATGTAAAATGCTCACAAAGCGACTAGTGAGAGCCTCTAGTGGAAACTAAAGAGGAGTTGTAGATGGTGAAGGTGAGCAGACCCATGAGAGGACTTGTGAACATGCTGAAGTTTATTCAAGGTTATGCCCCTTGGGGAGCAGGAGTCAATTCAAAAAATTCTTATGAAACCAGTCTAAATTCATGATTATTTCAGAATTTAAATGAAACAAAATAAGGGGTGTATTTTGGTTAGAGCACAGGTGCCAAACTGAGAGCCTGTGAGAGAATTTTAGGCAAATATTTTTTAAATGCCTGGCGATATGAAGTGCAAACCACAAATTCCCTAATTTAGAAACCTTGTCGAATGAAAGGCTACCTGAGAGCATTCCTGCATCGATCAGAACAAGTTAAAACGAAAGTTGTGTAGTGCACAGATGTTCATCATTACAGTAACTTAGCAATGTCCTGCCCAGATATTGCAGCCCTCTTTCTCATTTATGCCATAAAAATCAAACGTCTATCGGTAGATACACAGTCTTAATATTAAATCAACGCTAGCCATTAAAATGGCCATGAGAAAAGTTGATTCTGAAAATAGAACCTTTCAAAGCTGCTGGGGGGCCCAATATATGTATACCTATATTGGTAGTAAATCTGTGTGCCTAATTTGCGGAGATAATGTGGCTGATATCAAGGAATATAATCTAAGATGGCAGTATGAGACTAAACATTAAGACAAATCAAAAACTTGAATGCAGAACAGAAGCTACAGAAGGTAGAAGAATTTGAAGAGGAATCTAACATCATAGCAGACATTTTTCACCAAAGCAAAATCACAAAGTGAAGCTGCTGTAAAAGCCAGTTTTATTGTGGCAGAGATCTCAAATCAGCCCGATAATTTACTGAGGGAGAGTTTCTGAAGAATTGCATGACAATAGTGTGTGATGTCTTGTGTCCAGACAAAAAGCAGATGTTTCGCTCCTTGTGCAATTGAGTTATGGTAATTATTATATTTAACATAAAATCTTAGTGAAAGGTTTTAATTTCATAGACCACTTGAAAACACGAAGTCTGCACCACTGAACCAATGGTGATCTTAGACAGGATGGCACCAAAAAGGTTATATGATCAATCTTTTTTTTAAATATTCATATCAAGTTTTTGTAAAGTCAAATTTGTTTCAACCGCTAGCACTTACCCTTCCTTTTGGTGTCCTTTAAGCCTAAGTTCAGGATTACACTCACCACTAGGATCTAATAAGAAGAGAAGACATATTGTTAATAAGCAATCAAAATGGAGAGAGGAACCCCAGCACTGAAATAGTTTTGCACTAAATAGTTACCATATTTACTCATGTATACACATTAAAACTGGGGTGCAACTTATGCTTGGGGCTAAGTTAAAAATTGCAAGGAGAAAAACCAAAAAGCTAACAAAATTTAACACTAAATTAGGAGCGTAACTTATACAAGTAAATATGGTAGATATTCTATCAGTAAAAGTATCACAATCTGTTTATCAGTTGTATTTGCATGAAAACAGGGAGGAGTTGCGGTAGTGTTGTGCAGAGGTGATGTTAACATATCATGGTATAGTGGTCATGGAATCTGAAAAGAATGCCCCAGGCCAGCACACCAACAAAGTAATGCTAGCTGCATATCAATCCATGCTGCAAAGGAACCTCTAATCCAAAGACAGAAAAGAAGAGATGGAATCCACAGGACAAAGTAGCAAGGAGATTCAAACTAGAGACGATAGATGGATTTTCTAATGCTAAAGTGAACAGTGTTACTTGTACTGAAGTGCCTGATCAGTAGAAGTTCTGTGTAACAAGAAAACAACACTAAATATTAAATTGTCATTTCAGTTGTTTATGGAAAACAAACTGGATGCAGCAGTACGAGCAGAGTTCCTTAGTTCTGTCTCTCCAAATCATAAATATGCAGTGTAGTTGCAACTGAAACACCATATATCTAGTGACAAGGTCTTTTTGTTGTGCATACTGAATGGTTTATTGAGGAACAAGTAAAAGGACAAAGCCTTTGACTTTAACCCTTCAGAATTTAGATTACTCTGTTTTGAATTAACTGCATTTTCTTGCAGCTTCAAGATTTCGAAGATGTGATTGTATATTTTTAGAATGACATTGTAGGATTGATGTAAGCAGCTGGATCTGGTTGGTTTGAACATAAAACAGAATATATAGGACATATAAGGGTGGTTAAGTGATATAAATGCAACAAATATAGCATCTACAAAGTTGGATTCTATACGAATACTAAAATTATATAAAAGAAAACTACATCTAACTTGAAGGATATCAATAAATGAAAATATGATGAACTATAGAAAACATGCTGTGTTAATAGAGTATTTAATGAATTGCACCTCAGAACAGATGGTATTACCATCAATTAATGTCCACTCTTCCTGGCCTGCATCAAGCAAATAGAATTAAATGCAGTAATGACATATACATAAAAAATATAAAAGAAAGCAGATTATTTTTTATACTTACCAGGCTTAGATGGATGTTTTGTATAATCAAAAACTAAAACATCACTGGATGGTGTTTTAGTGGCAATGATACAAGGGTTTTGGGGCATGTAGCGAGCCCTGTTCACTTCACCCTCATGATTTATCTTGATTTCTATTTCTATTTTGCCACTCACTGAACCAAATCCACCAAATTCTGCAAAGAAACAAATTAAGGAGTAATATTTGAAAATAATTAAGAATGGAAATCATCAACACTATCATAATTTTAATGTCCACTTTTCCATGCTTGTACAAATCAGATGGAGTTTACTGAGGTAGATTTTCTATGATGAGACACTCTTCCTGTAGCCAACTCACGTCTCCAAAAAAAGTAACATTTCCCCTTGGCCAGATATATTTGCATAGAATATTAAAAACGAATGACACCACTTGTATGACAGAGACATGCACATACACATGATGACCCTTTTCCACAAACTAAATTCACTCATAAGGCCTTGTTTGGCCAAGGGACACAGTACAAGAGACTTGCGCAAAGTGCCATGAAGTTGGACTGAACTCAGAACCATGTGGTTGGGAAGCTAACTTCTCAATCATATAGCTGTGTCTATGCCTATAATAGCAATGGTGATTTTAAAAGAATACTTACCTCCTTTTTCACTGTCATAATGAGAAGCATCAAACTGTGCATTGTCATTAGGCAGCTGCACACTAGCAATAAGTAGGTGATTTTGTTCATCAGATCTGGAACGGAGGGAAAAAGAAAAAGAATTTTTCCTTAAAAAAATTGTAAGATATTAGGATATTTTAAAGTTAAAATTTACCTCTATGTTAAACTAAATTTAAGTGATAAATTTAATAATATACAATACAAAGTAGAAATGGCTAACAATATCTAAATACACAATACTGATATGTCTGTGTAGTAGTAGATGGAGTGTTATGCTCTCTACAGATGGCAATGTAAAGAGCCCATCAAAAAGTCTACTAGCAATATATCTACAATTATATAATTAACATTTCTGACATATAACAATAATTATGATTGTTATTTCTTAAGATATGAGGTAGCAGATTTTAGTGTCTCAACTAGAGACAATTCAATGTCCACGACAGGATACAAACACAAAAGCAGAGAGCTAGAGATTTGATTATCTTGTCCAACAGGCCACTGTGTCTCATGTATTATTAAATATATAGCAAATACGAATACACTTACAATTATCAAATTGAAAATTACAGCAAAACTATCAGCTAATTACAAAGCATTGGAGACAATTCTACTATTCATGCAACAAATTTATCTAGAAAAGAAACTATCCTTCACCTGCAGGACACAGAAGGGAGAAAGTGTTTAGCTTGGCAATGATCAACATTTAAGAAACGTAAAATATATTCTGAGAGAGATCTGGAATCAGTGCCAGATATCTGGTTTCGTTCCCTGTATTTCTTCTAAGATATTGAAAAATGCAGGCAAAATAAATCGGGAACAAAAGGGAATAATAGGTATTCTAATAACTGAACCTCATGCAAGTCATCTAGAAAGCATTGAACTTCACCAAGATTTGAAACGAATATACTTTTACTGTATAGTACAATAAACTCATGGCTTGTCAGCATAGGCACAAAACAATCCTATGAGAATGATCCCAAACAATTTCAAATATGTAATAAATTGATAGGGATGATTATTCCCAACTCAGGCATGCAGTTTGAAACTAGATTTACAACATGTTTAGAGAGAGAGCGACTCAATACACTACATTGAGTACTATGTTAAAAGATATTGTTCTTTTCACAACTGGGTGAGTAAAATACAGAGCATGCAACACCACAGGACACTTAAAACACATGCAGCAATACTCAACAATGAAATCAAGCGACAAATAGCAGAAAGAATAGAGAAAGTACCTTGCATACCCCCCACCCACCAGCAATATGCTCCTCAAACAAAGTTTGATAAAATTTCACTGTTAAGCACATAAGCATTTTTAAATACTTTATCTTGAATATTCAGAAGTGCATATTTGTCTTACAAAAGCTGTTTTATAATTATTGTAATGCTAAATTTACCAGGAAAATTGCTCAACAAACTGTTAAAACAACATATCCAACTCCTCTTTAAATTTCTTGTCAAACTGATTAGAATTCATTGCCAATAACATTTTAGATGTGACTAAATTCACAAAGGATACATCTAAAACAAACCAAAATCAACTTTTTTTCTAGTGCTACAAAATCTCCACATTTAAAGAGGGCCTATGTCTGTAGCTTTTTTTTCTTTGTAGTACTTAGGCCAATGATAAAATACACGCATGTATACCTCTGACTGTTACTTTGAAAACAGATACAATTAAATTTAACTAAAATGGTTATGCCAAATTTAGCATTAAATACATAAAAAAACCCAACATATGTTATACTCTAAGTTATGGCTTCTAAAGTTAATTCCAAAATCTATGCTGTGTAAATTACAAATGCAGTAAATAAAACTGATTTGTTATACAAAGAAAAGAGTTTGAGTTAACAAGCGGAAGTAATGTTTAACTATTTTGCTAATAAAAGCAGGAAGCATATTAATGTAAAGCTGCAAAAATTTATTAAGGTATATACTGAATATAAGCTATCAATAAATACATAAACCAAGTTAGGAAGGTTCAAAAATCTTGATAATCTGGACAGGTACATCTACATACCATGTTGTTTTACAAGAGCCCAGGCGTTCAAGAATAAACAAACAGGTACCAGTTTGAAATTTGAGCAAAATGGAATTGTCTATTAAAAATATATCCCTTCAAATGCTGTTTTTGTGTGCGCACACGTGAGAATGAAGAAACTATGAGAGAAAGAGGCAACAATAAAGATGAACAACTAGAACTTATATATATATAAAAAATAATAATAAAAAAAATATTTGTACATAAACAATAATATAGAGCCAACTGAAAAATAATTTTATGGGCAGTTACAAAAAGCCATACATTTGATTTGTAGAGAAGAAGACTAGTCATAGTACCTGTCCAGATTGTCAGAATGCCACCTAGAGCAGCTGAAATGAAGAAAATCCACGTAGTTGAGAAAGAGACAATAACTAAAATTTATAATGATAATATATCAACATATATTATCAAGAAAATATTTTGGGTAAACTGTTATCGAAATTTGGACACATTTGGAAAATAGCTGCACAAATGGCCATTCAAAAAAAGAAATACTAAGATGAAATAAGTTTCCTGTTATATCCCTTATAAAATACTGCTGGAAACAGATCATCCAATCAAGCATAGATGTACTCTTAGCAATGGGTAAGGTAAAAATAAGTTCGCACAGCAGGAAATGTTAGGCAGAACCTCATACCAAGGATGAAATTCTATTTAGCTTATCACACCAACTGCTACAAGACAAGCAAGTTTTCAGAAAAATATTGAAGACTAACCCCAAAGCATTTTTCATGCAAAAATTTACTTAATCTACAAAATTAAGCTTGCATTAACATCCACTATACAAACTGGTAGAAGCTGTTCATATTTCTCATATGCAAATAATGTGCAAGCACAGCACCTAAAAAATTAAACTGGCACAAAGTCCTAATCCCATTATTTATAAAACTGTTGTATTAGAAACAAAGTTCTACCTTTCTAGTTTGGAATAAGCTATTTTAATTAAATATTATTCTGCTAAGAGGTATATAGCCAAATTAAGGATAACCAGAAGATGTTATTTCAACAGTTTGGGCAATTGTAAACTATACAAATATATTTCAAGAAGATTACATGAATAAAATTTTGATATATTAAGTTCTCTCTGTGGTGTAAGATTATATATTATAAACTTTTAATTCGTTTCTAAATATATATTAAAAACTGGTGGGAGAGAGGTCATCAGTCGATTTAAAAGGTTAGAAGCCACCACTACAAGAAAGCATGCAAGTGAGGAGCTGGAGTTATGGTGTCAGTATTTAAAAAAAAAAAATTAAAAATAAATAACAGGCAGGAAATGAAACTGCTCACATCCGAGAGTTGTTCGAATCGGGAGATGATGAGCTAGAGTTAACAAAATAGAAAAACAGAGAGTTCTTTTAAAATGTCATGGAATTTTAAGTATTTATATAGCTTAAATTAGTCAGGGGCTCAATATTTATATGATTGAGAATAGAACAAATTTAAATGTATATTTCAAATCCAAATCTTTATTTAACAAAAAACAAAATTATTTGTTGATACAAACCTGTACAAGTGTGAGGGAGAAAATTACAAATAATCAAGAGAGAAGAGATAATGCTGTGAACTGGTAGAAAAATAATTAATGGTACTCAACTGTAAACAGAATTTTGTTCAATTTATTTCCAGTTATCACTAATTCATAAGAAAAATGAAAAGTGAAAGACAAAGGGAAATAAATACTATGAAAATGCTGACCTATAGGCATAATCTCTAATTCAAAGAAATATGTACCTGATGACCATAAGTAGAATGTAATATTTGCTGAAGCTGACACTTCACAAATTAAAATTTCATTTGAGGATCAGACATGAACTTGAGGAACAGCATTTGATTAGTCTGTATTCAATCCCCCCAGCATCAAAATTATCACTATATCCCTGTTCCATTATGTTGTTGAAGTAACAAGAATAGCACTAAATCAGTACAAACCCATCCAGTACCCACCAACTACTATTCTGTATTGCTAGCTGTCTCAACCCATTTCCATCACTTACCTTTATTGCTATACATCATTCATTCTCCTATACTGCCATCATCCACCTTCTGTTGTCTTTACACTGCATGCTGTTTCTTATTCATTCACCCTACTAACAACCAGCATGGAGCTATCAGTCTCTCTTCCATTACTTCTGTCATCCATTTATTGTTCCCCCATCACATCCCTACTCTCCTATTCAACTTCTTGGGTCTTTTTTTGCGATGACATTAGAGATTACACAGTATAGAAGATTCTCTTGGCATGCATTGGTCAAAGCAACTTCTATAGAGCAGGTGCTACAATTAAATGCACTTAGTATACTATGCAAAGTGGTTGGTATTAGAAAGTACATCCAGCCATAGAAACCATGCCAAAATAACCAACAACTGAATGAGTCGTGGTCTTGCAACCTAAGACTGCAGCATTTCCAAGAACTTAGACTGCCAACCTATGCCAGTATGGGAAAAAAAGACAAAGTTACATGACTAAGAATTTGGACCTTTATCAACACAAAGCCAACACCCAATATTTCATTGTTTCTAAAAGGAACCTGAAAATACTGAGAGAGGGAAGAGAAAGTTAAAACAGTTTAAAGTCCAATTTTAAGTTGAATACTGAAAATGACCTAAGAATAACAAGAACCCCACCCCACCCTATTTTGTAATATACATTCTTATATGTATGAAGGATGTAAAGAGAAATTAAAGAGATAATAGTTTAAGATCAATTCTAGCAAAGTTGGTGGAATGAAAAAAGGAACATGTTGAAGTCAGATGATGTCATCCATTTATGGATGTCTGCAATACAGCATATCCCTCTAGGTAGATCTTATGGGGCAAAATCTTAACCATTACTTCCCAATTCCTACTGTAGATATCTTTTACCATTGACTTTTCAATGCCTTTATTCTTCCGTGCAGACAAAAGCTTTTTGTAATCCTATGTTCACATCAGAGCAACTGCTTCACCAACAACCAGCTACCATTACCCTGGGGTCTGGGAGTCTTTTACAACTAGCATGTTCAAACTTTCTTGCAAATAGACATTACCCACTCAATAAAATAATTATTCCCAGCCAATTCATCAGTTATATCAGTAAAGAGAAAGTGTGAAAAAGAATGTAGGTAATCTGCAGGGAATATCCATCCATATTTGATTCCAGTTGCGCACAGATCCAGAAATGTGTGAGGTTGTAGAGATAAGCTGTAATATAAATTATCAGTAGGCACCATATGGAGAAGAGATACCTGCTCACTTGAAATCACTCCATAGGTATTATTAAACAAAAACAAACTAGCAAATGGAAATCCAAAACTTGCCATTAAAGTAAATAACCTAAAATAAAATCATGAGGAATTATATAACAAGACAAAACTAATGCATCACAAAATGTACAAATATATTGACTTTATTGTAAAACAGTAGAATCAGAGGAAACTAGTAATTGTCTGCATTTGCAAACTGTAATACAGAAAGTTCAACAGCTGAATAAATTTTATGCCATATGGAACAAAAGAAGTCTAACATTTAAGCAAAAAACTCTTTATTGGAAAGACAAGTGAGGAGTGTTTCTGTACACACATGAATAGTAGTGCACTACAAATTTAGAAAGTTTAAAGAAATGGTAGAATCAAATTATTTATAAATACAACATACAGAAAAATTATACAATGATGCAGAAGTTTTGTTCAATGCAATACGTAGAAACAACAGAAAAAGTTGACAAATATGGGAGGAAAAAAATTCAATGCCTTTATTGTTCACAAAAGAAATATATATTGTAGCTAATCTAAGTTTATACATACATGTATGTATGTCTATACTTCCACTGAGAAACTAATTGTAAAATGATATGCAGCAACTCCTAGCTAAAACAAATACAAGAAAATCTTTAACTGACTACAATAAAAATAGAATTGAATGCACTTGTAAATAATTTTCTGAGCCAAATGAATCCTTAATTCTTAATTTAAAACAAGCTGATCCTGAGATAGGGCAATACTTTCAGAAAACAGGTCAAATCATTTATGTATTTCAAGAGAAAAGCACCCTCAAAATATCATGGGAGATAAATAAAAGGTGTACACCTGGTCCAATAGTTGGAGAAAATTATCATCTATATTATGTATTTAATTATATATGTATGAACAGAACACACATTTTCTATAAACTCTGTGCATTTCTTAGTAAGAACAAAAGCTACAAAAAAAATCTTTCAAGCTTTAACTGACTGCATTCTAAGAGTGTATAACAAAATATAGCATTGCCAACAAAATAAGATAATCACCAGTCGACAACTGTAGCTGTAGCACACAGTTAGGCAAGTACAATCAAAAAGGGAGGCTAGCAAGACAACTAAGGTATGGTCTGTTCTGCAATCTTGCTCCTGCATACAACAATCACCAGGTTTATATTTAACAAGATAATTTTTTATAGCATTTCTGATGCCCATCTTTTATAGATATGAACTGGCACTTAAATGAGATGTTGAAAGGTGACAAATTGACCAAGCAGGTAGACTAAGATAGCTTTAGAACTGACCTAGCAGCAAATACCAAACAAGCCAAAAGGTGCTGCTTTTGGAATTTTTAACAAAACCCTAATCTACAAAATTTGTTAGTGAGCAAGCAAGGCATTCAGGATTGGTCATAAATTACTGGTATGTGCAATTCAGATTATAAATACAACTTACGTATGTGTTCCCAGAATCAGCCGATGCAACGAATAGTCCTTTCCTTCAGGTCTGTAAAGAAAGAAAAAAGTTTGCTTTGAAAAAAACAAAACCCTAAGCATTTAAACCGGCCATTTGTGACCAAAATATTCTACATGTTTAATATCCAAACTGACCAGATCTGGCATCTCACACCTACCCTAGAATGTTATTTTGAACAGAAACAGTCACTCATTGAAATATCAAGGTTACAAAATAATGCTGGATAAATCCAAAACAATATGAATATGCATTACAGCTGACTGAGTAATCTGAACGCTAAAGGGTTAAAATAAACGACTGCTATGTGTAATGCCCTTAAATAGCAGCTACAACTCAGTTGTTTAACTTTTCTGATATCAACCAATCTGGCACTGCTTGTAGTTTCATGAGATTCAAAACCTACTGTATTGAACCCTTTTGAAACCAACTTGCCTTTGATAAAAAATTGGTTGATGTTCCCAAAACACCCATACCTGCCTGAAATAACCTATTTGTATTTAAATGAGAATTTATGTGCAAATCTCATTAGTACATTCGTGAAATTATGTGATTTCACTGTCTGATATTATTTTATATGATATCTCAACGTTGTGAATTTTTGGAGACTTTTTTTTCCACTTCAGCATTCTGAAATGTTCCAAAATGGACGAAAACTGGATACCAGTTTTATGTCATCAAGCAAGTTTAAATTCAAAATATTTTTGAAAGACAGAAAAATCTAGCAAAATACATGGCAAACATAAAAACCATGTATGTGATTATGAATAGGATATTTCTGCTTCTGAAAGCAAAATAATTCTAACAGGTACAGTAACAATAAAGAAAGAAATAAAAAAAGTTCTTGACTAGTAAAAGTTTAAAAATGGCTGAGTTATTTCTAGGAAAAATTTAGACTTAGCCACAGTCTTTCCAAGGGAATAAAATCATTAGTCCATTTTCCTTTGAAGTGATTATTGAAGAAACAAATCTTTCCACAGAATATAAACAAAAAAGTAAAAAAGATAGTTTGAGGGTGTGAGTTTTCATTTAGTTGATGGTGTGTATTTCATTTCCTACTTTTCTTCGAAGACAAATTCCAGTATATCGTTCTGCTTTACCATTACGATACATGTATCTCATGTGCATTAAGTTCAACTGATAGACAATCCTGGAATTTGCACAGTTCTGTATTAAAATTTTGTATACACATTCTCTATGCTGATGTTTAAACAAAACTTTAATAATTTTATATTTTTTGAATTTACCTGTAGTTAGATTTGCTTTGAGATAAAAATTATGAAATAGATATAAGAAATTTTTGTTAAATTGCGTTCCAAAAATAACATTAATATGTTGGTTAATAAAGAGATATCTTATGAAACCAGTCTAAATTCAAATATAATTTAGAATGCAATTGAAACAAGGAGTGTATTTTGGGTAGCAACATGTGAAAGAAAAATTTTAATGAATTTCCTATCACAATTTTATAGGACCTAAACACTAGCTTAACCCTTTCGATAATAACCCGGCCGTAGCTGTTCGAAAAATTTTTTGGTTCATAAGACCAACCCAGCTGAGAGTACCCGTTGTTATTTAAATGTGAATTTAAGCACAAATCACATTAGTACAGTTGTGAAAATACGTGATTTCACTTTGTAAATAGTGGAGTTATAGTCTCCGACATTGCTTGACGTCATACCTGAACTCAGTGAACTTTGGGAGATTTTCCCCCACATTTTTTCAGCATCGATTGTTTTTTCAACTTTGAAAATCGATAGGAGTTTCATGCTATCAAGCAGTGATTCTGAATTTAAAGGTTTTTCAATGGAAAATATGGAGATATCATGAAAAAGAATGAATGAGGTACAAAAGCATGTGGTGTACGAGAATGAATAGGACATTTCTGTATCCGAAACTGAAAGCAGCGATAGCGACAGCAATGATGATTTTACATTGGAATGAAGTAAAAACTTCAAAAATGTCTTTATTAGCAATCTTTCTGAAGAGATGGGGTCTATCCTTAGTCTTTCTTAGGAAGCGATCACTGCAGAAACAAACTGTTATGCAGAATGTAAACAAACAGTAAGAAAGACCACGAAACAGGGGATCAAAGTTTGGAAAATTTGTGAAGCAACTACTGGGTACTGCTGTGGATTTAGTTTTTATACAGGGAAAATAATGTTAGTCAGCATGGCCTAGGGTACAATGTGGTCTGGAATTTATCACTTCTATACCACAACCAGGGCCGTATATTACTTTTCAACCAATTTTTTTAGTTCGGTCAAACTTGCGGTGGATTTCAGTTAATTTCACCTTTATGGTACACCTGTTCAGTTGTGCATTAAATTCACCTGATGATCTAGTGATGTGCACAATTCTTCTATATCAAAATTTTGTTGCATATCAATTGAATATTAGCTAATGAGTCATCTATGGTGATGTTTAAACAAAGTTTTAATATTTTTACCTTTTGCTCAGTTTACCTGTAATTAAAGTCACTTTGAGACAAAAGTTACGCAATAGAATTGATTAAGAACCCTTTCTTTAATTATGTTCCCAATATCACATTAATATGTTGATAAGTAAAAAAAGTTACAGTTGTTTAATGATTATTTTAGAATTTAATTGAAACTCATGAGGGGTGTATTTTGGTCAGAAATATAGTAATGAAAGGGTTAATACAGAAAAATAGAGGGGTGGACA
Source organism: Octopus sinensis (assembly GCF_006345805.1). NCBI lineage: Eukaryota > Metazoa > Mollusca > Cephalopoda > Octopoda > Octopodidae > Octopus > Octopus sinensis. Next base: position 137,696,247 of record NC_042998.1, on the reverse strand, counting down.
AAAACTCTTTCTTTTTGTTTGTTAATTACTAAATTCCTAACTTTCTAGAATATTTCCACAATTAATTAAAGCACATAAGCTGTGTATGTCATTAGAAATATAGCTGAAGGCATTCAAATTATGAAATCTAGTGTCTAGCACAATTTGCAAAATGTCCGCCCACTATTAGATTGTCACTCAATTCTTGGAACACCTTCATGTGCATTTCATACTATCCACTTTCTCTTTGATAATGCTTCCAACCCTAGATTCACATCATTTCCAATTCAACTGCAGCCCTTTCTACACAAACGTCTACCACTAAGTTAATGAACCTATCACATTGTACATTTAATGGAATTCACATCAATACCTTTCTCGCTTTTGGCACAAATACTTCTCACCAGTTCCAGCTCTTCAAAATTGTGCATACCCACTCAGATCAACATCACTATCCTAATCAATCATTCCTCAAATCTCTCACTGCTCATGCCACCACTCTGTGCAGAATCCTGTTAATTTTTATAGATCACCAATCTCAAGAAAAAATTATTTTCTCCTGTAAGTGTTTAAAAAAATTTCACTTCCTGATAACACTAATCTACATCATCTTTTTCAACACTTTAATTCCATGCTTCTATATGAACCCCACAGTCCAGGAGGATTATCTTTCCTTTTGTACAAAGAAATGAGAGTACTCAACCCCAAATCTACTGGAATAGTTTTCTTTCATCAACACCCAACAGATCTTTACCACACCTCAACTTTCTATTTCTAACATATCTCCCACAACATTCAGAGGCAATCCTGCTTTTCCAATCTTTAGGCTCAGTCCTCACCACCTTAACTTCTTTCCTAGTTATTGCTTCTAAGGTTCTACAACTATTTTGTTCTTATATAATGTTGTAATCACATTAATTTTTCACATTCAACAAACCTCTCCATACATCTATATCTCTTCCAACTTTCCTTAATTCTATTTGGATTTCACTATTGCAATTCATCCTCCAAGTAGCCCACATATCACTCTACATCAGTATGTCACAAGATGATGCTAGGTGTGCCACAGTGTAACGTGAATATAATTTTTTCTCCCTTATAATTTTAGTTCAGGTGTGCCACCAAATTTTGGAAAGAATATAAGTGTACTACAAGTGAAAAATGGTTGTGGAGCACTGCTCTACACCAAGGCCATTTTTTCTGCTTTGTAATCTTAAATACCTATCCCTGACCTTTCTATGAATCCATATGTTCAAGCAGTTTCCTCCTATATGTCTCCCATACCTCTGCAGTCTTTAGCTTTCATGCAATGTCTTTTCTGCTATTACACCCTCTTGTTCCCTTCCTATTTGAATCACTATATCATTTCACCACCGTCTTGGTGGGTGTTTCGTCTATCCACACACACACATCACCAACTTCTTGCATTATAACAAAGTATCAAATAATCTTAAATTACTCTCAGGATCATTTCAATAGTTGCTAAAAAACCTTTTATTATTTTTCTTCTGAAGCTTGTACTATTGTACAAGCTTCTGGAATGGTTCTCTGCTGAATCTATCTTTGCAACCATCATTTCTAATTTTGAAAGAAACAATACATTCTTTCCTTCCATACTTTATGGAAGAATCAAAATAATAATTACTAATGTCCCCTCCTCATAAAATATGTCAACACTATTCAACTTCCAGTTTTGAAAAATGCTCAGTTACACAATATATAGGTATCTCTCAGCTAAGCCCACTACATTTGTTTTATTTCCTCAAATATATTTCTTTGCGTTTAAAAAATAAGGAAGCTCTCGTTTGCTACATAATTTAAAGCATTTCATTTTAACATAATTCTCTGCAAGAAAAACAAATGTAAAATATATCATCATGCCGTCTGTGTTTCCAGTATCCATTGACACTTCTGGTTTCAAAAGTGGCAAAAAACAGCTTATGAAACTCAGGTCAATTTTGATATTGGTTAAGCAAACTTTTTCAACTAATTCCAATCCTTCTAATCATTTATTCCCCAAATACAACATATTTTCTATTTTATTTCCGTACATGCCAAAATATACATTCACTTATTGTGTGTTAGTGCTAATATAACATCAATTTTTTTTTATAAGCTACCAGCTTTTGGCTTTAACAGTATATTCACATCCAAGTTACTACAAATTTCCCCAAAACACACAGATACATGGTTTAGAAGCTGGCTCTATACCTGTTAGGTCCAGTGTTAACCCCACTGTGTGGCAGTTATGGAGTTCAATAGAAACAGTGCAGAAGACAGTTGTGTCATGTGTGTGTGCATGTATACAGACACACACACACCTACCTGCCAGTAAAATTGTGTTCATAAAAACAACTTACACATTTGATAAAATGAATAAATAGTTTCAAATTTCTTAGTACAAGGCTCAGCAATTTGGAGTGGGGTGGAGAAAGATAATTAAGTTGATTATATTTGATCCCAGCACTTACTGACTTTGGCAGGATTTGAGCCTAGCACATAAAATGCCATTTTATTTGAGAATGTAGTCATGGTATACGCAATAATGAATGGCCACTAACAATTCTGCCAGCCCATTGCCCTAAGAGCAATATAAACAACAGGACTGAGATGATCCATTAAAAACATTGAAGGCAGTGTCTCAGCATGGCTACAGCCTAATGACCTAAGCCAGTAAACTACCAAAAAATAACTAAGCTGAAGTGTAGACATTTGAGGAGAAAAAAAAAAAACCTTGTCAGTCTTTTTAATTTCAGTAACTAGTATTGAGTCTTATTTTGCTGGTTAGCTAAAAAATTTCAGAAATAATCACATTTCTAATAAAAATCATTTTCAGACTCATTAACACCTTGCATTATGCAGGAATTTCCAGTATTCACTCTTTACACATTTCACTGAAAATTCCTGTTGCAGAAAACTTCCCACTTATCGTTTTGTTTCGCTGTTCTCCTTTGTGGATCACTGCTCAGACAATTTTTTGGCTCAGTAAGAAGTCAGCAAAAAAGGACTTGCAGTTACTTTTAACCAAGTACAGTAAAATTAATGTTTTTATACATCTGTAGGTAGCAGAACAATAAAAGACTCCTTGCCAGTAACAAAGAGACAGAGATTTGCTTTTACAAAAGGCTGTGATGAGTAAAGCTCTCATGTGAAATCCAACCCCATGGCTGGAAACTATAAAATCCCCCATTGCAATTTAAGATATATTTTCCCAGTATTTACATTAAGTTAGTGGACCACACTGTCACTGTAAGACAACTAAAAGAACAATGTACCATCACCCATCTAATACTGTGAATATGAAACTAGAAACATTCAGCAATGTATTGTGATACATACCGAGTGACATCTGGTAACCACTGAGCAGTTAGACTAGGCCATTCAAGGGCATGAGTCATGACCAAATCATAAAGAAATGGTGTGTTCTTCTTCCAAATTTTGTACTCTTCATTGATAACTCGCTCCTCCACTGCATCATCAAAACCTTAAAGAAAAGAAAAATAACTATCAGATGACTTTACTACTCAGATAAATCTCATTTCATCTACTGAAGGATATTTGTGTCAAATAGGAGATCTGTCCATAAAACAAATGAGCTTTTTAATCAACCTGTTCCCTAGTTTTTGAAACATTTTCAAGAATAGTTCAGGTAAAATTGATTTTGATCTTTTGTCTTGGTGGATTTTATCTTTAGAAAGTGTATGTGCTTAAAGTCCACAAGAGCCAAATCTAGAAAGTAGTGTCTAGCAGGATGAGTAATCTTGTGCTTCATCAAAAGAGCCATGCATATAAAGAGTAATACGTGAACAAGTGTTGTGGTGCAGCATCCAGGTATTGTTTATCCATGCACCAAAACATCTCAGTAAAACACTTCATTGATTACTCAACCACATGGAACATCGTGAACAATGCCCTTCCAGTAAATACAAAAAAAAAAAACAAAACAAAAACATTACCATCGCATTTAAGCAACTCTCAACAGCCATTTTAACCCAACCTGCTGTGATGATTATCTTTTTGTTTCGATATCATTGCAGTACACTTACATTATACCTTTTAGTATAACAATCAAACAGTTCCTGACTGCAACTTGTTTCTCTTTTGTTCAGCTGACAGAAGAAACATCACAAATTGTAGCAACACAATGATGTACCTTCAACTGTTCTTTCACAAACATGTGACACTTTTTTGGATACCCCAAGGGCAGTTAGGCAACAAATTTCGCAAATCACAGCATGTACCTTCACACAGTAATCATTACATGTTAGCATGGAAGGGTCACCCGTATTGGAATAATCTTTGATATAGGGTTTTTCTTGATTTTAAACACTACTCATGACATAGCATATGGTTCAAACAATCCTTTCTATAAAAAAGGATCAGTAAAAGTTTTCTCCATTTTGAAAAGGAATTTCACACAAACATGCCAGCCTTCCAAATCTTTCTACATATTAACACTATCAAGCACGTGTGCATTAATGGATGATATGATGTGGATATTAAGTGAAGGTCCAAGTCACTCATATACAACACTGCTGTTAACTGGTAAGCATACTTTAAAATGTTAGATATACTCATAACTAATTGAATCACAGAAGCACTAATGGAAAGTTTTCATTTCAGATACCTCAGCCTGGCAGTGCCCATGTTTCACCACAATACAAAATTAAACTGCTCACTGCCATTTGTTATTACCACTACACAACTATTTAAGGTAGACTGGATTATGTAAGGTTTAAGTATCTTTATCACAGATAATGCAGTGCTAACGTATTAACTGTAAACCTGCTGAATACAATCAATTTGGTAATCTGACTAGACATGAAAACCACGGAGAGATCCCCATCAAGGAACTAATTCTTGATCAAGTGTCACTTCAAGTAACTATCAGCTGAGTACTTTCTGATCACACCCTAACCAAATTCTACACAGTGCTCATAAAGTATATTTCCTCTGTAAAATGTTTCGTTCCCAACCCAACATTTTCAACCTACAATAACCCTCGGAACTTTTCAAACATCTCGATCATCAAATTACTAAGTTCCCAATTGCTTTCAACCAATCCAGTGCATTGGAAAGGATTGAATATTTTTTTAAATTTCGAAAGTTCTGACTAACACTTAGTTGATATTTAAGGCTTTCTTTAAAAGTCTTTCTAATCTAATGTTAAAAATGGTATCCTTTTCCAATTCACACTTTATGTACAAACGGCTTAGTTTGGCTGCCACTAAATTTCACTTTTCAAGTTAATCTCCAAACCCAGTTTTATTGCCCTTCATATATAATAATGGATTTATTTTCGCATTCAGTAAGCATTAACAAAAAAAAAAAAAAGCAGTTGTGAACCATCACAAATCGCTTGGGGTCATCTTACACGTCCAACACGAAGAATCGGTTTTATTTTCTTTGCGGTCCTGGGTGACAGCCATGCTGGGGCATCCCGTACAGGGGTTTTAATCCATTATATCGACCCAATACTTTAGTACTTGAGTTTTTGTTTTAAATTTCCTTATAATTGTTTTAGTCAAAGAGTAAACTGTAAAACTGTTTGCATGTGAAATTTCAACTATATCAACTTGGAACGATTTTACAAAGGTTGTATTCCATTCACACCCCACCCATCTTCCCCGCCCCTCGAATTGAATATTCCTCACCAACTTCCTTATATTTAAGACATTAATATAGGATATCCAAGCGAATTTAAATTTATAAATAGTAATATTTAATCCACTGTGAAGTTTAAAAAAATGATTACAATCGGAATATCACATTTTTTATTTGACTTGGAAGCCCCCCCCCCCAAACAATGGAACTTCTGGTTTTCAAGAAAACGACTAATACAAACGGAAAACGCGAAAATATTCTATCTTCTCATTCCAACTTTATAAAGTTATTCAAAGATGTTTAATACAGATTTTTACTCAATATGGAACGTTAAATAAAATTCAGGAAAAACTACGTCGATTCCCATTAAAAAAAAGAAAAAAAAAAGAAAGCAAATAACGATGACCATCAATAAATATAGAAGACAAAACAAAGCCGACTAACTTGTCTATTTTCTACCCGATGTTTTTCATTATGGTGGACGATCTTAAATAATTGATTCGAGAATTCTATGAGCTCGCATTCAAATATCCATGCTAATTCGAAAACTTTACAAAATAATAAAAATGCTATTAAAAAACATTGAATGAATGCTTCGATTAAGAGAAAAAAGTTTTAGAAAGAAAAACAAGACAGAAAAATTATATTCGGACAAAATTTTTTTTCTACTAAGACGTCTCTTATGATCGTTAAATAACAAGATCAATGCAACATGTTCAAATATATTGCATACATATGTATTTATATAAAAATGAAATTCAGTATTTTGAATGGAAACAAGATTTAAAGCGACTAGATAGGAGTAAAAAAAAAATGAAGTGATTTAAGGGATGATAATACGAAAAGGTATAGCGATATAAGCAGCAGTTGGTGAAGTAAAGAGGACGACAGTATGGCTGCCACCGACACCAGAGGAAGGAAATTGATAGAGGAGGGGGGAGACTTGGACTTAGGAGATTGGAAAAACTAGACATTTATCACAACAGTATTTAAAGAACACAGTAGAGAATTCGTTAAACCATGAAAAGAAAGCAAACAAAAAATAAAAAGCCTATTGATGTTTTTTCGATGTGTCTACAATAAACAAGAGAAACGTGTGCTGTCAATGGTTATTCTTATTACAATTTATTGATAGGAGCCAATTTCTGTAAACAATAAAATTTCCGAAAAATAATGAAGTAGCAAATAAGGGGATACGGTACAAATACGAATCAAATAACTTGAGCAGGATAAAATAAATGAACAAACGGAATAAGAATGCAAAAGCGGCGTTTCGTTTTTTCGAGATCGCTCCACAATTTTCACAGAAAGAAAAATTAAAAAAAAAAACAAATAAAAGAAAACAGTATCTTATCATTTAAGATTAGTAGGGCTTCAAAACAATTTATGACATAACTTAAAACACTGTGACAGGAAAAGAATAAGTTTAAGAAGATAGTAACAAGACTGTTGTCAATAAAAACGTATAACTTACCTCCGTCTTTATCCGTCATCTTTGCTTAGAATACAGACAACAAAGACCACATGCGCGCACACTTGCCCAAGAACACTGACTCGCGCCAATTTTTTTCAACACATTGGAATCATGGGTGAAAAGAAAGATTTTTTTTTTCCGAAATCAACTTTTTTATTTTTAGGAACTTAAAGTACCTTTTAGTTAAAAATACTGACTATTTTTTCTTATGGAGTAAAATTTAAGGAAACTTAACATTTTAACGAAATGTTTAACTAAAATGTCAGGAAACGCACATTAGTTGACATGATGAGCTAGTGGCGAATGTTTTATGTTCAATGTTTAACTTCAGTATTCAGCATGAAGTTCGAAAATAAAAAAAAATAGAAAAATCAAAGAAAATATATAATTTAATTACCAAATAAACACCATGTGTAAATATTTATATTGATGAGGTAATTCATCTTAATGAGATAGTTTCAATTAATTTTAAGTGGAAGTTTAACAATGATTTTGATGTAAGACAAAAATAAATTAAAATATCAAAAGTTAGCTTTTTCAGTGAAACCTATTATGATTAATATATACCTATATCTAAACATCGAGGTAAAGTATTTTTATTTCATTTCTGGGATCTGTTTAGTGAATTCTTTCGAATGTTTTTATTTTTCTGTAATATAATTAAATAGTTCTCAAAGATTAGCTCGTTTTATTAAAAATATATCCGCAGAAAAATTAATTTTGTTATAAATATTCGATTATTATTAAATCTGGTTTTACAACTTTTAAAAAGAAACTAAATAAAAACTAAATAATTCTACTTCAAAGAATTTAAGAATTCAGATGATAGTTTTTTAAAATTATATTTAATAAAAACATTTATTTGATGGGTTGTTATTTTTTATTCACTTCTTTATTTATTTTTCTCGCGATAAATTTATCGTAAGAACCAGGCGAGGAAGCTCGGATGGTAGTGCGTCATGTCGGGGCACATCATCCGGGTAGTTTCCTATTCAAGATGGTGCGGCCTATAGTTAATATTTCTTCAGTAAGCCACCTCTCGTGTTTCGGCCGCCTTTACACTTCACTGTAAAAGTCATGACTAGCTACCGACATTGTCCATCTGTACAGATAGTTTCGAAATCTGCTGTCATATGTGTATTAATGTGATAAGACATGATATAGCATATTGACATGAACATAATTCGCTTATCTTATAACTAACTGCTGTCAGCTAGTCATTGCTATCTGTTTTAAAATTAATCGTTTTATATGTTGGACACCAAGTTGTATTATTTGTCAACCGGACCATTACTGTTTCAGCACCGGAATAAATACGGAGAATCTGTCCTCCTTTTCTAGATTCAACAATGGAAGGTTTAAAGCTGTGTGAGCAAGAACAGAGATATTACGGTGAACTTTTCCAGAACTGCGATGTCGAAGGGTCTGGAAGAGTAACCGGCTCCAAAGCATTGGATTTGTTTAGGTTGTCAGGACTTAACCAAGAAGTTCTCCAACAGGTAAGAACATATATTAAACCTTAACTTGATCTAATCATACTTTCCCTTATGGTGTCTTTATTTTGAAGCACGTTCACCGTTTCGATGTGTGCATCTTTTTCGCTTTCAAATTGTCACTTCAAAGGATGTAAAGAAGCCTCCACTATTTTATCCACTTTATTTTCATTATCTAAACACTACTCCTTTTGACAATCTTCATCTACAATACCAGAGACATTAACTTGTTTGGAAATTCCTGTCGATTTGTTACAATCTCTTGTATAATTTACTGAGTTACCGTTGTTTTTTCCTTGCCATGAAGGATAAATGTTCCGTTACGATTCTACAACTTTTTCTATTGACTAATTCCAATATTCCTGGATACAAAAGGCTATTTTATAATATTCTTCCAAGCTATGAATGTTATCGTCTTATCTATCACCTGACAATCGTTATTTCATTGTATTTTTCAATTAGGAATACCTTCCCTCAAGCCATTTATTTACATCTCTTATTCGCTCTCTTACACACTCACGCATAAACATACGTGTCATATATATATATATATATATATATATATATATATATATATATATATATATATACACACACATATATATATATATATATATATATATGACACATAATAATGTGTGACAGTGCAGAGTATCCTTTCCTGGTAATTATTATTTCCCCCCCTTCTTTCCTACACTACATCAGATTTTTTCTCTGTTTAAAATACTTCCTAATGTTACTTCCTGTCACACTCCCTTCTATTAGTGCAAAAAACAGAAAGAAACCTGCCGTTCCCCATAATTGATTTTTGTGCACACACACACACACACATATATATATATATATATATATATATATATATATATATATGCATATATGTATGTATGTGTGTGTACCTGCGTGTATATTTATATCTATATATAAATTCGAGTGTGTATCTGTATTTTTTCACGTGTGTATATATCTTCTATATATAAATTCGTGTGTGTATGTATAGATATGAATTCATGTGTATGTCTAAATATATTCGTGCTTTATATCTATATAGTCTCAAAAATGATAATTCTCTTGACAGTCTAGTTTACAGTCGAAGTGACGTACACACTTTACATAAACTACATCATCCACTAAAATAACAAGAGGTAGCAGCAATGCTTTCAAAGAAACACCGCGATTAGTAAATTAGTCGCAAACATCAATACAATACAATTACGCTGAATCACACATCACTGCTACAGCCTTCATCAGTTTATTTTTCTTTAGCTCACACAATCTCTGCTCGGTTGCTTTTCATATCATTATTTATTGTTTATGCCAGTGTTATTTTTTTCATATTCTATAGATAAATGGACAAACATTTGCCCTTTTCACTACGGCCATCAGCAATGTTTTTTTTTTTCCCGTTTGACACTTGATACTCATTGACATAATTTACAACACTTTCACATATTCTTGTTCTCGTTTTGGTCTTGTGGTTAAATCCATCCATCCACGCACAGAGGATTTAAATGCAAGCTATTAGTTTCATGCCCCTGATAATACAATGGTCGGACAAGCGTGTCGTGTATTTTCAAGTGCTTTTTATGTTGATAGCACCAATAATGGAACAGTGCATATATATATATATATATATATATATATATATATATAAAGAGAAAGACCAATGTTTGTTTTGATATCGGGTTATCATAACAATTTTACTTTAAACTCAGTACTTTTTAAGTACATACACTTTTGCAAGAAGAGTGGTGAGCGACTTCGAAGTTTCGTTCTGCTTGGCATAATCAGTCTTTGTGTGTGTGTGTGTATATATAACGCACACATACATGTAGATAACCTCTTGTTGTAAATGGCATTTTATACGTCCAATCATGCTATTCAGTTTTAAACCATTTAAACTGCATCTATATTATTTTTGGCCTATAAGCACGCATTACATTACAGAGCAATTGAAGCACACATCTGATTATAGAGTTGTGTGTGCATTAAGATGGGTTATCATCTCAATTTTTCTAATTAAAAATTCGTATGTTATCGTTACTCGAATATATTGAACTTCTCAAAAAGAATATATTTAAGCGTATATATATATCTTCATATTTTCTAGAGAAGTTAACTCATCATGAAGATAGTTCAGCCGTGATATCTCGTCTTTTTTAGGGGTGTGTAGGAATATATTATCTAAAATGTTCTTGAGTCGGTAGAGTGTGAGAGGAATGACATTTGGCTGTTATTTCTAGTAGGCCGGGCGACTACGTAAAAACCCTTGTGCTCGTTATTGATATATTTTGCCCCAGGTCAACTCCCGTCGAAACACCTATGATCTAAGTCGTCCCATCTTTTTGTGTTATGTATCAATGACAACATTGTCCAATATCTTCTTTAAAATATTGGGTGCTATTTGAGGGAGATTTGTCTGCTAAATTTGGCAGATCTTACTGTCACGTAAACGCTTTCTCGTTGGTTTCACCTCCTCAAGCTCGTTGTTTCATTTGTACAAACATAATTTGATAATCGTATTTAAGAAGGATGGATGAGTTTAGAGAGCACTGACTGTTACTTCGTGTTTCTGAGTTCAAATGCTCAGTTTCTTCAGTGTTGTTGAATTCAATCAGATGTAGAAATTGAACTTGTACCAACCCTTCTACGTTCGTAATAGCATAAAAGCACAAATAGTTTCAGTGGGATCTGAACCGCTGGTGTTTGTTTAGTCCTGAAAATCTATCCCGCTTTTACCTGAACCTTGGTTTGCTATCGGATGATTGTTTCCAAATATCTACAGTATTTACTGTGTCTAAGTCACACCCTTAATTTAGTCTAAAATCTTGGTGCATCTCCTCAACGGTTTATAGCTTTTCCTCGTGTATAAGTCGCATTTCATTTTTTTTTAAGTTGAAAAATATAAATTAGTGCGACTTATATACGAGTAAATTACGGTAAGTGATATTCTTGAAAGCGCTTCATTTGTGCTTTAGAATACGTCTTTTATATAATACACCTTTTGATTGTATCATGCAAGTGATGTGAAACGTAAGTTGGTAAGCTAGTCTTGTTTGTTTGCTACAGTTGCTATTTCACTTTATTTACGTCGCTAATCGGGGAAAGACTTACTGTCACACCCCATTTCCTCTTTCTGAAATGTACATTGTACTCTGTCTGCTCAAAAGAAGACTGATTTTTTTTTTTAACTATCTTAATATGTCAGTGTAACAATATTAGTTTTTTGTATGTGTGTGTAGTTAATCTGTCACCGACAAAAGTATTATAATAGTCATTATCATGGCTATGGAATAACAAGAAACAATGCGCCATGCAAATTTTGATGAGTCACAATGAAAGGCCAAATTTGCCCTTTATCCCTGTAGTGTGGATCAAATGATGACTCCTCCCATCCCATCCAACAATAATATACTTGCAGTTGTCTGCATCAAACAATTCTTACATTGTGCTAATGTCAAAAAAATATTTTTGTCCCTTTCATTTTATCTAGCTTTACATATTTTTATTTAGTTCGAGGAGGGCATTTTTCATTGCTTTTGCAGACCCTAGAGTTGACCAAGTTGATCAGTTTGAGATTCTGATGATTGCTTTTTCTTTAGGGAAAATATAGTCAAAGAAGGGATTTCAGCAGGATTTGCTGAAATCCAAAGGAGAAAGGATTGAAGAAAAGTCTTTAGTAAAGAGGTTTGAGTTGGGAGACAGTAGGTATGATGAGATGAGAGTGGGTTGGTCGGAAGGTTGTATGTAGGATCAGAGGAGCAGGAGTTATTGTAGTAACCTTGGAAGAGAGCAAGCAGAAAGAATAACTGGTGGTTGTAGCATTTCAGTGAGTGAAACTTTGCCAATTGAATGTGACTTTTTTTTATGTAGTCTAGGATGTTTATGTATCTATCTTAGCTGTGTCATCCTCGATAGGTAACCAGTATTCAAGTGTGGATTGTTCTTTCAGCTTTGTAGAAGATTGTGAAAGCCATTTTCTGGTTTTTGTTGTACGAATTTATGATACAGCCTCATTTGTAAGCCTTGTGCTTACATAAATAAATAATTATGCTTGTGAAAGATTTTTACTTCAAACTCGGTCCTTACTCTGGAAATAAATAATTGCTGCCATATTCAGATTTCAGTCTGCTCGGAATCTGAGACTTTATGGTAATATAAGAAACCATTTATTATTTCATGGAACTGTAAGTCATTCTTTTGTGTGTATGTGCAGTAATACAAATAAGTGAAACTTTTACTTGTAAACTTAGACACCTGTTAATATTTCTAAGTAATGTCCATGGTTTAACCATAGTTTTAACATTGAAAGTATTTTCTTTTAGTAATACGTCTTCTGAAATATTGCATTGTATAGACAGTTTTTTAAAGTTGAAACAGCAAAAAAATATATGTAAATTTGAAACTAAGGATTCTGTAATGCCATTTGCATGAAAAACAAACATTAATGTTAACATAGTTAAAACATGGAGCATAAAAAGAGTGAAACAAATTAACTAGTAATAAATATACATATCATTTTTTTCTCTCACTGCTCCAGCATGTATGATGAAAGGAGGTCAAAATAAGGCCAAAACCTGTCTGCAGTTACTTTTTTTCATTCTTTTTCTCACTGCACTTATTTGTAGTTAGTTTTTTAATGTTCCCTGCATTAAATAACGTTAATGTTGGTATTGAAACCAATTGGTCTGGTTCATAGTGACTTGGTTACTGCAAAACAATGATGTTTTTTTTTTCTCTCTTTAACACTGTTACTCAACTTTCATTAAAATATAGTATTGCTTTTATTAAAATATTTCTATTTGGTTGATTTAACTGAAATCCCCTTCTCAATTCTTATCACATTCGGCCATAAGAAAATAGCAATGATATGACTGAGTAGATATCGTTATCATTGTTTTAATATCCACTTTTTCATGCTTGCATGGCTCAGATGGGAATTATTGAGGCAGATTTTCTTTGGTCAGATGCTCTTCCTGTTGCCAACCCTAACTTATTTCCAAGCAAAGTAAAATTCCCCCATGGTAATATATGTTTCCGCAGAATATTGGAAATGAATTACTATACTTGTATGATAGTAACTCATTTACAACTATCACATGATATCAAGACAAGATACAAACATACAGACATATACATATATGATGGGCTTCTTTCAGTTTCCATCTACCAAATCTTCTCACAAGGCTTTGGTTGGCCTGGGGCTATTGGAAACATTTACCCAAGTTGCCATGTTCTAGGACTGAACCCGAAACTGTCATTAGGAAGCAAACTTAACCACACCTGTGCCATCATTAATTTAACATTTGTTTTCCATGCTAGCATAGGTTGGGTGGATTTGAAATTCCACAACTTTTCATGTCTTGACTTCCTAATGGGACAAGACTGCTCTGTACTTAGTCTGTTTATATATTTGAAAATGTTTCTTAACTTGTATTGCAAAGCCACTATACCTGAGACATATGGCTGATTGGTCCAACCTACAATAAACCTTATATACTGTATTACACTCAAATAAAAGTTGAAGTTGACCTTGCTAGGAATTGTAATCAGAAGGTAGAAAGTTAATAATAATTACCTTAACCCTTTAGCATTCAAACTGGCCGTATCTGGCTCAAATACTCTAACTGGCCAGATCAGGCCTCTCTCACTGCCTTACAATGTCATTCTAACAGTAAACAATCACATCATTGAAATCTCATTACTATGATATAATGCATGATTAATTCAAAATAAACAGAATAATCTGAATGCTAAAGGGTTAGTTAAGGCAGTGTTTCTCAAGCTGTGTGTGAGTGGGACATGGCAATATTTTGGTAGGTGTGAGACACCTCAGAATGGAGCATAAGTAACAAGTGAATAAAACTTTAAATATTTAAATTCAATTTTTTGAATAAGCTTCTCAACCATGTAGTCTCTGGTTTGGTCCTACTGAACAGTACTTTGAGCAAGTGGTTTCTACTATAACCTGGAGTCCTGTGAGCAGATTTGGTAAACATAATCTGAAAGAAGCCTGTGTGTGTGTGTGTTTGCATATTTAGTGCTGATTGTTGGAAAAGAAGAGTATTTGATATTACAGTAAAGATTAATATTTTATTTGGTTCAAATCAATTTTTTGCTACTCTGAGCTTCACCTGTGGGTGCACCTTGTGCTCTCATAAGCAAAACTCAGAATAGCAAGAGACTTATTCAACCAAAATAAAATATCCTTGTCTTAACATTATGTAATGGTTGTAAACAAAAATCACTGTTATACAAGCAATGTTGTTCATTTCCAGCCTTCTGTGAAAAGCATGTCTGGTCATGGGAAATATTAGTTTGCTTGAATACAGGTGAGTATTGGTAGCAGGAAAGGCATTTGACTATAGAAAATCTGTCTCAATAAATCCCATCCAACTCAAGTGAACATAGCAAAGTGAATGTTATATGATGATATATATGGTATACACATTGTTCATGAAGAAATCACCTTTTTCAAAAGTTGATTAAAAAAAAAAAAGTAGTTAAAGCATTCATAGCATTCTTCTATTTTTTTTCCACACCACATCCACTTATTTTTACTCTTTTTACTTGTTTTAGTCATTTGACTGCGGTCATGCTGGAGCACCACCTTTAGTCAAGCAAATCGACCCCAGAACTTATTCTTTGTAAGCCTAGTGCTTATTCTATCGGTCTCTTTTGCTGAACCGCTAAATTACAGGGACGTAAACACACCAGCATCGGTTGTCAAGTGATGTTGGGGGGACAGACACACACACACATATATATATATATATGACGGGCTTCTTTCAGTTTCCGTCTACCAAATCCACTCACAAGGCTTTAGTCAGCCCGAGGCTATAGTAGAAGACACTTGCCCAAGGTGCCATGCAGTGGGACTGAACCCGGAACCATGTGGTTGGTAAGCAAGCTACTTACCACACAGCCACTCCTGCGCCTATGATAATAATATTGATAATAATTGAATAATAAATATCTCCATGATTCACAAATATTCATAAAACCATTGTCTGGTTTCAGATTCTGATATATTCTGGAGATGAAAGGTTAATCTCATAGATAAGACACTGGTGTATTGCAGGTAACATTCATTAACCCTTTAGTATTCAGATTACTTTGTCAAATGTAATGCTTATTTAGTCACATTGTTTTAAAGTTAGTATTCATTATCTTGTAGCTTCAAGATATTTATGATATGATTGTTTATTTTTAGAATGTCATTGTGTGGTGCATGTGAAAAGCCAGCTCTATCTGGTCTGAACATAATACAAGTAGAATATTTAGGCTGGATATGGCCGGTTTGGATACTAAAGAGTTAGAGACAGTTTCCTAATCACCACAGCTCAGTGAATTGAGGCACGTAGAATGTGTTGTGCTCATTGGTTCAGTGAAAAACTTTAGTGGATATGAACTTAGGGATTGGCACAGATGTAGCCATGTGTTTATGGTCACTTCCCAACCACATGGTCTTGGGTTCACTTTGTGGCACCTTGGACAAGTGTCTTCTGCTATAGCCTTGGCTTGACCAAAGCTTGTGAGTAGATTTGGTTGATACAAATTGAAAGAAGCTCATCTTGTGTATATATTTTGTGTGTTAGTGTGTGTTTCTCTCCATGTCTTGACATCATGCAATGCTTATAAATGAGCATCATTGTTGTACAAGAGGTGTCACTTAATATCCAATCTTCTGAAAAAATGTTCAGAGATGAGGGTGGGGGAGACAATATTAATTTACTCTTTACTCTTTTACTTGTTTCAGTCATTCGACTGCGGCCATGCTGGAGCACTGCCTTTAGTCGAGCAAATCGACCCCGGGACTTATTCTTTGTAAGCCCAGTACTTATTCTATCGGTCTCTTTTGCCGAACTGCTAAGTGACGGGGACGTAAACACACCAGCATCGGTTGTGAAGCAATGCTAGGGGGACAATCACAGACACACAAACACACACACATATATATATATATATACACACACATATATACGACAGGCTTCTTTCAGTTTCCGTCTACCAAATCCACTCACAAGGCATTGGTCGGCCCGGGGCTATAGCAGAAGACATTTGCCCAAGATGCCACGCAGTGGGACTGAACCCAGAATCATGTGGTTGGTTTGCAAGCTACTTACCACACAGCCACTCCTGCGCCTATACTTACCATACAGCTACTCCTTGCTTGGAAATGGGTGAGGGTTGGTGGTAGAAGAGCATCTAGCCATAGAAAATCTGCCTTAACAAGTTCTGTCTGCTCCATACAAGCATAGAACAGTGCCTGTTAAAATGATGCAGATAACAATGATGACCCAGAAGCTGGTAACCTAAAGCCTTATTCACTCAGCCATTTTACTCTTAACCATCATATGTTAAACCAAAGTAATTTTCTTTTCTTTTTAATTTTTTTTTTAATAGAGTCCTGATTTAATTAAGATGGATAAATTATTAGTGGGGTAACATATTATCATAAATAGTGGTAGAGATTTGGTTCAACAGTTGCTAACAATTGGGTTTTGCTGCATTGGTTAATCTCAATTGAATAGATTGGATAAAGTAACAATGTGGTTACTTTATTTGTGTTATTGATTCTCCCACTAGTTATCTTTTGTATTCTGATAGATTTAAGTGCAGACATGATACATTTATGGAAACCTGAAGTCATTGTTATTGTTGAAAAATGATTGCAATTTCCATAAAAGAAACTTTTTTCTTTGCTTCTTTTATCATTGTTTGGTCAAATATTTTTTCATTTTTTTTTCATTATAATTAAAAATGTTAGAAAATATTCATGTAGTTAGAACTGTCATTGATTATGATTTTTCGGTTGCTGTAAATGAGACTAATTAATATGAAAATGCCTTTAAAAATATAATCGGCTCGTCTATACTTGTTGGATCATATAAATGGAGTGGGAGATGTATAAAGTCTAGAATCAAAGAGTTTTAATCAGCCCTGCATTAATTACTTATTCTAATTAGATAGGAGTGGGTGTCTTTTGTTGTTACTGTAATCATCTTTAGTATTCCCAATATCCTTGATAGCAGTAGTTCAAAAATCTGCTATTTCATATTAGCATTGTGAGATAGGTTCGAAATTAAACACCATCTCATGTTTTTTTTATCTCCTCCTGTCATCTTCATTATGAGGCCCACTGTTCTTGGGCCTTAATTATTTCTCTAATATTCCTTGGTCTGCTTGTACTATAAATATATTCCATAGAGCTTAGCACAGTCCTCTGGCTTGCCAGCTTGTGAAACTGTCCAATTCATGCTAGCATGGAAAACATATTAAATGATGATGACGATTCAGCAGTTTAGATTATCATATATCTTGCATACGTTTGGCCTATACTTTATGATGCCTTGTCAATGCCACCAATCATTTTAGCATTTGCTTTTCTATGCTTGCATGAGTTAGATGAAATATATCATGGCAGATTTTATATGGCTGTATGCCTTTCCTGTTGGCTAATGCTCACTTGTTTCCAATAGTAATATTTTCTCATGGCCAAAGATATTTTCATGGAAGATTGGAAATGAATAATACTGCTTATGTAACTGTGACACCCATTTACAATTGTTGCATGATGTCAAAGACATGGAGACACACACATACATATACATTCTCAAATTACTTGTGTTCAATCTTTTTCAAGAGTTAACATTGCAGATCCAACTCATTGAACTGACAAATTTTTTACTATCGTATAACATTTAATTCACTGCTCATGTTCCCACCAGAGACATAATATTTTTACACCATCTTGCCTTCATACAATGAAAAAACCTTTTGTTATCAATGGAAGTTGAAAATCCTCTAAATTATATCTTCGTCACAGGCTGTCCATTATTGCTATTATTTGTTCCATGTCCACTACTAGACAGTAGAACATATCTACTTCAGAGAACCATCTACTCCTGCTACTAGCTACTTGAGTGACCTTAAAGTTTTCTAATACCTACTGCCAACCACAAAAGGGCATGAGTGGTTTTTATTCTCTGCAGTTTGCAATGCAATTCTCGTTGCAAGGTTTGAGCTTATGACATTTGTGTGTGTGCTCTAGAACTTTCACATCCTTCAGTCTGCAATTTGATATTAATCTTTTTTTTGTCCTACTTTTCTAAATTATTTTTTCAATTCTTATTTGATCATCACTTTTCATCCAGAGCTTAAATCGTGTTTTGTTACGCATCAACTGATATAATATGGTTGTTGATATCAATAATTGATTTATTGATATATTCTTTTGTTTAATATTCACTTCATGTGAAACTAATCCATCTAGGACATAAAATTCAAAAATAATAGATTTAAGTGACCCAGATATTAGTACAAAACTAAAAAGAATTAAAATATGGGAAATATAAAACATTAACATTGATTGTTGTTGAATAGCCTCAGTTAACTCTAAGCTGGCTTATATCATGGATCTGGCTGATTATATTTGAACTGTGAAATTCAGTAAATCAGACTACAGTATCATACGAACTTGGGACAGTTTTGGTGGCTCTATTCTGATATTTGTGTGGGCTGTATCATGGCAGTTTAGTTGAGTTCTGATATGCTTGTTTTATGAATTCAGTTTTGTCAGTGTACACTTTTGTAGATTTTTTGCAAAATCTAGTTTGTGAATATCTATTGTAAAGATCTACTTGTGACAAAACTACTTTTTATGGAGACATCACTGTTTCGTTGTAAATTCTTATATTGGCTCTCTGTTGCTTTGATTTCTTTAGGTTGGACTAATTTAGCAACAATTTTTGGTATGTATCATGTTTGAATGACTCTAATGAATGAAGGTGAATTTGTCAAATGCTGTAGTAGTAAGCTCAATATTATCTTGTCTCCAGATGGCTGAAATGTCATTTGACCTTTCTTTCACTTAGTCATTTAATATAGGAAGTACAAAATACTTTTTATATTAACTTTTTTTTTCTTTCTTTTTAATCAGAAAAATTAGAACTGTATCCATGACTTTTTCAGTCCCTTCCTGAGAAGTCAGGTCAATACAGATGATGTTCAGCTTGAACATCTGTAGCTTAATAACTGTAAAACAGTGAGGAAAATTGGCAAGGAAGGAATACTGATCAGTCAGATGACCTTGTTTTAATCTAGTGTAAGATATTTGTGTTTGTGTTTGTGTGTGTGTAGCATCAGAAGCACTGGCCTAGATGTTTGTAAAG
Organism: Octopus sinensis; assembly: GCF_006345805.1. NCBI lineage: Eukaryota > Metazoa > Mollusca > Cephalopoda > Octopoda > Octopodidae > Octopus > Octopus sinensis. The sequence goes on along the minus strand of NC_042998.1, from coordinate 137,676,526 downwards.
TAGTCTGTGTGTTTTTCATGTGCTTTGTAGAAGGTCAGCTACTGATTAGAGCCAAAGAATTTATTGACCCAAAAGATGAAGCCAATTTTTTGCTATTCAATTTTAGCTGTGTTACAAATATGTGGTCACCATAAAAGACCATCTGAGAGTATGAGGCTCGGCAATCGTTTATAGAAATAATGTAAATCTGTTGTGAAAGTTGATGCTCAGAATGTACTTCAAGGTCTTTCTCTAAAACCACAGAAGTTAGTGGTTCCATTTTCTTCAGCAGAACAAGTTGGATGGACTTGGTAGAATATTGTAGACCACTTGAATCAAGAATTTTATTCAAAGGGGCTCAGACTTCACACTCTACTGCTATTCTTAGGCTTCCTGTTTCTGCGTTCCTATCATCTTGCTAACTTGCTCTTCCTACAATGTGTTTCCTCTTCATTCTGGACCAATAACCTTGTGTTCTTATCACTTATTGTTGTGCTGTTTCCCAGACTGGCTCTCTCACAAGACACTACACTCTGGCATTCTATAACTCAGTTGCAACTTTGCATCATTTACAATTTCTACTGCTCTCCATTTCTGTGCTGTCTTGACTTCAATATCATCCTCAAAAACTTTTGCATCACAGCTGCTGATGTGGAGCTTCAATCTGTTGTTCTGTTCATGCTAGTTAATGCTGCTCAAGCTCCAAGGCAGTCCCAGCTACTTCCGCAGAAACCTGTTTACTCTCTTCTCAAAACCCTAAACTATGTATATCAGGATCTCATAGATCTCCTGTGGGTGGATGCCAGTTTGGTATATCTAAGCATTGAGCTTGCCAGGTTGGCCTGACTTGTTCACTTCAGCTAGTTAGGCTTCCAACTCTTGGTTGGTTCTTGGATGGATGTTGTATCTTTTCAGTTGCAATCAAACATCTCTTTCCCAGGCACTTTATTGGTGCCTCAGTAATGGATGGTTTCTGTGTGCTGCTAAATGTGAAGCAGAACTTGCTGCTAAATTTTTTTTTTTTTTTTTGCTTGTAACACAAAGGATATTGGCTTTACCAGCTTGAAGCTTATGTGAGCTCAGTTGATTAGTTCCTTATGGTTCTTTGGGATTTAACTGTTTCTAGGACAGATGTTGTTGTCAATATATGTCTACATTTCATCTGATCACCCTGTATGTATATATATAGGGTGTGGTGAATATATTGTCCTCTAAATTAAACAAAAATGAAAATAACACAGACATCTCATTTTAACATAAAAATATCTTGAAATACTAAAGAGTAAATTTATTCAATAAAATTGCCATTGGTTTCAACCATGGCCTCCTGATGTCTTGGAATCTCTGGACAGTCTCCTTGTTTAAGTTGGTGAATGCTGCCATAATCCTTGCCTTCAGTTCATCTTTGGTGTTACAAGGAGTTTTGTTAGTCTCTTGCTCAACTGTGCCCCACACATAATAATGAAGGGGGTTGCAGTCTGAGGGTTAGGTGGCCAGATGTTAGGAGTAATGTAGTCGCAGAAATTGTCTGACAGCCATGACTGGATTCTCCTGCTTGTGTGGTATGGTGCAGAATCCTGTTGCGAGATATAGGGTCTTCCAGCGGTCACCCTCTTGACCCAGGGCAGCACTACCTCCTCCAGGAAATTGATGTAGGCCTCCGTGTTGTGTCTGAGGCCATGTGGGAAGATGAATGGAGGCATGTCGTTGCCATCACTAGTGATCACTCCAAACGCCATGATGTTGACTGGATGTTTAATTTTTATCACTCTCAATACATGCACTGTCCTCAGATTGACACCCAAACATTCTGAAATGTTCATATTGGAGCCTCTGGTGTGAATGCCAAGCAGTACAGCATATCAATTCCAATTTTCTGGCAGAGTGAATTGCGTTATGGCGCTGTTTTTTTTTTTTACAGACGGTGCCCAACTATACTGTGTAGTTATCAAAAACAAACAACACACATGTGTAATATTAAAAATATAAAATGGCAGCAATTTAGCCATCACTCTCTGTATGTGTGTGTGTGTGTGTGTATATATATATATATATATATATATATATATATATATATATATGATAGATTCTCTCATTGTGAATGACAAATGAGGGTTCAGTAAAATAAAGCAATAATCATGTTCTATGGACATGGATGTGTCTCCTGAAGCTTATTGGTGCCTGGCAAACTTTTCAGCAAATGGAACAAGTTGAAGACTCAGTTTACTTGAGTGCTTGTGGATTGTTTACTATGTGTTTTCTTGAATGGATGGCAAGGCCTGCTTTGCTTCATGCCACAAAACCACAATGACAAGTAAGGTTTTCATTTAGAAGAGCAGCGTTTTGCCAGTGTGCCTTCATGCTTGCACAAAGTTGGTCCCAATGTTGGAGTTGACTGCTCAAATCTTTGAACTAAGGAGAAGCAGAACTGGTGCCAGGTCTTGTGTTCTGATGCTTTGCTTTCCCAGGAAGAAAAGGGAATGTTGCATCACTTCAGATTGTCTTTTAGTTTGTCTCTGAAGTGCAAGAGTGGCCCTCCAACTGACCTCCCTGTTGGAAATTGGCCAAAGAGAAGTTGTTTTGGAATTCTAATATCACTCATACACGGGAGATGACCTGACCAAATGTATGTATGCATGCATGTCCCACAACCACTGCTTGGCAACTGGTGTTAGTGTGTTTACGACTCTGTAACTTAACATTTCAGCAAGAGAGACTGATAGACCAGTCTTTAAAAAGATAAGTACTAGGGTCAATTCATTTGACTAAAAGATTCTTCAAAGCAGTGCCCCAGTATGACTGCAATCTCATGACTGAAACAAGTAAAAGATAAAAGTAATAAGTATTACATATGACAGAGTAATCTGAAAGCTAAAGAGTTAAGAGTTAATTTGCAGTAAATTACTCATAGTTCATCACATTTCATAGTAAAGCAACCCGTTTAACTGATCTCAAAGTAAAAAAAAAACTAAAACCTGAGAATCAAATGTAAATTTATTCAGATTTCAAAAGATTAATAAATTTTTTTAAAATACAGTATTATTGTAATTGATGTTCAATGAACATGTAGGATCAATGCATGAAGTTGTGCAACCAAACAGAAAAAAATAAACAACTTGAAAAATAGCATGAAAACATTGTAGATAGTGAACTATAGGCAGTTATGAAATTGGAATTTCTCAAAAGACAGAAAATTCAATTTTCCCCCCCTCCTTTTCATAAGAAGAAAAATAATAATTTAAGGTTTCAGGATTGTTTTATGAATAACTTATTTGAGATTAATGCAAAATATTAGTGTGCATCAATGAAACAGATTAGAAGAGTTTCAACAATTCTCAGGATACTCTTAGCTCACATGTAATTGCAACCATCCTTGTTCCTCAAGAACAGATAATTATACTTCCCATTCTTTAAGTACAGGATATTATTAACCAAGGTAATGCAATTTTCCATTTGTTAATTCCATGTTCAGCAAGGTGTGTAACTACAGATGACCAATCAATATCACAATTAAATGAAAAAAATTTTTTTTTTTTCAATTTTTACTATATAAAAATAAAAAAAAAACAAAAAACAAAAACACTAAAATCTTATTAAAATTTAGATTTCGGTTCTTCTAGTTAAATGCGAAACTACTGCCAAGACTCAAAACAAATTTTAAAATGAATGCAGAAAAAGAACACTATTAACATTACTATCAATCTTATCTATCCACACAACTAAAACAGCAATTTTTTTTCAAACTGTAACCCCAGTTCCCTACCAAATACTGGTGAAAATTTTTGTTCCCTTCTTTATTAATAAGACAAAATAAAGGTTTGCAACCATGTAATTCTTTGTTTGCCCATGGTATTAAACACATTAAAAAAAGTTTAAAACTAACTAATACTATTAATCAAAATGCAAGGCCGGCAAAGTCATTAGCATAACAGACAAAATACTTAATGGCATTTCTTCTGACTCTTTACACTCTAAGTTCAAATAGGCCAACTTTGCCTATCATCTCTTTGTGGTCAATAAAATAACATAGCAGTCAAGTACTGGGGCCAGTTACACTAACTTGTCTCCTCCCCATAAAACTGCGGGCCTTGAATCCTAGCAATGGACTATTGTCAGGAGGAATGTTGTGATGGAAATCAAGTAACCAGCCTTACTGAGTCAGAGTTGAAAAAAGAAAAATTTAAACGAAAAAACAAAAAAATCATATTAAACATGGCAATTTGTCCTTCCACCCATGAGAGACTCTGCACTAGAACACATTGTACATGCTTATAGGTGTGGGATATGTGTGCATTCATATATATATAGTATAACATGAGTAAACCAAGATGGGTGTAATGCTGTTTGAAGAGTGCTCACTGGATTGAATTAGTGATGCAGTATCCTTTGATCCCCACTCTATGCATAGACAAAAGGATGTATATCCATACATATGTATAATAAATAGTTGGAAGTAGTGTGTACTTTATTACCACAATCAATGCAGACATACATAAACATATACACACAAATACACACACATGCACATGCAGTGACATGAAATGTAGAACAGAGGTACAAAAACAAAGAGCGACAGAAAGAAATTAAATATGATCTGTTGGATGAGCTATGTTAATTTGTTTGAAAAGCTGAGTATGTGTAAGGAGAGAAAGTTGTTAAACATTTGAAGGCATTAGTTAATATGTTGGAGAAAACAGCTGGACTGTTATAGATATACAGGTGCAGGCATGGTTGTATGGTTAATAAGCTCAGTTTGCAACCATGCGGTTTCAGGTTTAGTCCCATTGCACAGTACCATGAGCAAGTGTCTCCTATTATAGCCCTTGGCTAACCAATGTCTTGTGAGTAAATTTCGTAAATGGAACTCAGTCATGTGTCATGTGTATGTTTGTCCTCATACCACCCTACTGTTGGTTTATTTACATCCCCATAAGTTAGCTGTTTGGCAAAAGAGACAAATAGAATAAAAACCAGACTGGGGTCAATTTGTTTGACTAAACCCGTCAAGGCAGTGCCCCAGCATAGCCACAGTACAAAGACAGAAACATGTAAAAGATAAAGGGTGTAATACAAATGAAGTGCAGTTGGGTGAAGAAGCGCTAGAAGCAAGACATGGTCGGGCCTACATATATAGGGCCTCTGAAACAATACTGCATCAGAATATGTTCATAATTACTATGCTACAAATCTAACTTAATCCAGCATGAAAACAATCTAATGTACACTCTCTCACTTCTGTTCAAGCAAACACTGCAAAAACATGGTGTATCTAAGTGTACTAGATTTATGAGCTTTTATATATAAAAGATGGAGGTAGAAATAGCACAGAAGTAAATCTAAGACATTTCACCCTCAGACAGAAGATAAACTGTTTTTACTTCAAATTTTTATAAATTTTTACTGATATCAGAAGAGATGATTCATCATCAAAACCAGTCATATTTTCTTTATATAATTTTAAAAATCATTTTATTAAATTGATTCTATGCTATTTCTACTTCCATCTTTTATATATAAAAATTTGATTTGTATAGATCTCTAATCTTTTTTCAACCTATATATATATATAATAAATATATATAATATAATAAATACAAAAACTAATTACTGTGTCACATTTAGACCTCCCTCTCACTATTCAGTGACACTCCTACTATTCCATATGATTGGGTGAGAGTAATAGTAGGCATAGAGATGGTGAGGGCAGTGGTGAAGACAGAGAAAAGAGAGGGAAAGAGGGACAGGGAGAGTTAATGGTGTTTTATGAAAAGTAGTAAGTATAATGGTGGCAGTGGGAGTAATAATAAAAGAGACAGAAAGAGTGTGTATGTGAGAGAAAGAGGGAGATGATGTACAACTTTGTTTAACCATGTCTCTTTGACAGAAATTCCTGCCACCAACATACTGAACACTATCATTTTTGTTTTATTTTTTGCTTTCTTTAATATATACACACATATATAAAATGCACTTTAATTGAGATAAAGTTTCCCCAAAATTAAACACAACTTATATAATAAATGTGAATATCAGTGTTTCACATTTTTTCAACTTTAATAAATCTTTCCTGCTGGAAGCACAAGGCCTCAAATTTGGAGGCAAGGCATTAAGTCGATTACATCGGCCCAGTTTTATCAAGCCTGAAAGGATGAAAGGTAAAGTCGACCTCGGCAGAATTCAAACTCAAAACCTAATGGCAGATGGTATACTGTGAAGCATTTCACCTGGCATGCTAGCGATTCTGTCAGCTTGCCGCCGTAATGTAATATAATATAATAAATGTGAATGTCAGTGTGTCACACTGTTTCAACTTTACTCCTAGAGGCCATAGCCCAACATATACCATTTTGGAATCAGGCTGACTCTGTGAGTAAATTAAAAATATTCTGGGCCGAATCTGGACCCACAATCCTGAAATTTTGGATTCTCAAGTTTTCATTACTGTGATTGTTTTTGGCAGTTTTTTTTACGTGACTTTTTGGGACGTAGTTTTTTGTATGATAACAATTTATATAATTGAAAGGCTTTCTCTGTGAGTAAATTAAAAACATTCTGGGCTGAATCTGGACCTGCAATCCTGAAATTTAAGATCCCTGTGGTTTCATTACTGCAATTGTTTTCGTTGATTTCTTTCTTTTTTTTTTTTTATGACAAATATGATCATCATTGGGATATGACTCTGGAGGAAGAAATTGCAACAAATTCTCCAAAACAAGTCAGCGATCTGTTTGCAGATCTTCCCATTCAGGGTCAGTTGCTTAAAAGCTATATACTAATTTAAAAGCCACCCAATGGTTGAACAATGATGATGATGATTGTTTCCCACCTTAGTATGGTTTGTCTAAGTCAGATCTATCAAAGGCTTTCCTACTTAATCCAGCTACAACCTTTTGCTCTGGAGAACTTAATAAAAGCACTTCAATTGCCCTTATCACTAACAAAACGCTTGACTGTCTGGCACAAGAGCCTCTTAGCTATGTTGCTTGACTGAGTGCTATTCAACATATTTGGAAACTCAGTTTCCGATTACTGTAAAAACCCATATAATTTACGCACTTTTTGTCACAAAAACAAAAATTTTCAGGGGTGTGTAAATTATATGAGTAGATCGTTTCCAGAATTCTTTTAGAAATTTTTTTTGTTGAAAAATGACATACGAGAAGTTGACTCATTTAATGTCAGAATAGATTTTTACAGAAAAAATATAATGAAGTTGACTTTTATTTATTCTGGATAGTATAATGCTTACGTTTTCTGTATAAATTTACTAAAACCATTAAATGGGTAACCACTTTTTGAAGTTTGACGTTCATACTGATAATCATGGTCCAGGCCATATTTTATACATTGCTTGGAGTTTCTACCTATTGCAATGGAGCCCAACAATCTCCTTAAATATATCGGTTTTTCTCTGCTTAGAGAATTTAGCTTGCATTTGCACCAGGAAGCTATTTGCTCGCTTTCTTCACGTTACAACACAATGAAATTCCTCACTGCCGATATCACCACTATCAGCTTTTACTGCATGTAATGTCGACAATGACTTCATAATTCATCTTTGCACATGTAAACTCACTAAGTGAATATGACTTAGCGTTCCTACAGAAACCTTCATTTACCTTATACGATGTTTAATGTCATTTCACATTTATATTGACTTATGCAGCAATCTTATGTTCTCTTCATAGAACACTTGTAATGTATTACCAGTTCTTTTGGTATAGTAGATTTTTGCTATTCTTGGATATGTCTTCTCACAGACATGTATATTCTAACAAGTTGCTTCTTAAAATTCGCACCTTTCTTGTTCAATAAACACTGAGTTAAACTTACAAAGCTGTTTATTTCCTCCTTTGGATTTTTAATGTTTATTTTAGTGGGTTACCAAACTATCAGGTTGGTCTCCTGGCTAAAATGACAAATTTCTAAGTTTGCTTGAAATGTGAAAGGGATTAAAATTTCGATACTCCGTATCAAAGGTTCGGACAAGAATAGGCAGAAAATTAGAGCTTGAGACAAGACACTTTCAACTTGTGTTTACATAATCAGTTTGATCAGTCACTTTCTTCCATTGGTTGAGTAAAGTGTCATCTAAGCTGATGTTTATTGCTAATTAAATGTATTTTGCAACACTTGTGCATATTTATCAGCTTTGTTTTTGTTGATAAGAATTATCAACAACTTTCCTGTGATTGTGATTTGAGAAGGCATACAGAAATGTGCTAAAGATCAGACATAATCTCTTATGGGCAAGAAATGTAAAATAAAGTTTATTATAAACAACACAAACACTTCGTAATTTAATAGCTTCTAATGTGATACCTGTTAAACAAATTATTTTTATTCAATGAAAATTCAATAAAATCTGATCATAAGTGAAATTATGCTAAATACAACTAAATTGAAAACCTTTTTTTCCTTGGCCATATCAACAATTCTGAAAACTTTTGGGTGCGAATTTTACATGAGTAGAAGCTTTTTTTTAACAATTTTTATCCTGAAAATCACCTGTGTAAATTACACAGGTGTGCAAATTACATGGAGGGGTCCTTTTCTGACTTACTTTCTATACAATTCTGGCATACCTCAAACTTCAGTTGTCTTCTGCATTCTTCTTTCATACAATAGCAACCAACTTTTAGCCACACACACATTCCAGTACATATCACAGCACCTTCCATTCTCTTATAATCTTCAATATTTGAACATTACCCACATGCAACTTCAACCCAGACTTGTACTATTTCCATCATATCCTCCAAAGTGATATGATAAGTCCTCGTCAACAGCATCACTACATGTATCACAGTCTCTGACAATCTCACATTGTAACAAGTTAGGTCAGCCAGAAAGTCCTGTAATATTTTCAGAAGATGGAAAAGAACTAAATTCTTCTTTGGTCTTCAGTAATAAATTTAATCAAGATAATATTTCCCCTCCTTATTGATAACATATTCCCATCCACTTGGCAAATTGTTGATCCCTTGAGCATAAAGTTCTCCAGGTTTTGAAGCTAAGAAACACTCAATATCATTTTAAACCACTTCACAATTGATAAACTGTTTTCTCTCTAAATAATGTTGCATTGATCTGAAAAGATGATAGTCAGATGAAGCAATGTCACAAGAATAGGACAAGCCAAAACTTTCATAATTAGTGCCATCATCTTTTTCTGAGTGACTTGGATCATATGTGATCTTGCATTATCATGTAAGAGCAACACACTTTTATGACTGACCAATGATGAACACTTTTTCTGCAAATTTTAGTGCAATGTTTCCAGTTGACAACAATATATCATTACACTGACCATTTTGTTTTTTGGGTTTGGAAATGGATTCTCTTTTTCCACTGTTTGCTAACCATTGTTGTTTTTGTAAGATATGGTTGTAGGGAACCTGCATTTCATCACAAGTGATGATTCTATACAGGAAAGGTTTGGTAACAAGTCTACTCCTCAAGGACAAACAGGGGGAAATTCTCTGATTAAACTGTGAAGTGGTCAGATGAGGGACCCACTGACCAAGTTTAGGCACTTTTCCTAGTTCATGAAATGTGACTTAAACTGGCCGTTTTGCTAATTCTTGTGCAGTTTGCCTTGGGTTTTCTCAACTACAGTTTCAGAACATAGTTTTCCAGATCAAGAGGAATATGCAAGGAAAAAAAAATTTCCTGAGTGAAACTGGTCAAAACATCATTGGCATGTCTGGACACGTAAAGCTTCACTTCCATAAACAGAATGGATATTCTTTGCCACTTCCATTGTTGAAGGGCCCTTTTGAATTCATGCAGCAAACAGTGTCTGATAAAGGTCTGATTTAAACTAATTGAAAAGGATAACAGTAATATGAATTTAGTTACTATGGTATAAAGTAAACTGCAAAGAAAATTAAAAAAAAACATTAGACTGTAAAGATTAATGCTTATTTCACTTGGAAAAGTACCTTCAAAGTGATCATATCAAAGATGTAACAGAATTTTCTTTCCAACCAAATATATAACTTGGCCAAATTTGCATGTTTCTCTTTTTAGCCCTGATCAATTGCTGACCTTTCACAAAGCTCAAGTGAGAACTATATTTGAGTAATACTTACTTGTTTGGGATGGCACTCAGTTACACTAAGAAACAACCTGATTAGCAAAGATTCACTCAATTGGCTACAATATTGACTTGAAGACATACTTCTGCTACAACAGTAATACATTTTGCCCTTTTGAATGAGACAGCTCATTATTGCTTCCACCCAAAATCACTCATTGTTTTTATATCTCCTCTTTTCTGTATCTCATCCCAAATTTCACATGAACACTTCCCCCAATCCTTTTTTTTCATCAGAAAAATTTCATCTAGTTCATGAAATTCATTCTAAGCCCACTTATAGAAGTCGAAGATGAACATCAAGTTTATTGTTGATTTCACTAGTCTGTCGAGAGCCAAAGATCATAAAAGGTGTTCATCCTACTCCTACTGAAAACATACTCGTTATTAATCATGCTTGCATATTATATTTTTCTTTATCTAAAGAAGTTAAGCAGCTTCTTTCTCATTGTTTCTTGGCTTCATCATATTCTTTAATTCTGACTCTGAAGTCAGTGAAATATATCCTCTCTCTCTCTCTCTCTCTCGACAAAAAAAGTCAAATTAATAAAACTCATTACTTTTTATTGAAATATTAATAACGGATGGAAAAAAAAAAGATTCCTTCTGTGAAATGCATTTCAAGAAGATTCTGCATTCTGTTTAACAGAGAACTGAGAGATTGAGTGAATGGAGAGAGAGAAGGTGGATGAAAATTTGTTCAACATACAGCTGGCATTAAGTTAACCAAGTATAAGAGACTTTCTTTCAAATTTCTTTTTGACCGACCTTTATTTTTGCTTATTAACTAATTTTGCTATGACCCATTTCATCTGCTACTGATTCAGTATTGAATACACAGTTACTATTTTAGTGGAAATTATATAGTTTCAATATCTGGTAAATCAAAACTGCTACTAATATAAGAATTTATTTAAAACTATGACAAGCTAGATGCTACTTATGCAAGTGCTGTGGTTTGCTAATAAATAATATTTTGGAGTTGTACATGTTTGGTAAGTAACTTGATCTGAGATGGTGTGCTGAAACTGAAACAATTACATACTGGAAGAGTCATGATAGCCATTTAAAACGCCGCCCAAAACGGTTATATCCATTTTTTACTTTATACTTTATCCTATAATGTGCCAAAAACTCATAATAGAGAAAAAGATGTTGAAACTATATATGCTATAATACAGTTGCACAATAAAACAAAAGTGAATAATATGCAAGTATTAAATGGCTATTATAATTTTATTGCCATGATATTGTTGAAAATATTATGCACAAAATAGCCAAATTGCCCAATAGTTGTTCTAATACTTTTAACTGTTTCAACAGTTTTTATAGTAAGATAAAATAAAGAATTTAGTACCCAAAATTCATCATGTATTAAATATTTTTTTACAGAAATGGAGTGTTGTTGTGAAACACCTTCAGTATAAAAGCTCTGTTTCAAAGAATATATCATTCACTATGATCAGAATTGTCTACTATGCTGGATGATAAAAAAAATGACTTCCAACAGAAGCAAAAGTCACTAGATTTGTAGAGGTAGCTAAGCAGGAATTTGTTCATGCTTTTCCTAAGCATTGTTGCTAGAGACCTAACAGACTACCTACTGATGAACTCCAACATTGATACAGCCATTCAAGAAGGAAGGATCCAAAATGTACTAGTGTACCTAGAGTATATAGATGTGGTTAAGTAATTGATCAGAGAAGCTCAAAAGAACATGGGTGACTTGGTAGAGTTGTGGCTGGACCTTGAAAATGCTTATGGGTCCTTACTCCACAAGCTAATTACAGAAGTATTGAACAGGCAATGTTCCCCAGACAGGTTCAGAGAACCTATCTGGAATATAACTATTTTAATCCGAGTTTCAGTTAGTCCTACAACATCATGGTGCACGCTCAAGAAGAGTATTATCACTGAATGTATCATTTAGTGATCTTTATCACACTCACCATCAATATACTGGTAAATTTGGATAAGCACAGTGCAAAGGGCTTCTCCCCAAGTCCAGTGTTAGGCACACACACTCATCCCACTTCCCGTTAAGGCCTTATAGATGGTCATGTTGCTTTTACCTGCCCAGCTAGGCTGAATACAGGTAAGTTGATTACACACGGGTGCTTTTACATGTTTACAAGATACTGATTCCTAGACGTTGATTTCCAGTCTCAGAACTAGATATGTGTTCCAGTGTAGTCTCTGTAACTTGGAAGATTCGTAGCTCCTATTAGAAAAAGAATTCATCTCTTTCATTGAAAGGTTTTGTATGTCCTCCAATTTCTTTCTTTTATTTTTGTCTCCTCACAATTCACTATTGAAATTATCAGTGCAGTATCAACTACATGTTAACTCCACTCTTATTCAGATTTTATAAACCCTTATATCACTGAGCTAGTTTATATAGATGACACTGAAATATTTTAATTATTTTCTTCAAGTCTCTTTCCCTAATTAAATCATTAATAAATAAACAAATTGTTAATAAATATCAGTGAATTCTAATTCTTGCAGTACTAGCTGCCATTATGTTTGCAAATCAAACGAAGAAAAATCCAGAGAAATTCACTTGACTAAAATATAAAAAATAAACATGTAGTGCAAATAGGAAATTTTGGACAGGAAGTTCTTTCTAAGTTCACACAGGAGAGTGCATAGTCTCAATTTATGACCCCAAGCAACAATACTTGTTTGAATTGTGGTTTCATAAAGTTCAGGAGTTGGCAACAGGCTCCAATCTGATTTAGCAAGGTTTCTACAGCTGGATGCCCTTCTTAATGCCAACCACTCTGAGAGTGTAGTGGGTGCTTTTTATGTGCCACCAGCACAGAAGTCAGTCGGAAGGCACTGGCATTGACCACATTCGGATGGTGCTTTTTACGTGCCACTGGCATGAGAGCCAGTCAAGTGGCACTGACATCGACTCACACTTGAATGATGCTTATTATGTGCCACCAGCATGAGTGCCAGTCAGGTAGCACTGGCATTGGCTACAACTATGATTTCCATTTTGATTATGATTGACTCAATTGGTCTTCTCAAGCACAGCGTATCACCCACTGATTCAAGGGTACTTTTAAATAGGCTGCTTATGCAACACTGGTATCGGCTACAGCTGTGATCTCACTTACTGGGTCATTGGCCACAGTTTGATTTCACTTAACTCAACAGGTCTTCTCAAGCACAGTGTATCACCTGACGAGTCAAGGGTACTTTTAAATGGGCTGGCTATGTGACACTGGTGTCAGCCACAGTTGTGATCTCACTTTACTTGCCAGGTCTTCTCTAAAGGTCTTGGTCTGTTGTCATTGCCTCTGTGAGGTTTAACATTCGAAGGTCATGCTTCACCACCTCATCTCATGTCTTCCTGAGTTTCCCTCTTCTACAGGTTCCTTCCATTGTTAGGGTGTGACACTTCTTCACACAGCTCTCCTCATCCATATGCAGCACATAACCATACCAGTGCAGTTGTTTCTCTTGCACACCACATCTGATACTGCTTATGTCCAACATTTCTCTCAGGGCGCTTACACTCTGTCATGTGCACACTGACATTATACATCCAGCGGATCATACCAGCTTCTTTTCTTTCAAGCCTATGTATGTCCTCAACAGTCATGGCCCATGTTTCACTGCTGTGTTACATGGCATGTTCGCACACATGCATCATACAGTCTACCTTTCACTGAGTGAGAGGCCCTTTGTTACCAGCAGAGGTAGGAGCTTTCTGAACTTTGCCCAGGCTATTCTTATTCTAATGGCAACACTTTCAGAGCAACCACCCCCACTACAGACTTGTTCACCTAGGTAGCAGAAGCTATCAACCTCTTCTAGTTTCTTCCTCTGGCATGTGATGGAATCTGTTTTCTGTACATCATCGGTGTTTATTGTCCCTGTACATCTGCTATACACAAAAACTATCTTCCTGGTTAACCCTCCTTTGATATTGCTGCACCTCTTATGTGTCCATAGTTTATACTGAGTACATCTTATGGAGTTTCTTCCTACACCTTTTCTACAGTTCAAGCGAGGCCATCTACATGAAGTGGTTTGTGATTTGTTTGCCTTCCTACTTACTACGACTTTGGCTTTTGCTAGATTGACTCTAAGGCCTTTTGATTCTAGATCTTGCTTCCACACTTGAAACTTCATCTCTAGTTCTGGTTGTGACTCAGCTATTAGAGCAAGGTCATCAGCATAGAGGTGCTCCCAGGGGCAACCTGGAGTATGATGAATAAGAGGGGGCTAAGGACTGATCCTTAGTGAACCCCTACTTCTACCCGGAATTCTTCACTATACTTGTTGCCAACCCTCACCTTACTGACAGCATTCCTGTTTGTGTATGTATGTGTGTTTCTATCATCAATACTAAACAACCACCAAAAGTAGTAGTATGAAGTAGGTAAGCAAATCCATTTCAAAGAAAAACAGAATGTGGTATACTATTGTATTTTAAAAGTTGAATGGAATGTCTTTCATCTTAGGTCTGTGAGGATTGACTTGAGATTAAATACCCACAAGAATACAGTAAGCAAGAACAATATGACCACCACACCATGAACAATACCTGCCCACCATCACTAACATCTAAATCAATGCAACTCACATTATCACCCCTATCAACCCACCTACTTTTGAATTCAACTGGCTACAAAAGGTATCAGCATATATACCAACATGTGTGTGTATGAGTGTTTGTATATATACTTTTGTGTGTATTTATGTCATAAGTGCAAGAGGTGAATTTCCTATAAAATCTGGTGACCATTCAGCTAACTATCATCAATAGTCCTTTCTCTTCCTCTGTCCTTCAACTTTCCATCTCATTTTCATTATGGCATCAATAAGGCAATTTTCTGCTCTCAGATTTTTCCTGAGCCAATTTTTTTTTACTAAATATTTGTTGTGGATAATTTATTGCCACTGCTGTTGGATTTTCTTTCAATTTAAGATGTTTGGAAAGAAGCTACAGTTGTGCAAAGAGGAACTGTAAAGGTATTACACTGGATATTAAACTTGATGTTTTAAAAAGACTTGATGCAGAAGTAAAACTAAGTTATATTGCCAAAACATTAAATCTACAGTGGGAAAAATTTGTGACAACAAAGCGAAAATTATATCAAGTGTCCCAAGAAGCTACCCTTTTAATTGTTCAGACTTTATTTTTCTATAGATCTAATGTAAAACTTAAAATGGAAAGACTCTTGAGTGTATGGATCAACGATCAGAATCATTGTAATGTGCCAATAAACATGATGGTTATTCAAACAGGAGCTAAATGTTTGTGATGATTTGCAGAAGAATGAGTGTGAAGGGAGGAGGGGTGGAACTTCTAATGACCACATCTTTTTGGCTAGTAAAGGTTGGTTTGAAAGGTTTAAGAAGTGCATGAATTTGCACAATGTAAAAACATTCATACAGAAGCTACTTCTAATTATCCTGGGCAGTTGAAGAAAATGATTGCTGAAGGTAGCTACACATAGGTATATAATGTTGATGAGACTGCACTTTTCTGGAAGCACATACCTGCTAGAATTTTTATTTCTTGAGAAGAAAAAATCAATACCAAGATTTAAAGCTTTCAAAAATTGTCTGACACTTCTTTTGGAAGGAAGTACGTGAAAAGGTTTATGGCCAGACTATCGGTGACATAATAAGTTTTCCTCAAGCAGAAAGTCTACATGAAATTTGGAAAGATATTGTGACACTTGTAAAGGATGTAGGATTTCAAGAAGTCATGGTGTGACTGAGTTACTAATATCCCAGGGAGAAAGTTTAGCTAACAAGGAGCTGATGCTGTTAAGAAAAGAACAAACAGAATATAGATAAGACAATGGAAATTCCACCTACACCACTTAAATTATTACTAAATGGTTGGCACTTATAGACAGTCTGCAAATGTTTACCAATAATGATCCTAATTGTGAATGTAATATAAAAATTACAGGAGTTTACAATGAGCTCAGTTCCTATACTGAGCTGTACAAAGAGATGATGTCATAAACAACAAACAACTTTGGATAAGTTCTTCACCCATCAAACTGATGTTGGTGATAATGAACTATAAGATGGTAAATATTGTCCCTCATCCTCCTAGTAATGCTCATTCCACCACCATCCCCCACACAGTAAACATCATTTGTGGTAAGAATGTACTCTTATGATATTATGATTCTTATTAATTCCCTAGCTTATTCCTCTTGAAATGTTTGTGTTTTTATGTATCTGTGTCGTACAGTATTTGTTTAGAAATAATTATTTTCATGTATAAAGGTAATTATGTTGCTGGTTCTCTGTTGTTTTCTTGTGCTTTAAATTATTTTTTAAATGCTTACAGGAACACATTGATAATTTAAAAATTAACAGGAAAATTTATTTTAATTTATGGAATTTTGCATTATTTCTATAAAGTAAGTGATTCCTGTATATGCAACCACCTTCCACACAGTTTGTGTTAACCAAATTCACTCACAAGGCATTGGTTGACCCAGGGTTATAGTAGAAAAAAACTTGCCCAGAGTGCTGGGATTGAACCCAAAACCTCATGGTTGCAAAGTGAAGTTCTTAACCACACAACCATATATTTATATGTCTAGGTCCTTTTATCAATCTTTGTGAATCTTTTGTGTCATCAGGATTTTTTATGCTTTCAAACCTTGCCTTCTGTATATTTATATTTCTGGGTTTAAGTATGGAAATCTTTCTAGTTATATATATATATATTATTCACTCTTTTATTTTGTAGGTCCTTGAAATTCCTGGCGTGTCTCATACTATTAAATTTTTTTGTACTATGTGCTTGTACTACTTATATTTTTTATGCTCATGATTATTGTGTTTAGTAGAGAGGAAATTATAGATGCCTCAAACCATGTCATGAAAGTAGCTTAAAGAGATTTAGCAAAGTTAGTTCAGGACTGGATTAGCTTAGAAAGGCTGCAGCTTGAATTTGTGCCACATTGCAGAAACCATATTTTTAGTAAGAGTTGTGAGAATTTATTAGCTGTGAACAAATGACTCTGCTTCTAATTTTTCATAATTTAGTTAGAGGGAAAAGCAGCACCCCTCACCTTTGTAGACCCCTGTCAGACTAATAAGATTGATGTGGTTGATCATTTTGGGAAGAAAGGATTGGGTGAGGGAGTTAGTGCAGGATCAGGAGGGTGAGACACAACAGAGGTGAAAAGAAGAAAAATAGGTAGGCTTAGGTGGTGTGACTTACTAGGAGAATCAAGATAACACAGGCCACGATAATAAATAGCTGGAGAAAAGACAGGGATAAGAAGCAGCACATTCATAAGGTAGTGGTTGTAGAATGTTAGTCTGTGAATCTTTTCCAATCAGCTGGATGGCCTTTAAAAACATATAACCTTGGAAAAAAATGTATGGAAGCAAAATGATATTGCAGTATTAAAAGTAAACATATAAATCACATCAGGTTGTATAGGAAAGAATACTGGAAGTTACTGCTATCAACTCGGAGGCTTTTAACCATCACTGGAACACTACCGTCAGAAAACTAAGGGTACCTTTGTTAATTGCACATCCTCTAAGCTGTCTCACTTCTTAAATTGCAGCAGAGCTTTGTTTTTTATCCCTTGCCAAGAGTGTATATATCTCTTAACTACCATTCTTCAATGATTAGTGTTCTGTGAGCAGTACTTTCAACTTTTACACTGCAAACAATCTACAAAACTCTCATTTTCAACAATAATGGAAACAATTGTAAGCAATCTTCTGCATTTTGAATCCTTTATTCTCATCTCAGTGACCAGTTGTACTTGCTGTATAAAATGTACTGAAAAAGTTAATGGGTCAGGTAGAGTTAAAGGCCCCCCTCCAAGATGACACAAAACCATGTATTTGCAATGTGAATTTATGGTGCATTAGTTATTTATTTAGTTATTGTCTCATGTGGAGGATTGATTTTTATTGGAGCTGTTTTCTTTTATAACCAGGAAGGTTACTCAAATATGGAAAAAAAAAAAAAAACCTCCCACTCCACTGTGAAATACAAATGAATACATTTTTGCCAGTTAATGAACTCAATTGAAATGCATAGTATGTACCTTCTCAGGAGCACAGTAAGGCTTTAGTAAGATTTGAACTTGTTTCACAATATTGTCAATCTTCCAGTACAATACATTTGCTTTTTTTCTACTAGGAAGGTTATCTAGCCATTGGAAATCTGCCTCAATAAACTTTGTCTGACCCATGCAAGCATGGAAAATGGATATTAAAACAATGATGATGATAATGTTACTTGTTTTTTTATTTTTATATTTAGGGTTCTTTTACTCTTGTTTCTTCGAGTCAAATTGATAGAATAATTTCTTAACTTCATAGAATACATCATTAAAAAATATATTATGAAAATAGAAATTGTATTGTGCTTTTCTTGTGGCGTCTATATGCTAAAAAAAACTTCCATTTGACATTTCTCTCTAACATATATGAAGTGTCATTTTCCAGATGATCGGTTTCCATTTTCAAATCTCTAACTAGCATAGAAAATGGGTATTGAATAATGATATGACCATTTTAGATTCACTGTTGTTACAATGTTATTTTAGCCAATCAAATCTGAAGCCATTTTAGTCACTTTGGTACACTCTTGGAGTGGTTGACATCAAGAAGAACATCCAGCTGTAGAAACCATGTCAAATCAAATTGGAACCTGATGCAGCTCTCTGGCTTAGCAGTTCCAGTTAAATTGTCTAACTCATACCAGCATGGAAAGTGGATGTTAAATGATGATGACACCAAACAAGTCTATTACTTAGGATTTTTATTCTGGCAACAACCATGTGTAAACTGTTACTTTGCTATTGGATTTCATTCTCTTTCTACTAGCTGTATGTTAGCTTTGGTCTAGCCTTGACAATAATTTCTATCAGTTTAAGTACACATATGCTTATTTGATATTTTATTAAACCAGTATCTATTTATCTGTTCATGCATATTTCATTCTATAGCTCAAATTATTCTATTGACATGGAAACATGAACATAGCTATCTATATACATTTCTCCAACATAAATTTTCTAATTGACATATCAATGTATATTTTCTGTAAACATGTTTATATAAGCTTTACCTTTATTGTTGGAAATTAAGATTCAGAAATATTCCTCGTCTGAATTCTGTCTTGTTTTGAGTATTGTGTAATTATTAATGTATTATCTTACAAACAATATCTGTCTGTCAAGATTTACATTTCTATTGGTATTTTGCCCTATTTTGAGTGTTGTATAATAATTTTTTACTAACAATATCTGTCTGTCAAAATTTACATCTGTTGGTATTTAAGAAATATGAAAAATTATGCACAGCCAATTTTTATGGTTATATCTATGAATAAATCTTAATTTCCTAAAAGTATAGCACAATAGTAAATTTTGACTCTAGGCTGTGTTCAATGTGGTACAGCCCCTACTTGAAACTCAAACCCCACACTGAACTGATACAGAGCCAGTTTGCACAGAAGCCTTATTATATTCAGAGCTGTCTTTTCCATGTACTTATGGAAAGACATGCTTAACTCCTCTGATACCAATCTGTTTGACATGACACCTTATTCTGCAATACAATCTCCCTGTTTTAAAATAATCTGAATTAAAATTTATCATCAACATTTCATGGTAAATATATTTTATTTCAACAAAATTATGGTAATGAAAGTGTTAATCCTAATGGTTAAGATAAATATCCTTATAGTTGATTGCTTGCAAATTTCATCTACTGGTTATTTTTGCAGCAAAATCTATTGAGGTGAATACATTTTCTTTTACTAGTATGTGAACAGTTGATAATTGAAGATTTTACCATACTCAATCATAAACAAATTATATTTATTTTCTTTTTATTGAATGCAAAAAATAAAATGGGTGTGTTTAACTTAAAGTGATCTGATTTTTATCTTTGCTTCATCATAATTTGTATCCGTCAAGCTAATGATAAGGGGGATCTCTAAATGATAATTGACAGAGCAAATCACCAAGAAATTGTGTAGCTTATATATACAAGATTTTTTTTTTCCATCTTTTTCTAGAATTTCATATTTTGAGGATTTTAACGATTTCTGATTCAGTAAATCCTTATAGCATAATATGTAGCATACACGATATATTTGTGAGCAATAAAAAAACAGCTGCCAGAGTATTAACCATCATATAGAGGAAAAGCATTATTTGGTTTTTGGTGATAAAAAAAGGATTGGCAGACTAGTGTATACACACACACATTTATACATACATACTCATGTACACAGATGTATGTGCAGTAGTAGTAATTACTATTAGTGTATTTGATATATTTTATATAGTTTTGACATTTTTAGATTTAACCAAGTAAAAGTTTGATGTCAGAGGCTAGAGTGCACTGCTGTTCACACATGGTAGTTTAATGGCATACAAATATAAATTTTATGGATGAGAGGCAGAGAGTACATATATTTTTTACATGTATTTCTATTTCCAATCAATGCTGATTTATTTAGGATCCATCTCTGCTGTTTAAGGGTTGATGTAGTAAAGTACAAGTCAATATGGGGTGGGGTTTGAAGGTATTGAGTAACTGCTCTGCTCGAAATTGCTGACCTTGTTCCTAAAACTAGAAGCAATTGTTATTAATGTGGTAAGCTGGCAGAAACATTAGCATGCTGACAAAATGCTTAGCAGCATTTCATCCAGTTTTATGTTCTGAGTTCAAATGCTGCTGAGGTAAACTTTGCCTTTCACCCTTTTGGGGTTGATAAAATAAAGTAGCAGTTGTATACTGGAGTTGATAGTATCAGCTAGCCCCTACCCCCAAATTTTAGGCCTTGTGTGCCTATACTAGAAAGGATTATTATTATTATATAATTATTAATGTTACAGTGAATGAGTTAAATTAACTTTAATGTTTAGTGTCTTTGTGTGATAAAATCTCGCCGGAGTTAGACTTTTATTCTTCTAAGATTGTTTGAATTAATGCCAGAAGGAAGCTGGAAGTAATTATATTGCCTATTGTCTTTGTGGCAATATAATTATCTGTAATATATTGTGGCTCATTCAGTCAACTATAACAGTTCTCTAAAAGTTTTGGACTTATCCCTCATCAGACAAAATTATTAATTACACAGAAACCTCAATCATACACTCACTAGTTGTCATTGTTGTTATCTACATAATATATATGTTTGTTGTTTTCCATCATGCTAATCTTATGTTCTTTTCCATCATTCCAAATCTTATGTTAACTTGTCCGTATGGCATAGCATCTTCAAATATAACAGTATTGTCTTTCCTTATCTTTTACCATGCACACGCTTCTTTTTCTCATCAACTCATTACATTTTTACTTTTGAGTTGTATGCTAATTAAAAATTATATCTATCTACACAAGTACACATGCACATGTATGTATGTACATGTGTGCATGATGTATGTGTGTGTGTGTGTGTGTGTGTGTATGTCTCTCTCTCTCACGCACGCACACACACACACACACACATCCATCCTATAGCCTTATCCTGTACTGATGGTTTAAGCTGTTGATATTCAACATCCTCTTTAATCCATCACTTCTATTTTTCAAATTGTTTGGTTAAAAGTTTCTAAGAGTATATATACTTTAAAATATCTATCCTATTCAAATACTGATACAGTTAAATATGCTTGCTTTGTTACACTAATTTTATATTCCACTGGATATTGAAAAGGTGAACCTAAAGTGAATGTTTGGTATGCTAAGCATTTCAAACATGTAAACTCAGAAATTGTTTTTATACTTTCAATGACCATGTCCTTATTTTGTATTATTTATTTAACTTGTTTATGAAAAGCTAACATTTTTCATTGTTTTATTTCTAATTTATGCACCACAAGGGAATAAAGGGTTCCTAAGTCATTGCGTATGGAGGAAGAATACAAGTGTATGGTGCAGTGTATTGTAGGTGACATAAAAATATTGGCAGGAAAAAATCCTATATTAACACACTAAGGTTAGAATGGAGTTAAGGGAACAATGTAGGTTGAAGACTATTTGGTAGTGTTGGAAGCATTCTTAAGCAATTGTCATTAATGTTGGAAACAATATGCATAGATCATTGGATATTCAAAATGAAGTTACATTTACAATAAGAATAGTTTCTCTACAGGCATAGGGGCAGGAGTGGCTGTGTGGTAAGTAGCTTGTTTACCAACCACATGGTTCCGGGTTCAGTCCCACTGCGTGGCACCTTGGGCAAGTGTCTTCTACTATAGCCTCGGGCTGACCAGAGCCTTGTGAGTGGATTTGGTAGATGGAAACTGAAAGAAGCCCGTCGTATATATGTGTGTGTATATATATATATATATATGCATGTCTGTGTTTGTCCCCCTAGCATTGCTTGACAACCAATGCTGGTGTGTTTACGTTCCCGTTACTTAGCGGTTCGGCAAAAAGAGACAGATAGAATAAGTACTGGGCTTACAAAAAGAATAAGTCCCGGGGTTGAGTTGCTCGATTAAAGGCGGTGCTCCAGCATGGCTGCAGGCAAATGACTGAAACAAGTAAAAGAGTAAAAGAGAGAGAGAGAGAGTAAGCAATAACCATGCCTTTGATTTACCTCAGTAGCAATGCTACTTCTTTGGTGTATCTTGTATTTAATTTACATGCTTTTCAATATTGGAATATATTCTCAGAAAACTATATAGATAGACTAGTGTAATCAAATTTCTTTTTTTTTTCTGGAACACCCACCTAAAATACTTTGAAACTTTTGCTTCTCAGCTTTTATCTTTATGTAATAAAGGTAGTGGCTTACCACTACCTTTGTTACATAACTCACCCTTAGGAGATGGTCTTGATCCCTTTGATAACTACTGATATATACAAGTGGATTGGATGTTGATTTATAGAAGGTAGCATCTCTTGTTAGGTGGTTAAGTTACAAATAACTAGTGTCTCACTGAATATAATTTATAACTTTGGAATCAAGTTGTGACAGTGATGTTACAGTCTATTTTCTGAGTAACAAACCTATTCAAACCAAAGTTTTCACCATAGAGATGGTTGCAGGTGGGTTTGTGGGCAAATCTGCTTATGATTTCATGAAACTGTTCTCAATTGCTGGAAGAGAACTAGAGCTCTTAAGGCAAGAATCAATTGAGAAAACTTCCAACTGGATTTAGTCAAGGAGGAACAGAAGTAAATTTCAAAATAGTCAACTGATGTCTCAGACTGAGCTGGTTACAATACACACCCAAAGTACCTTGACTCTGGGACACCCTAAACTATCCAATAGCATAGAATGTGACAGCAGAGGAGTATCTAGGAGTCATGACCTAGATGCATCCTGGTCCTCAGAGAGTGTAAGGAGTTAAGGGCTGAAACACTTGCATGAAGGAAGTTTCTGTCCTGTTTTCCTTAGAGGTTCATACTAGTTATAGGCAGGGTAAAATACTTTTTTTTTCAGGATTTCAAAAATTCTAAAGACCAGTTCATAATTCCAGTGTCTGGTCTTGTGATTGACTGTTGAGATGTCCCTGTTCAAGCTGCAATGGCCAAATTTATTCAAATTTTCATAAATAAATTTCTGCATGTGCATTATAATAGTGAATGTTGTTCCAAAAGCATTGTGTTATGAACATGTATCAATTGACTGGAGTAATATGGAATTGTTTATATAGTGTATTACTGTAACATGAGAATTGAGCACTGTTTCTTGAACTACCAAAATGGGTTTTATACAAAGTTCTATCTACTGTCCCCAATTGCAATAAGGGAATTGTAAAAAAAAAAAAAAAAAAAAATGAAAATGTCGGTTTAAAATTTTATGAAATTTTAAAGAAAGGGCTTTGCAGGTGTTGAGTTTTTCAAGCAGTTCTTATTGTATTATGTATCCTACAGAAATCATGCTAGTTTGACTTTCAAAGTCTTGATGCATAGTTGTGAATTAATGTTTGTATAATCTTCACTAGTAGGTCATCAGTTGATCTCTTAGAATAAAATCAATACTGATATTATTGATAAGAGAGTTGCTTTCCTTATAGGACAGCAATTTTAATATTTCTTTCTTTTTTTAAATATAATTTTATAGATGTTATTTTTATTTTCATTTTTTCCTATAAACTGCTGTGAGAGTAGTTACTTGTGGAGTTGTTGATCTGTGGAAATTTCTTATGCATTCACATGACAGGGAAAATTACTGAATATAAGGATACACTTTTGATGCCCTTATTAAGAAATTTTATGGAATATTAATATACAGAATCTTGGTATGATAGGATTGAAATACTTATGAGTTTGCTTTCTTTTTTTTTTTTTGTAATTTGATATAGTTTATTGTAGTACAGGGTAGTTTCATAATGGGATGCATAATTGAATAATTCAATAGTTTTCATATTTTAAGTACATATTACTTTTTATTTCAATACTGAAGCTTTTCAAATGTTATTGTATCTTTATTTATTTACTTTTTGCAAAGTTTTGCTTGGCACTGTGTAGATGCAAGCACATTTGCAAACTGCTTTTACTGCAGTCTATATAATAATACTCCAAAACTCGTGTGTGCTTAATGGTCTATTTTGTAATCATCAAAATGGTAAATCACAGAACAGTATATCCAACATAGTAGTAGCATTATTATATTACAATAGATGCTGAGGTTCAATTTTAACTCTAGTAATCAATGATGATTGTATTCTATAAAAACTGGTAACTTTTGGGAGAGGTTAGGGATGGTTATGTAGCCCAAGATCAGCCCTGCACAAGCAAACCTATAGCACATCAGTACTTGGTCAAAGTACTAGGTATGATCCATAGATTTATTGCTACAGATATGCCAAAGCTCTATCAAGTTGGAAACCAGGCTGGACTGCATGATGATCCCAAACCTCCCAATATGTCTGAGATATTAAGGTTGCTGTTTAGCTCCAACTGAACTCATTGAGCAGACCTGTGATCACAGCTTTCCCAGCTATGGCCATACCATGTCTCCCCCCCTTTTTTTTTCACAGTGCTTGCAGGATTACACTATCATATGTATCCTCTTTTTTAACATGAAGATTACTTGGTTGCTGTTTCTAGTAGGCTTCCTGAGTGCTTTGGTATATGAAAGACATACATAAGAGGTAGGTGTAAGTCATCTGCTTAGCTATTTTGGATATGTCAGAGTGAATCACAATTTTGCCAAGGATAAATTAACATAGAATTGGATGGTTTGGTTGCAGAATCTGTTGTGGGATAGAAAAATGTGGCATGGGTTGCTTTGAATAGAACGATGTGATTGTAGCAGAAATAGGGTGGCGATGTAATGGCTTTGTTTACTGATGAAAATGAAGTTAAGTGTTTAGAGAGATGACGTATCAATAAAAGACATAGTGAAGCGAAGCTATGTTAATGTAGAAGCGTGAAAGCCAGAAGAAGGATATGCTCTGAAGTCACTGAGGATGGTGTTTTCAGAAAGATGAGGTAGAGATTTCCACTGTATGACAAGATACAGTTGAACAACTGCTAATTTAGCTTCAATTTCTATAAATCTATTGGTGTCTATTGAATTGCATTATTGCCACAAAGTGAGCTGACAGAATTGGTAGCACACTGGACAAAATGCACTTAGTGGAATTTCTTCCAAGTCTTTACATTCCGAGTTCAAATCTCATCAAGATCAACTTTATTAATCCTGAAAAGATGAAAGACAATGTACCAGTCAAGTATTGAACCATTGTAGTCAACTTGTCCCCACTCCCAAAAAGAATTATTGGCTCAAATTAGCATTTCTAACTTATGTGATTGTGTGTAACTATACATGTATGGAACACACACAGTGTGAGTTTATTTGAATTTTCTATGTGAAAATTTGCTTAAGAAGTTGGAATTGTTTTTTAATTTTAAGGAAAAGTGAGCAGAAATATTTATACGTCAATGTGAAATAAGTAATTTTAAATGTAAGGAATGAAGATTAGGTTAATATCTTAATTAAAAAATAAGCTCAGCTTTGATTTCCAATGATTTGGGGAGGAGCAGTTATTTATTTTCTTCTTTAATATGAAAAAGTGAAGTTGGTTAGTTTCTGTAAAGGTTATTATTTCGTGTCCATTTATCTTCAGTACGTTGTATTTTTATAACATGAGAGTTGCATTAGCTGAGGGTATTGGACTAGCAGTCAAAATATTGATGGCTTGTACATAATCAATCATAAGGACACAAAAGTTCCTATATGTGGTTGCCTGGCCTTCTAAAAAAGAGCAGTCAGATCTCTCTCAAAAACCAGAATTATTCACAACTGACCTGATGATATCACAACTCTTGGATTTTTGTGAGAGGATATCTAATATACTGCTCATTTTAAAACCACCACTTCAAGCTAGTGAGAGTTTCTTTGCCGCTATGCAGTCATTTGACCTACTAGAAATAGCTGCCAAATCTCTTTGAAATCACACCTCACTGTGGTGTTGGTGGGGAGGGAAGGACACATTAAATAGTTTTAAATATCCCTACAAATATAGGATGTTCAGGGCTGGAATACCTTTCAGTGTAGGTTTCCTCAATGGGGCCAACAAGACCATCACCTTCTGGCTCTTGATACCTCTAGCAGAGTTTACTTTTTTGTAGGAACTTAGACCAGACTAATACAGTATCTTCATGTAATACTTCTTTTATGTAGATTCTTTTGTGGATACTAGTGGAGAGGGTCTTATTGTGAAGACTTGCAGCTTGATAATGAATAACAACTGAGAATACTACCTTATCAACAGGCATATAATCTTGAACTCATTTCTAGCTTCTTATTAGTGGCCCTCTCTACCTTCTTACTTGTGTCTCTCTCTAGCAATTTGAGGATTTTTTTGAGGCTCGAGATCAACCTGAGGTTATTAATT